>NW_026294407.1:0-124279 GCF_007827085.1 Peromyscus californicus insignis | reverse complement strand
AGTGAATCTCCTTAGCAGAAAACAACTTTTGCTGCTAGGACCAGAAACAGCATGTGATTCAACTCCGTTTATGAAAGGGAATTCAACTCTGGCTCGCCTTACAAGAAACACACTCTGCTTTAGAGAAAGCAGCAATCTTCTACTCTACTGTGTTTCCTATATAGCCAGAACAGTCAGCTTGCTCAGAACTAAAGAACTGTGCTTCCTACACACAAGGGCCATATCTAATTCAACTCTGCTTAGGAAACTGACAAGAACAGTAGTTTCTCTTGCGTCCAATACACTGCATTTGCTGGGAACAGACGCGAGTGTTATTTGCAATGTGTATGGCCAATTGAGCACAATAGTGACTCTCCTTACCAGAAAACAACTCTTGGGGCTAAGACCAGAAACTGCATGTGATTCAACTCCGTTTATGAAAGGGAATTCAACTCTAGCTTGCCTTACAAGAAACACACTCTGCTTTTGAGAAAGCAGCACTCTTCTACTCTACTGTGTTTCCTATAGAGCCAGAACTGTCAGCTTGCTCAGAACTAAAGAACTGTGCTTCCTACACACAAGGGCCATATCTACTTCAACTCTGCTTAGGAAACTGACAAGAACAGTAGTTTCTCTTGCGTCCAATACACTGCATTTGCTGGGATAAGACGCGAGTGCTATTTGCACTGTGTAAGGCCAATTGAGCACAATAGTGAATCTCCTTACCAGAAAACAACTTTTGATGCTAGGACCAGAAACTGCATGTGATTCAACTCCGTTTATGAAAGGGAATTCAACTCTAGCTCGCCTTACAAGAAACACACTCTGCTTTTGAGAAAGCAGCACTCTTCTACTCTACTGTGTTTCCTATATAGCCAGAACTGTCAGCTTGCTCAGAACTAAAGAACTGTGCTTCCTACACACAAGGGCCATATCGAATTCAACTCTTCTTAGGAAACTGACAAGAACAGTAGTTTCTCTTGCGTCCAATACACTGCATTTGCTGGGAACAGACGCGAGTGCTATTTGCAATGTGTATGGCCAATTGAGCACAATAGTGACTCTCCTTACCAGAAAACAACTCTTGGGGCTAGGACCAGAAACTGCATGTGATTCAACTCCGTTTATGAAAGGGAATTCAACTCTAGCTTGCCTTACAAGAAACACACTCTGCTTTTGAGAAAGCAGCACTCTTCTACTCTACTGTGTTTCCTATAGAGCCAGAACTGTCAGCTTGCTCAGAACTAAAGAACTGTGCTTCCCACACACAAGGGCCATATCTAATTCAACTCTGCTTAGGAAACTGACAAGAACAGTAGTTTCTCTTGCGTCCAATACACTGCATTTGCTGGGAACAGACGCGAGTGCTATTTGCAATGTGTATGGCCAATTGAGCACAATAGTGACTCTCCTTACCAGAAAACAACTCTTGGGGTAGGACCAGAAACTGCATGTGATTCAACTCCGTTTATGAAAGGGAATTCAACTCTAGCTTGCCTTACAAGAAACACACTCTGCTTTTGAGAAAGCAGCACTCTTCTACTCTACTGTGTTTCCTATAGAGCCAGAACTGTCAGCTTGCTCAGAACTAAAGAACTGTGCTTCCGACACACAAGGGCCATATCTAATTCAACTCTGCTTAGGAAACTGACAAGAACAGTAGTTTCTCTTGCGTCCAATACACTGCATTTGCTGGGATAAGACGCGAGTGCTATTTGCACAGTGTAAGGCCAATTGAGCACAATAGTGAATCTCCTTACCAGAAAACAACTTTTGATGCTAGGACCAGAAACTGCATGTGATTCAACTCCGTTTATGAAAGGGAATTCAACTCTAGCTCGCCTTACAAGAAACACACTCTGCTTTTGAGAAAGCAGCACTCTTCTACTCTACTGTGTTTCCTATATAGCCAGAACTGTCAGCTTGCTCAGAACTAAAGAACTGTGCTTCCTACACACAAGGGCCATATCTAATTCAACTCTGCTTAGGAAACTGACAAGAACAGTAGTTTCTCTTGCGTCCAATACACTGCATTTGCTGGGAACAGACGCGAGTGCTATTTGCACTGTGTAAGGCCAATTGAGCACAATAGTGAATCTCCTTATCAGAAAACAACTTTTGCTGCTAGGACCAGAAACTGCATGTGATTCAACTCCGTTTATGAAAGGGAATTCAACTCTAGCTCGCCTTACAAGAAACACACTCTGCTTTAGAGAAAGCAGCACTCTTCTACTCTACTGTGTTTCCTATAGAGCCAGAACAGTCAGCTTGCTCAGAACCAAAGAACTGTGCTTCCTACACACAATGGCCATAACTAGTTCAACTCTGCTTAGGAAACTGACAAGAACAGTAGTTTCTCTTGCGTCCAATACACTGCATTTGCTGGGAACAGACGCGAGTGCTATTTGCAATGTGTATGGCCAATTGAGCACAATAGTGACTCTCCTTACCAGAAAACAACTCTTGGGGCTAGGACCAGAAACTGCATGTGATTCAACTCCGTTTATGAAAGGGAATTCAACTCTAGCTTGCCTTACAAGAAACACACTCTGCTTTTGAGAAAACAGCACTCTTCTACTCTACTGTGTTTCCTATAGAGCCAGAACTGTCAGCTTGCTCAGAACTAAAGAACTGTGCTTCCTACACACAAGGGCCATATCTAATTCAACTCTGCTTAGGAAACTGACAAGAACAGTAGTTTCTCTTGCGTCCAATACACTGCATTTGCTGGGAACAGACGCGAGTGTTATTTGCAATGTGTATGGCCAATTGAGCACAATAGTGACTCTCCTTACCAGAAAACAACTCTTGGGGCTAGGACCAGAAACTGCATGTGATTCAACTCCGTTTATGAAAGGGAATTCAACTCTAGCTAGCCTTACAAGAAACACACTCTGCTTTTGAGAAAGCAGCACTCTTCTACTCTACTGTGTTTCCTATAGAGCCAGAACTGTCAGCTTGCTCAGAACTAAAGAACTGTGCTTCCTACACACAAGGGCCATATCTAATTCAACTCTGCTTAGGAAACTGACAAGAACAGTAGTTTCTCTTGCGTCCAATACACTGCATTTGCTGGGAACAGACGCGAGTGTTATTTGCAATGTGTATGGCCAATTGAGCACAATAGTGACTCTCCTTACCAGAAAACAACTCTTGGGGCTAGGACCAGAAACTGAATGTGATTCAACTCCGTTTATGAAAGGGAATTCAACTCTAGCTTGCCTTACAAGAAACACACTCTGCTTTTGAGAAAGCAGCACTCTTCTACTCTACTGTGTTTCCTATAGAGCCAGAACTGTCAGCTTGCTCAGAACTAAAGAACTGTGCTTCCTACACACAAGGGCCATATCTAATTCAACTCTGCTTAGGAAACTGACAAGAACAGTAGTTTCTCTTGCGTCCAATACACTGCATTTGCTGGGATAAGACGCGAGTGCTATTTGCACAGTGTAAGGCCAATTGAGCACAATAGTGACTCTCCTTACCAGAAAACAACTTTTGATGCTAGGACCAGAAACTGCATGTGATTCAACTCAGTTTATGAAAGGGAATTCAACTCTAGCTCGCCTTACAAGAAACACACTCTGCTTTTGAGAAAGCAGCACTCTTCTACTCTACTGTGTTTCCTATAGAGCCAGAACTGTCAGCTTGCTCAGAACTAAAGAACTGTGCTTCCTACACACAAGGGCCATATCTAATTCAACTCTGCTTAGGAAACTGACAAGAACAGTAGTTTCTCTTGCGTCCAATACACTGCATTTGCTGGGAACAGACGCGAGTGCTATTTGCAATGTGTATGGCCAATTGAGCACAATAGTGACTCTCCTTACCAGAAAACAACTCTTGGGGCTAGGACCAGAAACTGCATGTGATTCAACTCCGTTTATGAAAGGGAATTCAACTCTAGCTTGCCTTACAAGAAACACACTCTGCTTTTGAGAAAGCAGCACTCTTCTACTCTACTGTGTTTCCTATAGAGCCAGAACTGTCAGCTTGCTCAGAACTAAAGAACTGTGCTTCCTACACACAAGGGCCATATCTAATTCAACTCTGCTTAGGAAACTGACAAGAACAGTAGTTTCTCTTGCGTCCAATACACTGCATTTCCTGGGATAAGACGCGAGTGCTATTTGCACAGTGTAAGGCCAATTGAGCACAATAGTGAATCTCCTTACCAGAAAACAACTTTTGATGCTAGGACCAGAAACTGCATGTGATTCAACTCCGTTTATGAAAGGGAATTCAACTCTAGCTCGCCTTACAAGAAACACACTCTGCTTTTGAGAAAGCAGCACTCTTCTACTCTACTGTGTTTCCTATATAGCCAGAACTGTCAGCTTGCTCAGAACTAAAGAACTGTGCTTCCTACACACAAGGGCCATATCTAATTCAACTCTGCTTAGGAAACTGACAAGAACAGTAGTTTCTCTTGCGTCCAATACACTGCATTTGCTGGGAACAGACGCGAGTGCTATTTGCACTGTGTAAGGCCAATTGAGCACAATAGTGAATCTCCTTATCAGAAAACAACTTTTGCTGCTAGGACCAGAAACTGCATGTGATTCATCTCCGTTTATGAAAGGGAATTCAACTCTAGCTCGCCTTACAAGAAACACACTCTGCTTTAGAGAAAGCAGCACTCTTCTACTCTACTGTGTTTCCTATAGAGCCAGAACAGTCAGCTTGCTCAGAACCAAAGAACTGTGCTTCCTACACACAATGGCCATAACTAGTTCAACTCTGCTTAGGAAACTGACAAGAACAGTAGTTTCTCTTGCGTCCAATACAATGCACTTGCTGGGTACAGACGCGAGTGCTATTTGCACTGTGTATGGCCAAATGAGCACAATAGTGACTCTCCTTACCAGAAAACAACTCTTGGTGCTAGGACCAGAAACTGCATGTGATTCAACTCCGTTTATGAAAGGGAATTCAACTCTAGCTTGCCTTACAAGAAACACACTCTGCTTTTGAGAAAGCAGCACTCTTCTACTCTACTGTGTTTCCTATAGAGCCAGAACTGTCAGCTTGCTCAGAACTAAAGAACTGTGCTTCCTACACACAAGGGCCATATCTAATTCAACTCTGCTTAGGAAACTGACAAGAACAGTAGTTTCTCTTGCGTCCAATACACTGCATTTGCTGGGAACAGACGCGAGTGCTATTTGCAATGTGTATGGCCAATTGAGCACAATAGTGACTCTCCTTACCAGAAAACAACTCTTGGGGCTAGGACCAGAAACTGCATGTGATTCAACTCCGTTTATGAAAGGGAATTCAACTCTAGCTTGCCTTACAAGAAACACACTCTGCTTTTGAGAAAGCAGCACTCTTCTACTCTACTGTGTTTCCTATAGAGCCAGAACTGTCAGCTTGCTCAGAACTAAAGAACTGTGCTTCCTACACACAAGGGCCATATCTAATTCAACTCTGCTTAGGAAACTGACAAGAACAGTAGTTTCTCTTGCGTCCAATACACTGCATTTGCTGGGAACAGACGCGAGTGTTATTTGCAATGTGTATGGCCAATTGAGCACAATAGTGACTCTCCTTACCAGAAAACAACTCTTGGGGCTAGGACCAGAAACTGCATGTGATTCAACTCCGTTTATGAAAGGGAATTCAACTCTAGCTTGCCTTACAAGAAACACACTCTGCTTTTGAGAAAGCAGCACTCTTCTACTCTACTGTGTTTCCTATAGAGCCAGAACTGTCAGCTTGCTCAGAACTAAAGAACTGTGCTTCCTACACACAAGGGCCATATCTAATTCAACTCTGCTTAGGAAACTGACAAGAACAGTAGTTTCTCTTGCGTCCAATACACTGCATTTGCTGGGATAAGACGCGAGTGCTATTTGCACAGTGTAAGGCCAATTGAGCACAATAGTGAATCTCCTTACCAGAAAACAACTTTTGATGCTAGGACCAGAAACTGCATGTGATTCAACTCCGTTTATGAAAGGGAATTCAACTCTAGCTCGCCTTACAAGAAACACACTCTGCTTTTGAGAAAGCAGCACTCTTCTACTCTACTGTGTTTCCTATATAGCCAGAACTGTCAGCTTGCTCAGAACTAAAGAACTGTGCTTCCTACACACAAGGGCCATATCTAATTCAACTCTGCTTAGGAAACTGACAAGAACAGTAGTTTCTCTTGCGTCCAATACACTGCATTTGCTGGGAACAGACGCGAGTGCTATTTGCACTGTGTAAGGCCAATTGAGCACAATAGTGAATCTCCTTATCAGAAAACAACTTTTGCTGCTAGGACCAGAAACTGCATGTGATTCAACTCCGTTTATGAAAGGGAATTCAACTCTAGCTCGCCTTACAAGAAACACACTCTGCTTTAGAGAAAGCAGCACTCTTCTACTCTACTGTGTTTCCTATAGAGCCAGAACAGTCAGCTTGCTCAGAACCAAAGAACTGTGCTTCCTACACACAATGGCCATAACTAGTTCAACTCTGCTTAGGAAACTGACAAGAACAGTAGTTTCTCTTGCGTCCAATACAATGCACTTGCTGGGTACAGACGCGAGTGCTATTTGCACTGTGTATGGCCAAATGAGCACAATAGTGACTCTCCTTACCAGAAAACAACTTTTGATGCTAGGACCAGAAACTGCATGTGATTCAACTCCGTTTATGAAAGGGAATTCAACTCTAGCTCGCCTTACAAGAAACACACTCTGCTTTTGAGAAAGCAGCACTCTTCTACTCTACTGTGTTTCCTATATAGCCAGAACTGTCAGCTTGCTCAGAACTAAAGAACTGTGCTTCCTACACACAAGGGCCATATCTAATTCAACTCTGCTTAGGAAACTGACAAGAACAGTAGTTTCTCTTGCGTCCAATACACTGCATTTGCTGGGATAAGACGCGAGTGCTATTTGCACTGTGTAAGGCCAATTGAGCACAATAGTGAATCTACTTACCAGAAAACAACTTTTGATGCTAGGACCAGAAACTGCATGTGATTCAACTCCGTTTATGAAAGGGAATTCAACTCTAGCTTGCCTTACAAGAAACACACTCTGCTTTTGAGAAAGCAGCACTCGTCTACTCTACTGTGTTTCCTATAGAGCCAGAACTGTCAGCTTGCTCAGAACTAAAGAACTGTGCTTCCTACACACAAGGGCCATATCTAATTCAACTCTGCTTAGGAAACTGACAAGAACAGTAGTTTCTCTTGCGTCCAATACACTGCATTTGCTGGGAACAGACGCGAGTGTTATTTGCAATGTGTATGGCCAATTGAGCACAATAGTGACTCTCCTTACCAGAAAACAACTCTTGGGGCTAGGACCAGAAACTGCATGTGATTCAACTCCGTTTATGAAAGGGAATTCAACTCTAGCTTGCCTTACAAGAAACACACTCTGCTTTTGAGAAAGCAGCACTCTTCTACTCTACTGTGTTTCCTATAGAGCCAGAACTGTCAGCTTGCTCAGAACTAAAGAACTGTGCTTCCTACACACAAGGGCCATATCTAATTCAACTCTGCTTAGGAAACTGACAAGAACAGTAGTTTCTCTTGCGTCCAATACACTGCATTTGCTGGGAACAGACGCGAGTGCTATTTGCACTGTGTAAGGCCAATTGAGCACAATAGTGAATCTTCTTATCAGAAAACAACTTTTGCTGCTAGGACCAGAAACTGCATGTGATTCAACTCCGTTTATGAAAGGGAATTCAACTCTAGCTTGCCTTACAAGAAACACACTCTGCTTTTGAGAAAGCAGCACTCGTCTACTCTACTGTGTTTCCTATAGAGCCAGAACAGTCAGCTTGCTCAGAACTAAAGAACTGTGCTTCCTACACACAAGGGCCATATCTAATTCAACTCTGCTTAGGAAACTGACAAGAACAGTAGTTTCTCTTGCGTCCAATACAATGCACTTGCTGGGTACAGACGCGAGTGCTATTTGCACTGTGTATGGCCAAATGAGCACAATAGTGACTCTCCTTACCAGAAAACAACTCTTGGTGCTAGGACCAGAAACTGCATGTGATTCAACTCCGTTTATGAAAGGGAATTCAACTCTAGCTTGCCTTACAAGAAACACACTCTGCTTTTGAGAAAGCAGCACTCTTCTACTCTACTGTGTTTCCTATAGAGCCAGAACTGTCAGCTTGCTCAGAACTAAAGAACTGTGCTTCCTACACACAAGGGCCATATCTAATTCAACTCTGCTTAGGAAACTGACAAGAACAGTAGTTTCTCTTGCGTCCAATACACTGCATTTGCTGGGATAAGACGCGAGTGCTATTTTCACTGTGTAAGGCCAATTGAGCACAATAGTGAATCTACTTACCAGAAAACAACTTTTGATGCTAGGACCAGAAACTGCATGTGATTCAACTCCGTTTATGAAAGGGAATTCAACTCTAGCTTGCCTTACAAGAAACACACTCTGCTTTTGAGAAAGCAGCACTCGTCTACTCTACTGTGTTTCCTATAGAGCCAGAACAGTCAGCTTGCTCAGAACTAAAGAACTGTGCTTCCTACACACAAGGGCCATATCTAATTCAACTCTGCTTAGGAAACTGACAAGAACAGTAGTTTCACTTGCGTCCAATACAATGCACTTGCTGGGTACAGACGCGAGTGCTATTTGCAATGTGTATGGCCAAATGAGCACAATAGTGACTCTCCTTACCAGAAAACAACTCTTGGTGCTAGGACCAGAAACTGCATGTGATTCAACTCCGTTTATGAAAGGGAATTCAACTCTAGCTTGCCTTACAAGAAACACACTCTGCTTTTGAGAAAGCAGCACTCTTCTACTCTACTGGGTTTCCTATAGAGCCAGAACTGTCAGCTTGCTCAGAACTAAAGAACTGTGCTTCCTACACACAAGGGCCATATCTAATTCAACTCTGCTTAGGAAACTGACAAGAACAGTAGTTTCTCTTGCGTCCAATACACTGCATTTGCTGGGAACAGACGCGAGTGTTATTTGCAATGTGTATGGCCAATTGAGCACAATAGTGACTCTCCTTACCAGAAAACAACTCTTGGGGCTAGGACCAGAAACTGCATGTGATTCAACTCCGTTTATGAAAGGGAATTCAACTCTAGCTTGCCTTACAAGAAACACACTCTGCTTTTGAGAAAGCAGCACTCTTCTACTCTACTGTGTTTCCTATAGAGCCAGAACTGTCAGCTTGCTCAGAACTAAAGAACTGTGCTTCCTACACACAAGGGCCATATCTAATTCAACTCTGCTTAGGAAACTGACAAGAACAGTAGTTTCTCTTGCGTCCAATACACTGCATTTGCTGGGATAAGACGCGAGTGCTATTTGCACAGTGTAAGGCCAATTGAGCACAATAGTGAATCTCCTTACCAGAAAACAACTTTTGATGCTAGGACCAGAAACTGCATGTGATTCAACTCCGTTTATGAAAGGGAATTCAACTCTAGCTCGCCTTACAAGAAACACACTCTGCTTTTGAGAAAGCAGCACTCTTCTACTCTACTGTGTTTCCTATATAGCCAGAACTGTCAGCTTGCTCAGAACTAAAGAACTGTGCTTCCTACACACAAGGGCCATATCTAATTCAACTCTGCTTAGGAAACTGACAAGAACAGTAGTTTCTCTTGCGTCCAATACACTGCATTTGCTGGGAACAGACGCGAGTGCTATTTGCAATGTGTATGGCCAATTGAGCACAATAGTGAATCTCCTTATCAGAAAACAACTTTTGCTGCTAGGACCAGAAACTGCATGTGATTCAACTCCGTTTATGAAAGGGAATTCAACTCTAGCTTGCCTTACAAGAAACACACTCTGCTTTAGAGAAAGCAGCACTCTTCTACTCTACTGTGTTTCCTATAGAGCCAGAACAGTCAGCTTGCTCAGAACCAAAGAACTGTGCTTCCTACACACAATGGCCATAACTAGTTCAACTCTGCTTAGGAAACTGACAAGAACAGTAGTTTCTCTTGCGTCCAACACACTGCATTTGCTGGGAACAGACGCGAGTGTTATTTGCAATGTGTATGGCCAATTGAGCACAATAGTGACTCTCCTTACCAGAAAACAACTCTTGGGGCTAGGACCAGAAACTGCATGTGATTCAACTCCGTTTATGAAAGGGAATTCAACTCTAGCTTGCCTTACAAGAAACACACTCTGCTTTTGAGAAAGCAGCACTCTTCTACTCTACTGTGTTTCCTATAGAGCCAGAACTGTCAGCTTGCTCAGAACTAAAGAACTGTGCTTCCTACACACAAGGGCCATATCTAATTCAACTCTGCTTAGGAAACTGGCAAGAACAGTAGTTTCTCTTGCGTCCAATACACTGCATTTGCTGGGATAAGACGCGAGTGCTATTTGCACTGTGTAAGGCCAATTGAGCACAATAGTGAATCTCCTTACCAGAAAACAACTCTTGCTGCTAGGACCAGAAACAGCATGTGATTCAACTCCGTTTATGAAAGGGAATTCAACTCTGGCTCACCTTACAAGAAACACACTCTGCTTTAGAGAAAGCAGCACTCTTCTACTCTACTGTGTTTCCTATATAGCCAGAACTGTCAGCTTGCTCAGAACTAAAGAACTGTGCTTCCTACACACAAGGGCCATATCTAATTCAACTCTGCTTAGGAAACTGACAAGAACAGTAGTTTCTCTTGCGTCCAATACACTGCATTTGCTGGGAACAGACGCGAGTGTTATTTGCAATGTGTATGGCCAATTGAGCACAATAGTGACTCTCCTTACCAGAAAACAACTCTTGGGGCTAAGACCAGAACTGCATGTGATTCAACTCCGTTTATGAAAGGGAATTCAACTCTAGCTTGCCTTACAAGAAACACACTCTGCTTTTGAGAAAGCAGCACTCTTCTACTCTACTGTGTTTCCTATAGAGCCAGAACTGTCAGCTTGCTCAGAACTAAAGAACTGTGCTTCCTACACACAAGGGCCATATCTAATTCAACTCTGCTTAGGAAACTGACAAGAACAGTAGTTTCTCTTGCGTCCAATACACTGCATTTGCTGGGAACAGACGCGAGTGCTATTTGCAATGTGTATGGCCAATTGAGCACAATAGTGACTCTCCTTACCAGAAAACAACTCTTGGGGCTAGGACCAGAAACTGCATGTGATTCAACTCCGTTTATGAAAGGGAATTCAACTCTAGCTTGCCTTACAAGAAACACACTCTGCTTTTGAGAAAGCAGCACTCTTCTACTCTACTGTGTTTCCTATAGAGCCAGAACTGTCAGCTTGCTCAGAACTAAAGAACTGTGCTTCCTACACACAAGGGCCATATCTAATTCAACTCTGCTTAGGAAACTGACAAGAACAGTAGTTTCTCTTGCGTCCAATACACTGCATTTGCTGGGATAAGACGCGAGTGCTATTTGCACTGTGTAAGGCCAATTGAGCACAATATTGAATCTACTTACCAGAAAACAACTTTTGATGCTAGGACCAGAAACTGCATGTGATTCAACTCCGTTTATGAAAGGGAATTCAACTCTAGCTCGCCTTACAAGAAACACACTCTGCTTTAGAGAAAGCAGCACTCTTCTACTCTACTGTGTTTCCTATATAGCCAGAACTGTCAGCTTGCTCAGAACTAAAGAACTGTGCTTCCTACACACAAGGGCCATATCGAATTCAACTCTGCTTAGGAAACTGACAAGTACAGTAGTTTCTCTTGCGTCCAATACACTGCATTTGCTGGGAACAGACGCGAGTGCTATTTGCAATGTGTATGGCCAATTGAGCACAATAGTGAATCTCCTTACCAGAAAACAACTCTTGCTGCTAGGACCAGAAACAGCATGTGATTCAACTCCGTTTATGAAAGGGAATTCAACTCTGGCTCACCTTACAAGAAACACACTCTGCTTTAGAGAAAGCAGCAATCTTCTACTCTACTGTGTTTCCTATATAGCCAGAACAGTCAGCTTGCTCAGAACTAAAGAACTGTGCTTCCTACACACAAGGGCCATATCTAATTCAACTCTGCTTAGGAAACTGACAAGAACAGTAGTTTCTCTTGCGTCCAATACACTGCATTTGCTGGGAACAGACGCGAGTGTTATTTGCAATGTGTATGGCCAATTGAGCACAATAGTGACTCTCCTTACCAGAAAACAACTCTTGGGGCTAAGACCAGAACTGCATGTGATTCAACTCCGTTTATGAAAGGGAATTCAACTCTAGCTTGCCTTACAAGAAACACACTCTGCTTTTGAGAAAGCAGCACTCTTCTACTCTACTGTGTTTCCTATAGAGCCAGAACTGTCAGCTTGCTCAGAACTAAAGAACTGTGCTTCCTACACACAAGGGCCATATCTAATTCAACTCTGCTTAGGAAACTGACAAGAACAGTAGTTTCTCTTGCGTCCAATACACTGCATTTGCTGGGAACAGACGCGAGTGTTATTTGCAATGTGTATGGCCAATTGAGCACAATAGTGACTCTCCTTACCAGAAAACAACTCTTGGGGCTAGGACCAGAAACTGCATGTGATTCAACTCCGTTTATGAAAGGGAATTCAACTCTAGCTTGCCTTACAAGAAACACACTCTGCTTTTGAGAAAGCAGCACTCTTCTACTCTACTGTGTTTCCTATAGAGCCAGAACTGTCAGCTTGCTCAGAACTAAAGAACTGTGCTTCCTACACACAAGGGCCATATCTAATTCAACTCTGCTTAGGAAACTGACAAGAACAGTAGTTTCTCTTGCGTCCAATACACTGCATTTGCTGGGAACAGACGCGAGTGTTATTTGCAATGTGTATGGCAAATTGAGCACAATAGTGACTCTCCTTACCAGAAAACAACTCTTGGGGCTAGGACCAGAAACTGCATGTGATTCAACTCCGTTTATGAAAGGGAATTCAACTCTAGCTTGCCTTACAAGAAACACACTCTGCTTTAGAGAAAGCAGCACTCTTCTACTCTACTGTGTTTCCTATAGAGCCAGAACAGTCAGCTTGCTCAGAACCAAAGAACTGTGCTTCCTACACACAATGGCCATAACTAGTTCAACTCTGCTTAGGAAACTGACAAGAACAGTAGTTTCTCTTGCGTCCAACACACTGCATTTGCTGGGAACAGACGCGAGTGTTATTTGCAATGTGTATGGCCAATTGAGCACAATAGTGACTCTCCTTACCAGAAAACAACTCTTGGGGCTAGGACCAGAAACTGCATGTGATTCAACTCCGTTTATGAAAGGGAATTCAACTCTAGCTTGCCTTACAAGAAACACACTCTGCTTTTGAGAAAGCAGCACTCTTCTACTCTACTGTGTTTCCTATAGAGCCAGAACTGTCAGCTTGCTCAGAACTAAAGAACTGTGCTTCCTACACACAAGGGCCATATCTAATTCAACTCTGCTTAGGAAACTGGCAAGAACAGTAGTTTCTCTTGCGTCCAATACACTGCATTTGCTGGGATAAGACGCGAGTGCTATTTGCACTGTGTAAGGCCAATTGAGCACAATAGTGAATCTACTTACCAGAAAACAACTTTTGATGCTAGGACCAGAAACTGCATGTGATTCAACTCCGTTTATGAAAGGGAATTCAACTCTAGCTCGCCTTACAAGAAACACACTCTGCTTTAGAGAAAGCAGCACTCTTCTACTCTACTGTGTTTCCTATATAGCCAGAACTGTCAGCTTGCTCAGAACTAAAGAACTGTGCTTCCTACACACAAGGGCCATATCGAATTCAACTCTGCTTAGGAAACTGACAAGTACAGTAGTTTCTCTTGCGTCCAATACACTGCATTTGCTGGGAACAGACGCGAGTGCTATTTGCAATGTGTATGGCCAATTGAGCACAATAGTGAATCTCCTTACCAGAAAACAACTCTTGCTGCTAGGACCAGAAACAGCATGTGATTCAACTCCGTTTATGAAAGGGAATTCAACTCTGGCTCACCTTACAAGAAACACACTCTGCTTTAGAGAAAGCAGCAATCTTCTACTCTACTGTGTTTCCTATATAGCCAGAACAGTCAGCTTGCTCAGAACTAAAGAACTGTGCTTCCTACACACAAGGGCCATATCTAATTCAACTCTGCTTAGGAAACTGACAAGAACAGTAGTTTCTCTTGCGTCCAATACACTGCATTTGCTGGGAACAGACGCGAGTGTTATTTGCAATGTGTATGGCCAATTGAGCACAATAGTGACTCTCCTTACCAGAAAACAACTCTTGGGGCTAAGACCAGAACTGCATGTGATTCAACTCCGTTTATGAAAGGGAATTCAACTCTAGCTTGCCTTACAAGAAACACACTCTGCTTTTGAGAAAGCAGCACTCTTCTACTCTACTGTGTTTCCTATAGAGCCAGAACTGTCAGCTTGCTCAGAACTAAAGAACTGTGCTTCCTACACACAAGGGCCATATCTAATTCAACTCTGCTTAGGAAACTGACAAGAACAGTAGTTTCTCTTGCGTCCAATACACTGCATTTGCTGGGAACAGACGCGAGTGCTATTTGCAATGTGTATGGCCAATTGAGCACAATAGTGACTCTCCTTACCAGAAAACAACTCTTGGGGCTAGGACCAGAAACTGCATGTGATTCAACTCCGTTTATGAAAGGGAATTCAACTCTAGCTTGCCTTACAAGAAACACACTCTGCTTTTGAGAAAGCAGCACTCTTCTACTCTACTGTGTTTCCTATAGAGCCAGAACTGTCAGCTTGCTCAGAACTAAAGAACTGTGCTTCCTACACACAAGGGCCATATCTAATTCAACTCTGCTTAGGAAACTGACAAGAACAGTAGTTTCTCTTGCGTCCAATACACTGCATTTGCTGGGATAAGACGCGAGTGCTATTTGCACTGTGTAAGGCCAATTGAGCACAATAGTGAATCTACTTACCAGATAACAACTTTTGATGCTAGGACCAGAAACTGCATGTGATTCAACTCCGTTTATGAAAGGGAATTCAACTCTAGCTCGCCTTACAAGAAACACACTCTGCTTTAGAGAAAGCAGCACTCTTCTACTCTACTGTGTTTCCTATATAGCCAGAACTGTCAGCTTGCTCAGAACTAAAGAACTGTGCTTCCTACACACAAGGGCCATATCGAATTCAACTCTGCTTAGGAAACTGACAAGTACAGTAGTTTCTCTTGCGTCCAATACACTGCATTTGCTGGGAACAGACGCGAGTGCTATTTGCAATGTGTATGGCCAATTGAGCACAATAGTGAATCTCCTTACCAGAAAACAACTCTTGCTGCTAGGACCAGAAACAGCATGTGATTCAACTCCGTTTATGAAAGGGAATTCAACTCTGGCTCACCTTACAAGAAACACACTCTGCTTTAGAGAAAGCAGCAATCTTCTACTCTACTGTGTTTCCTATATAGCCAGAACAGTCAGCTTGCTCAGAACTAAAGAACTGTGCTTCCTACACACAAGGGCCATATCTAATTCAACTCTGCTTAGGAAACTGACAAGAACAGTAGTTTCTCTTGCGTCCAATACACTGCATTTGCTGGGAACAGACGCGAGTGTTATTTGCAATGTGTATGGCCAATTGAGCACAATAGTGACTCTCCTTACCAGAAAACAACTCTTGGGGCTAAGACCAGAACTGCATGTGATTCAACTCCGTTTATGAAAGGGAATTCAACTCTAGCTTGCCTTACAAGAAACACACTCTGCTTTTGAGAAAGCAGCACTCTTCTACTCTACTGTGTTTCCTATAGAGCCAGAACTGTCAGCTTGCTCAGAACTAAAGAACTGTGCTTCCTACACACAAGGGCCATATCTAATTCAACTCTGCTTAGGAAACTGACAAGAACAGTAGTTTCTCTTGCGTCCAATACACTGCATTTGCTGGGAACAGACGCGAGTGCTATTTGCAATGTGTATGGCCAATTGAGCACAATAGTGACTCTCCTTACCAGAAAACAACTCTTGGGGCTAGGACCAGAAACTGCATGTGATTCAACTCCGTTTATGAAAGGGAATTCAACTCTAGCTTGCCTTACAAGAAACACACTCTGCTTTTGAGAAAGCAGCACTCTTCTACTCTACTGTGTTTCCTATAGAGCCAGAACTGTCAGCTTGCTCAGAACTAAAGAACTGTGCTTCCTACACACAAGGGCCATATCTAATTCAACTCTGCTTAGGAAACTGACAAGAACAGTAGTTTCTCTTGCGTCCAATACACTGCATTTGCTGGGAACAGACGCGAGTGTTATTTGCAATGTGTATGGCCAATTGAGCACAATAGTGACTCTCCTTACCAGAAAACAACTCTTGGGGCTAGGACCAGAAACTGCATGTGATTCAACTCCGTTTATGAAAGGGAATTCAACTCTAGCTTGCCTTACAAGAAACACACTCTGCTTTTGAGAAAGCAGCACTCTTCTACTCTACTGTGTTTCCTATAGAGCCAGAACTGTCAGCTTGCTCAGAACTAAAGAACTGTGCTTCCTACACACAAGGGCCATATCTAATTCAACTCTGCTTAGGAAACTGACAAGAACAGTAGTTTCTCTTGCGTCCAATACACTGCATTTGCTGGGAACAGACGCGAGTGTTATTTGCAATGTGTATGGCAAATTGAGCACAATAGTGACTCTCCTTACCAGAAAACAACTCTTGGGGCTAGGACCAGAAACTGCATGTGATTCAACTCCGTTTATGAAAGGGAATTCAACTCTAGCTTGCCTTACAAGAAACACACTCTGCTTTTGAGAAAGCAGCACTCTTCTACTCTACTGTGTTTCCTATAGAGCCAGAACTGTCAGCTTGCTCAGAACTAAAGAACTGTGCTTCCTACACACAAGGGCCATATCTAATTCAACTCTGCTTAGGAAACTGACAAGAACAGTAGTTTCTCTTGCATCCAATACACTGCATTTGCTGGGATAAGACGCGAGTGCTATTTGCACAGTGTAAGGCCATTTGAGCACAATAGTGAATCTCCTTACCAGAAAACAACTTTTGATGCTAGGACCAGAAACTGCATGTGATTCAACTCCGTTTATGAAAGGGAATTCAACTCTAGCCTGCCTTACAAGAAACACACTCTGCTTTTGAGAAAGCAGCACTCTTCTACTCTACTGTGTTTCCTATAGAGCCAGAACTGTCAGCTTGCTCAGAACTAAAGAACTGTGCTTCCTACACACAAGGGCCATATCTAATTCAACTCTGCTTAGGAAACTGACAAGAACAGTAGTTTCTCTTGCGTCCAATACACTGCATTTGCTGGGAACAGACGCGAGTGCTATTTGCACTGTGTAAGGCCAATTGAGCACAATAGTGAATCTCCTTATCAGAAAACAACTTTTGCTGCTAGGACCAGAAACTGCATGTGATTCAACTCCGTTTATGAAAGGGAATTCAACTCTAGCTCGCCTTACAAGAAACACACTCTGCTTTAGAGAAAGCAGCACTCTTCTACTCTACTGTGTTTCCTATAGAGCCAGAACAGTCAGCTTGCTCAGAACCAAAGAACTGTGCTTCCTACACACAATGGCCATAACTAGTTCAACTCTGCTTAGGAAACTGACAAGAACAGTAGTTTCTCTTGCGTCCAATACAATGCACTTGCTGGGTACAGACGCGAGTGCTATTGGCACTGTGTATGGCCAAATGAGCACAATAGTGACTCTCCTTACCAGAAAACAACTCTTGGTGCTAGGACCAGAAACTGCATGTGATTCAACTCCGTTTATGAAAGGGAATTCAACTCTAGCTTGCCTTACAAGAAACACACTCTGCTTTTGAGAAAGCAGCACTCTTCTACTCTACTGTGTTTCCTATAGAGCCAGAACTGTCAGCTTGCTCAGAACTAAAGAACTGTGCTTCCTACACACAAGGGCCATATCTAATTCAACTCTGCTTAGGAAACTGACAAGAACAGTAGTTTCTCTTGCGTCCAATACACTGCATTTGCTGGGAACAGACGCGAGTGCTATTTGCAATGTGTATGGCCAATTGAGCACAATAGTGACTCTCCTTACCAGAAAACAACTCTTGGGGCTAGGACCAGAAACTGCATGTGATTCAACTCCGTTTATGAAAGGGAATTCAACTCTAGCTTGCCTTACAAGAAACACACTCTGCTTTTGAGAAAGCAGCACTCTTCTACTCTACTGTGTTTCCTATAGAGCCAGAACTGTCAGCTTGCTCAGAACTAAAGAACTGTGCTTCCTACACACAAGGGCCATATCTAATTCAACTCTGCTTAGGAAACTGACAAGAACAGTAGTTTCTCTTGCGTCCAATACACTGCATTTGCTGGGATAAGACGCGAGTGCTATTTGCACAGTGTAAGGCCAATTGAGCACAATAGTGACTCTCCTTACCAGAAAACAACTTTTGATGCTAGGACCAGAAACTGCATGTGATTCAACTCCGTTTATGAAAGGGAATTCAACTCTAGCTCGCCTTACAAGAAACACACTCTGCTTTTGAGAAAGCAGCACTCTTCTACTCTACTGTGTTTCCTATAGAGCCAGAACTGTCAGCTTGCTCAGAACTAAAGAACTGTGCTTCCTACACACAAGGGCCATATCTAATTCAACTCTGCTTAGGAAACTGACAAGAACAGTAGTTTCTCTTGCGTCCAATACACTGCATTTGCTGGGAACAGACGCGAGTGCTATTTGCAATGTGTATGGCCAATTGAGCACAATAGTGACTCTCCTTACCAGAAAACAACTCTTGGGGCTAGGACCAGAAACTGCATGTGATTCAACTCCGTTTATGAAAGGGAATTCAACTCTAGCTTGCCTTACAAGAAACACACTCTGCTTTTGAGAAAGCAGCACTCTTCTACTCTACTGTGTTTCCTATAGAGCCAGAACTGTCAGCTTGCTCAGAACTAAAGAACTGTGCTTCCTACACACAAGGGCCATATCTAATTCAACTCTGCTTAGGAAACTGACAAGAACAGTAGTTTCTCTTGCGTCCAATACACTGCATTTGCTGGGATAAGACGCGAGTGCTATTTGCACAGTGTAAGGCCAATTGAGCACAATAGTGAATCTCCTTACCAGAAAACAACTTTTGATGCTAGGACCAGAAACTGCATGTGATTCAACTCCGTTTATGAAAGGGAATTCAACTCTAGCTCGCCTTACAAGAAACACACTCTGCTTTTGAGAAAGCAGCACTCTTCTACTCTACTGTGTTTCCTATATAGCCAGAACTGTCAGCTTGCTCAGAACTAAAGAACTGTGCTTCCTACACACAAGGGCCATATCTAATTCAACTCTGCTTAGGAAACTGACAAGAACAGTAGTTTCTCTTGCGTCCAATACACTGCATTTGCTGGGAACAGACGCGAGTGTTATTTGCAATGTGTATGGCCAATTGAGCACAATAGTGACTCTCCTTACCAGAAAACAACTCTTGGGGCTAGGACCAGAAACTGCATGGGATTCAACTCCGTTTATGAAAGGGAATTCAACTCTAGCTTGCCTTACAAGAAACACACTCTGCTTTTGAGAAAGCAGCACTCTTCTACTCTACTGTGTTTCCTATAGAGCCAGAACTGTCAGCTTGCTCAGAACTAAAGAACTGTGCTTCCTACACACAAGGGCCATATCTAATTCAACTCTGCTTAGGAAACTGACAAGAACAGTAGTTTCTCTTGCGTCCAATACACTGCATTTGCTGGGATAAGACGCGAGTGCTATTTGCACTGTGTAAGGCCAATTGAGCACAATAGTGAATCTCCTTACCAGAAAACAACTTTTGATGCTAGGACCAGAAACTGCATGTGATTCAACTCCGTTTATGAAAGGGAATTCAACTCTAGCTCGCCTTACAAGAAACACACTCTGCTTTTGAGAAAGCAGCACTCTTCTACTCTACTGTGTTTCCTATATAGCCAGAACTGTCAGCTTGCTCAGAACTAAAGAACTGTGCTTCCTACACACAAGGGCCATATCTAATTCAACTCTGCTTAGGAAACTGACAAGAACAGTAGTTTCTCTTGCGTCCAATACACTGCATTTGCTGGGAACAGACGCGAGTGTTATTTGCAATGTGTATGGCCAATTGAGCACAATAGTGACTCTCCTTACCAGAAAACAACTCTTGGGGCTAAGACCAGAAACTGCATGTGATTCAACTCCGTTTATGAAAGGGAATTCAACTCTAGCTTGCCTTACAAGAAACACACTCTGCTTTTGAGAAAGCAGCACTCTTCTACTCTACTGTGTTTCCTATAGAGCCAGAACTGTCAGCTTGCTCAGAACTAAAGAACTGTGCTTCCCACACACAAGGGCCATATCTAATTCAACTCTGCTTAGGAAACTGACAAGAACAGTAGTTTCTCTTGCGTCCAATACACTGCATTTGCTGGGATAAGACGCGAGTGCTATTTGCACTGTGTAAGGCCAATTGAGCACAATAGTGAATCTCCTTACCAGAAAACAACTTTTGATGCTAGGACCAGAAACTGCATGTGATTCAACTCCGTTTATGAAAGGGAATTCAACTCTAGCTCGCCTTACAAGAAACACTCTCTGCTTTTGAGAAAGCAGCACTCTTCTACTCTACTGTGTTTCCTATATAGCCAGAACTGTCAGCTTGCTCAGAACTAAAGAACTGTGCTTCCTACACACAAGGGCCATATCGAATTCAACTCTGCTTAGGAAGCTGACAAGAACAGTAGTTTCTCTTGCGTCCAATACACTGCATTTGCTGGGAACAGACGCGAGTGCTATTTGCAATGTGTATGGCCAATTGAGCACAATAGTGACTCTCCTTACCAGAAAACAACTCTTGGGGCTAGGACCAGAAACTGCATGTGATTCAACTCCGTTTATGAAAGGGAATTCAACTCTAGCTTGCCTTACAAGAAACACACTCTGCTTTTGAGAAAGCAGCACTCTTCTACTCTACTGTGTTTCCTATATAGCCAGAACTGTCAGCTTGCTCACAACTAAAGAACTGTGCTTCCTACACACAAGGGCCATATCTAATTCAACTCTGCTTAGGAAACTGACAAGAACAGTAGTTTCTCTTGCGTCCAATACACTGCATTTGCTGGGATAAGACGCGAGTGCTATTTGCACAGTGTAAGGCCAATTGAGCACAATAGTGAATCTCCTTACCAGAAAACAACTTTTGATGCTAGGACCAGAAACTGCATGTGATTCAACTCCGTTTATGAAAGGGAATTCAACTCTAGCTCGCCTTACAAGAAACACACTCTGCTTTTGAGAAAGCAGCACTCTTCTACTCTACTGTGTTTCCTATATAGCCAGAACTGTCAGCTTGCTCAGAACTAAAGAACTGTGCTTCCTACACACAAGGGCCATATCTAATTCAACTCTGCTTAGGAAACTGACAAGAACAGTAGTTTCTCTTGCGTCCAATACACTGCATTTGCTGGGAACAGACGCGAGTGCTATTTGCACTGTGTAAGGCCAATTGAGCACAATAGTGAATCTACTTACCAGAAAACAACTTTTGATGCTAGGACCAGAAACTGCATGTGATTCAACTCCGTTTATGAAAGGGAATTCAACTCTAGCTTGCCTTACAAGAAACACACTCTGCTTTTGAGAAAGCAGCACTCTTCTACTCTACTGTGTTTCCTATAGAGCCAGAACTGTCAGCTTGCTCAGAACTAAAGAACTGTGCTTCCTACACACAAGGGCCATATCTAATTCAACTCTGCTTAGGAAACTGACAAGAACAGTAGTTTCTCTTGCGTCCAATACACTGCATTTGCTGGGATACAGACGCGAGTGCTATTTGCAATGTGTAAGGCCAATTGAGCACAATAGTGAATCTCCTTACCAGAAAACAACTTTTGATGCTAGGACCAGAAACTGCATGTGATTCAACTCCGTTTATGAAAGGGAATTCAACTCTAGCTCGCCTTACAAGAAACACACTCTGCTTTTGAGAAAGCAGCACTCTTCTACTCTACTGTGTTTCCTATATAGCCAGAACTGTCAGCTTGCTCAGAACTAAAGAACTGTGCTTCCTACACACAAGGGCCATATCTAATTCAACTCTGCTTAGGAAACTGACAAGAACAGTAGTTTCTCTTGCGTCCAATACACTGCATTTGCTGGGAACAGACGCGAGTGCTATTTGCAATGTGTATGGCCAATTGAGCACAATAGTGAATCTCCTTACCAGAAAACAACTCTTGCTGCTAGGACCAGAAACTGCATGTGATTCAACTCCGTTTATGAAAGGGAATTCAACTCTAGCTTGCCTTACAAGAAACACACTCTGCTTTTGAGAAAGCAGCACTCTTCTACTCTACTGTGTTTCCTATAGAGCCAGAACTGTCAGCTTGCTCAGAACTAAAGAACTGTGCTTCCTACACACAAGGGCCATATCTAATTCAACTCTGCTTAGGAAACTGACAAGAACAGTAGTTTCTCTTGCGTCCAATACACTGCATTTGCTGGGATAAGACGCGAGTGCTATTTGCACTGTGTAAGGCCAATTGAGCACAATAGTGAATCTCCTTACCAGAAAACAACTTTTGATGCTAGGACCAGAAACTGCATGTGATTCAACTCCGTTTATGAAAGGGAATTCAACTCTAGCTCGCCTTACAAGAAACACACTCTGCTTTTGAGAAAGCAGCACTCTTCTACTCTACTGTGTTTCCTATATAGCCAGAACTGTCAGCTTGCTCAGAACTAAAGAACTGTGCTTCCTACACACAAGGGCCATATCTAATTCAACTCTGCTTAGGAAACTGACAAGAACAGTAGTTTCTCTTGCGTCCAATACACTGCATTTGCTGGGAACAGACGCGAGTGCTATTTGCACTGTGTAAGGCCAATTGAGCACAATAGTGAATCTACTTACCAGAAAACAACTTTTGATGCTAGGACCAGAAACTGCATGTGATTCAACTCCGTTTATGAAAGGGAATTCAACTCTAGCTCGCCTTACAAGAAACACACTCTGCTTTAGAGAAAGCAGCACTCTTCTACTCTACTGTGTTTCCTATAGAGCCAGAACTGTCAGCTTGCTCAGAACTAAAGAACTGTGCTTCCTACACACAAGGGCCATATCTAATTCAACTCTGCTTAGGAAACTGACAAGAACAGTAGTTTCTCTTGCGTCCAATACACTGCATTTGCTGGGAACAGACGCGAGTGCTATTTGCAATGTGTATGGCCAATTGAGCACAATAGTGAATCTCCTTACCAGAAAACAACTCTTGGTGCTAGGACCAGAAACTGCATGTGATTCAACTCCGTTTATGAAAGGGAATTCAACTCTAGCTTGCCTTACAAGAAACACACTCTGCTTTTGAGAAAGCAGCACTCTTCTACTCTACTGTGTTTCCTATAGAGCCAGAACTGTCAGCTTGCTCAGAACTAAAGAACTGTGCTTCCTACACACAAGGGCCATATCTAATTCAACTCTGCTTAGGAAACTGACAAGAACAGTAGTTTCTCTTGCGTCCAATACACTGCATTTGCTGGGAACAGACGCGAGTGCTATTTGCAATGTGTATGGCCAATTGAGCACAATAGTGACTCTCCTTACCAGAAAACAACTCTTGGGGCTAGGACCAGAAACTGCATGTGATTCAACTCCGTTTATGAAAGGGAATTCAACTCTAGCTTGCCTTACAAGAAACACACTCTGCTTTTGAGAAAGCAGCACTCTTCTACTCTACTGTGTTTCCTATAGAGCCAGAACTGTCAGCTTGCTCAGAACTAAAGAACTGTGCTTCCTACACACAAGGGCCATATCTAATTCAACTCTGCTTAGGAAACTGACAAGAACAGTAGTTTCTCTTGCGTCCAATACACTGCATTTGCTGGGATAAGACGCGAGTGCTATTTGCACAGTGTAAGGCCAATTGAGCACAATAGTGACTCTCCTTACCAGAAAACAACTTTTGATGCTAGGACCAGAAACTGCATGTGATTCAACTCCGTTTATGAAAGGGAATTCAACTCTAGCTCGCCTTACAAGAAACACACTCTGCTTTTGAGAAAGCAGCACTCTTCTACTCTACTGTGTTTCCTATAGAGCCAGAACTGTCAGCTTGCTCAGAACTAAAGAACTGTGCTTCCTACACACAAGGGCCATATCTAATTCAACTCTGCTTAGGAAACTGACAAGAACAGTAGTTTCTCTTGCGTCCAATACACTGCATTTGCTGGGAACAGACGCGAGTGCTATTTGCAATGTGTATGGCCAATTGAGCACAATAGTGACTCTCCTTACCAGAAAACAACTCTTGGGGCTAGGACCAGAAACTGCATGTGATTCAACTCCGTTTATGAAAGGGAATTCAACTCTAGCTTGCCTTACAAGAAACACACTCTGCTTTTGAGAAAGCAGCACTCTTCTACTCTACTGTGTTTCCTATAGAGCCAGAACTGTCAGCTTGCTCAGAACTAAAGAACTGTGCTTCCTACACACAAGGGCCATATCTAATTCAACTCTGCTTAGGAAACTGACAAGAACAGTAGTTTCTCTTGCGTCCAATACACTGCATTTGCTGGGATAAGACGCGAGTGCTATTTGCACAGTGTAAGGCCAATTGAGCACAATAGTGAATCTCCTTACCAGAAAACAACTTTTGATGCTAGGACCAGAAACTGCATGTGATTCAACTCCGTTTATGAAAGGGAATTCAACTCTAGCTCGCCTTACAAGAAACACACTCTGCTTTTGAGAAAGCAGCACTCTTCTACTCTACTGTGTTTCCTATATAGCCAGAACTGTCAGCTTGCTCAGAACTAAAGAACTGTGCTTCCTACACACAAGGGCCATATCTAATTCAACTCTGCTTAGGAAACTGACAAGAACAGTAGTTTCTCTTGCGTCCAATACACTGCATTTGCTGGGAACAGACGCGAGTGTTATTTGCAATGTGTATGGCCAATTGAGCACAATAGTGACTCTCCTTACCAGAAAACAACTCTTGGGGCTAGGACCAGAAACTGCATGGGATTCAACTCCGTTTATGAAAGGGAATTCAACTCTAGCTTGCCTTACAAGAAACACACTCTGCTTTTGAGAAAGCAGCACTCTTCTACTCTACTGTGTTTCCTATAGAGCCAGAACTGTCAGCTTGCTCAGAACTAAAGAACTGTGCTTCCTACACACAAGGGCCATATCTAATTCAACTCTGCTTAGGAAACTGACAAGAACAGTAGTTTCTCTTGCGTCCAATACACTGCATTTGCTGGGATAAGACGCGAGTGCTATTTGCACTGTGTAAGGCCAATTGAGCACAATAGTGAATCTCCTTACCAGAAAACAACTTTTGATGCTAGGACCAGAAACTGCATGTGATTCAACTCCGTTTATGAAAGGGAATTCAACTCTAGCTCGCCTTACAAGAAACACACTCTGCTTTTGAGAAAGCAGCACTCTTCTACTCTACTGTGTTTCCTATATAGCCAGAACTGTCAGCTTGCTCAGAACTAAAGAACTGTGCTTCCTACACACAAGGGCCATATCTAATTCAACTCTGCTTAGGAAACTGACAAGAACAGTAGTTTCTCTTGCGTCCAATACACTGCATTTGCTGGGAACAGACGCGAGTGTTATTTGCAATGTGTATGGCCAATTGAGCACAATAGTGACTCTCCTTACCAGAAAACAACTCTTGGGGCTAAGACCAGAAACTGCATGTGATTCAACTCCGTTTATGAAAGGGAATTCAACTCTAGCTTGCCTTACAAGAAACACACTCTGCTTTTGAGAAAGCAGCACTCTTCTACTCTACTGTGTTTCCTATAGAGCCAGAACTGTCAGCTTGCTCAGAACTAAAGAACTGTGCTTCCCACACACAAGGGCCATATCTAATTCAACTCTGCTTAGGAAACTGACAAGAACAGTAGTTTCTCTTGCGTCCAATACACTGCATTTGCTGGGATAAGACGCGAGTGCTATTTGCACTGTGTAAGGCCAATTGAGCACAATAGTGAATCTCCTTACCAGAAAACAACTTTTGATGCTAGGACCAGAAACTGCATGTGATTCAACTCCGTTTATGAAAGGGAATTCAACTCTAGCTCGCCTTACAAGAAACACTCTCTGCTTTTGAGAAAGCAGCACTCTTCTACTCTACTGTGTTTCCTATATAGCCAGAACTGTCAGCTTGCTCAGAACTAAAGAACTGTGCTTCCTACACACAAGGGCCATATCGAATTCAACTCTGCTTAGGAAACTGACAAGAACAGTAGTTTCTCTTGCGTCCAATACACTGCATTTGCTGGGAACAGACGCGAGTGCTATTTGCAATGTGTATGGCCAATTGAGCACAATAGTGACTCTCCTTACCAGAAAACAACTCTTGGGGCTAGGACCAGAAACTGCATGTGATTCAACTCCGTTTATGAAAGGGAATTCAACTCTAGCTTGCCTTACAAGAAACACACTCTGCTTTTGAGAAAGCAGCACTCTTCTACTCTACTGTGTTTCCTATAGAGCCAGAACTGTCAGCTTGCTCAGAACTAAAGAACTGTGCTTCCTACACACAAGGGCCATATCTAATTCAACTCTGCTTAGGAAACTGACAAGAACAGTAGTTTCTCTTGCGTCCAATACACTGCATTTGCTGGGAACAGACGCGAGTGTTATTTGCAATGTGTATGGCCAATTGAGCACAATAGTGACTCTCCTTACCAGAAAACAACTCTTGGGGCTAGGACCAGAAACTGCATGTGATTCAACTCCGTTTATGAAAGGGAATTCAACTCTAGCTTGCCTTACAAGAAACACACTCTGCTTTTGAGAAAGCAGCACTCTTCTACTCTACTGTGTTTCCTATAGAGCCAGAACTGTCAGCTTGCTCAGAACTAAAGAACTGTGCTTCCTACACACAAGGGCCATATCTAATTCAACTCTGCTTAGGAAACTGACAAGAACAGTAGTTTCTCTTGCGTCCAATACACTGCATTTGCTGGGATAAGACGCGAGTGCTATTTGCACAGTGTAAGGCCAATTGAGCACAATAGTGAATCTCCTTACCAGAAAACAACTTTTGATGCTAGGACCAGAAACTGCATGTGATTCAACTCCGTTTATGAAAGGGAATTCAACTCTAGCTCGCCTTACAAGAAACACACTCTGCTTTTGAGAAAGCAGCACTCTTCTACTCTACTGTGTTTCCTATATAGCCAGAACTGTCAGCTTGCTCAGAACTAAAGAACTGTGCTTCCTACACACAAGGGCCATATCTAATTCAACTCTGCTTAGGAAACTGACAAGAACAGTAGTTTCTCTTGCGTCCAATACACTGCATTTGCTGGGAACAGACGCGAGTGCTATTTGCACTGTGTAAGGCCAATTGAGCACAATAGTGAATCTACTTACCAGAAAACAACTTTTGATGCTAGGACCAGAAACTGCATGTGATTCAACTCCGTTTATGAAAGGGAATTCAACTCTAGCTCGCCTTACAAGAAACACACTCTGCTTTAGAGAAAGCAGCACTCTTCTACTCTACTGTGTTTCCTATATAGCCAGAACTGTCAGCTTGCTCAGAACTAAAGAACTGTGCTTCCTACACACAAGGGCCATATCAAATTCAACTCTGCTTAGGAAACTGACAAGTACAGTAGTTTCTCTTGCGTCCAATACACTGCATTTGCTGGGAACAGACGCGAGTGCTATTTGCAATGTGTATGGCCAATTGAGCACAATAGTGAATCTCCTTACCAGAAAACAACTCTTGCTGCTAGGACCAGAAATTGCATGTGATTCAACTCCGTTTATGAAAGGGAATTCAACTCTAGCTTGCCTTACAAGAAACACACTCTGCTTTTGAGAAAGCAGCACTCGTCTACTCTACTGTGTTTCCTATAGAGCCAGAAGAGTCAGCTTGCTCAGAACTAAAGAACTGTGCTTCCTACACACAAGGGCCATATCTAATTCAACTCTGCTTAGGAAACTACAAGAACAGTAGTTTCTCTTGCGTCCAATACACTGAATTTGGTGGGATAAGACGCGAGTGCTATTTGCACTGTGTAAGGCCAATTGAGCACAATAGTGAATCTCCTTAGCAGAAAACAACTTTTGCTGCTAGGACCAGAAACAGCATGTGATTCAACTCCGTTTATGAAAGGGAATTCAACTCTGGCTCGCCTTACAAGAAACACACTCTGCTTTAGAGAAAGCAGCAATCTTCTACTCTACTGTGTTTCCTATATAGCCAGAACAGTCAGCTTGCTCAGAACTAAAGAACTGTGCTTCCTACACACAAGGGCCATATCTAATTCAACTCTGCTTAGGAAACTGACAAGAACAGTAGTTTCTCTTGCGTCCAATACACTGCATTTGCTGGGAACAGACGCGAGTGTTATTTGCAATGTGTATGCCAATTGAGCACAATAGTGACTCTCCTTACCAGAAAACAACTCTTGGGGCTAAGACCAGAAACTGCATGTGATTCAACTCCGTTTATGAAAGGGAATTCAACTCTAGCTTGCCTTACAAGAAACACACTCTGCTTTTGAGAAAGCAGCACTCTTCTACTCTACTGTGTTTCCTATAGAGCCAGAACTGTCAGCTTGCTCAGAACTAAAGAACTGTGCTTCCTACACACAAGGGCCATATCTAATTCAACTCTGCTTAGGAAACTGACAAGAACAGTAGTTTCTCTTGCGTCCAATACACTGCATTTGCTGGGATAAGACGCGAGTGCTATTTGCACTGTGTAAGGCCAATTGAGCACAATAGTGAATCTCCTTACCAGAAAACAACTTTTGATGCTAGGACCAGAAACTGCATGTGATTCAACTCCGTTTATGAAAGGGAATTCAACTCTAGCTCGCCTTACAAGAAACACACTCTGCTTTTGAGAAAGCAGCACTCTTCTACTCTACTGTGTTTCCTATATAGCCAGAACTGTCAGCTTGCTCAGAACTAAAGAACTGTGCTTCCTACACACAAGGGCCATATCGAATTCAACTCTGCTTAGGAAACTGACAAGAACAGTAGTTTCTCTTGCGTCCAATACACTGCATTTGCTGGGAACAGACGCGAGTGCTATTTGCAATGTGTATGGCCAATTGAGCACAATAGTGACTCTCCTTACCAGAAAACAACTCTTGGGGCTAGGACCAGAAACTGCATGTGATTCAACTCCGTTTATGAAAGGGAATTCAACTCTAGCTTGCCTTACAAGAAACACACTCTGCTTTTGAGAAAGCAGCACTCTTCTACTCTACTGTGTTTCCTATAGAGCCAGAACTGTCAGCTTGCTCAGAACTAAAGAACTGTGCTTCCTACACACAAGGGCCATATCTAATTCAACTCTGCTTAGGAAACTGACAAGAACAGTAGTTTCTCTTGCGTCCAATACACTGCATTTGCTGGGAACAGACGCGAGTGCTATTTGCAATGTGTATGGCCAATTGAGCACAATAGTGACTCTCCTTACCAGAAAACAACTCTTGGGGCTAGGACCAGAAACTGCATGTGATTCAACTCCGTTTATGAAAGGGAATTCAACTCTAGCTTGCCTTACAAGAAACACACTCTGCTTTTGAGAAAGCAGCACTCTTCTACTCTACTGTGTTTCCTATAGAGCCAGAACTGTCAGCTTGCTCAGAACTAAAGAACTGTGCTTCCTACACACAAGGGCCATATCTAATTCAACTCTGCTTAGGAAACTGACAAGAACAGTAGTTTCTCTTGCGTCCAATACACTGCATTTGCTGGGATACAGACGCGAGTGCTATTTGCACATGTGTAAGGCCAATTGAGCACAATAGTGAATCTCCTTACCAGAAAACAACTTTTGATGCTAGGACCAGAAACTGCATGTGATTCAACTCCGTTTATGAAAGGGAATTCAACTCTAGCTCGCCTTACAAGAAACACACTCTGCTTTTGAGAAAGCAGCACTCTTCTACTCTACTGTGTTTCCTATATAGCCAGAACTGTCAGCTTGCTCAGAACTAAAGAACTGTGCTTCCTACACACAAGGGCCATATCTAATTCAACTCTGCTTAGGAAACTGACAAGAACAGTAGTTTCTCTTGCGTCCAATACACTGCATTTGCTGGGAACAGACGCGAGTGTTATTTGCAATGTGTATGGCCAATTGAGCACAATAGTGACTCTCCTTACCAGAAAACAACTCTTGGGGCTAGGACCAGAAACTGCATGTGATTCAACTCCGTTTATGAAAGGGAATTCAACTCTAGCTAGCCTTACAAGAAACACACTCTGCTTTTGAGAAAGCAGCACTCTTCTACTCTACTGTGTTTCCTATAGAGCCAGAACTGTCAGCTTGCTCAGAACTAAAGAACTGTGCTTCCTACACACAAGGGCCATATCTAATTCAACTCTGCTTAGGAAACTGACAAGAACAGTAGTTTCTCTTGCGTCCAATACACTGCATTTGCTGGGAACAGACGCGAGTGCTATTTGCAATGTGTATGGCCAATTGAGCACAATAGTGACTCTCCTTACCAGAAAACAACTCTTGGGGCTAGGACCAGAAACTGCATGTGATTCAACTCCGTTTATGAAAGGGAATTCAACTCTAGCTTGCCTTACAAGAAACACACTCTGCTTTTGAGAAAGCAGCACTCTTCTACTCTACTGTGTTTCCTATAGAGCCAGAACTGTCAGCTTGCTCAGAACTAAAGAACTGTGCTTCCTACACACAAGGGCCATATCTAATTCAACTCTGCTTAGGAAACTGACAAGAACAGTAGTTTCTCTTGCGTCCAATACACTGCATTTGCTGGGAACAGACGCGAGTGTTATTTGCAATGTGTATGGCCAATTGAGCACAATAGTGACTCTCCTTACCAGAAAACAACTCTTGGGGCTAAGACCAGAAACTGCATGTGATTCAACTCCGTTTATGAAAGGGAATTCAACTCTAGCTTGCCTTACAAGAAACACACTCTGCTTTTGAGAAAGCAGCACTCTTCTACTCTACTGTGTTTCCTATAGAGCCAGAACTGTCAGCTTGCTCAGAACTAAAGAACTGTGCTTCCCACACACAAGGGCCATATCTAATTCAACTCTGCTTAGGAAACTGACAAGAACAGTAGTTTCTCTTGCGTCCAATACACTGCATTTGCTGGGATAAGACGCGAGTGCTATTTGCACTGTGTAAGGCCAATTGAGCACAATAGTGAATCTCCTTACCAGAAAACAACTTTTGATGCTAGGACCAGAAACTGCATGTGATTCAACTCCGTTTATGAAAGGGAATTCAACTCTAGCTCGCCTTACAAGAAACACTCTCTGCTTTTGAGAAAGCAGCACTCTTCTACTCTACTGTGTTTCCTATATAGCCAGAACTGTCAGCTTGCTCAGAACTAAAGAACTGTGCTTCCTACACACAAGGGCCATATCGAATTCAACTCTGCTTAGGAAACTGACAAGAACAGTAGTTTCTCTTGCGTCCAATACACTGCATTTGCTGGGAACAGACGCGAGTGCTATTTGCAATGTGTATGGCCAATTGAGCACAATAGTGACTCTCCTTACCAGAAAACAACTCTTGGGGCTAGGACCAGAAACTGCATGTGATTCAACTCCGTTTATGAAAGGGAATTCAACTCTAGCTTGCCTTACAAGAAACACACTCTGCTTTTGAGAAAGCAGCACTCTTCTACTCTACTGTGTTTCCTATAGAGCCAGAACTGTCAGCTTGCTCAGAACTAAAGAACTGTGCTTCCTACACACAAGGGCCATATCTAATTCAACTCTGCTTAGGAAACTGACAAGAACAGTAGTTTCTCTTGCGTCCAATACACTGCATTTGCTGGGAACAGACGCGAGTGTTATTTGCAATGTGTATGGCCAATTGAGCACAATAGTGACTCTCCTTACCAGAAAACAACTCTTGGGGCTAGGACCAGAAACTGCATGTGATTCAACTCCGTTTATGAAAGGGAATTCAACTCTAGCTTGCCTTACAAGAAACACACTCTGCTTTTGAGAAAGCAGCACTCTTCTACTCTACTGTGTTTCCTATAGAGCCAGAACTGTCAGCTTGCTCAGAACTAAAGAACTGTGCTTCCTACACACAAGGGCCATATCTAATTCAACTCTGCTTAGGAAACTGACAAGAACAGTAGTTTCTCTTGCGTCCAATACACTGCATTTGCTGGGATAAGACGCGAGTGCTATTTGCACAGTGTAAGGCCAATTGAGCACAATAGTGAATCTCCTTACCAGAAAACAACTTTTGATGCTAGGACCAGAAACTGCATGTGATTCAACTCCGTTTATGAAAGGGAATTCAACTCTAGCTCGCCTTACAAGAAACACACTCTGCTTTTGAGAAAGCAGCACTCTTCTACTCTACTGTGTTTCCTATATAGCCAGAACTGTCAGCTTGCTCAGAACTAAAGAACTGTGCTTCCTACACACAAGGGCCATATCTAATTCAACTCTGCTTAGGAAACTGACAAGAACAGTAGTTTCTCTTGCGTCCAATACACTGCATTTGCTGGGAACAGACGCGAGTGCTATTTGCACTGTGTAAGGCCAATTGAGCACAATAGTGAATCTACTTACCAGAAAACAACTTTTGATGCTAGGACCAGAAACTGCATGTGATTCAACTCCGTTTATGAAAGGGAATTCAACTCTAGCTCGCCTTACAAGAAACACACTCTGCTTTAGAGAAAGCAGCACTCTTCTACTCTACTGTGTTTCCTATATAGCCAGAACTGTCAGCTTGCTCAGAACTAAAGAACTGTGCTTCCTACACACAAGGGCCATATCAAATTCAACTCTGCTTAGGAAACTGACAAGTACAGTAGTTTCTCTTGCGTCCAATACACTGCATTTGCTGGGAACAGACGCGAGTGCTATTTGCAATGTGTATGGCCAATTGAGCACAATAGTGAATCTCCTTACCAGAAAACAACTCTTGCTGCTAGGACCAGAAATTGCATGTGATTCAACTCCGTTTATGAAAGGGAATTCAACTCTAGCTTGCCTTACAAGAAACACACTCTGCTTTTGAGAAAGCAGCACTCGTCTACTCTACTGTGTTTCCTATAGAGCCAGAAGAGTCAGCTTGCTCAGAACTAAAGAACTGTGCTTCCTACACACAAGGGCCATATCTAATTCAACTCTGCTTAGGAAACTACAAGAACAGTAGTTTCTCTTGCGTCCAATACACTGAATTTGGTGGGATAAGACGCGAGTGCTATTTGCACTGTGTAAGGCCAATTGAGCACAATAGTGAATCTCCTTAGCAGAAAACAACTTTTGCTGCTAGGACCAGAAACAGCATGTGATTCAACTCCGTTTATGAAAGGGAATTCAACTCTGGCTCGCCTTACAAGAAACACACTCTGCTTTAGAGAAAGCAGCAATCTTCTACTCTACTGTGTTTCCTATATAGCCAGAACAGTCAGCTTGCTCAGAACTAAAGAACTGTGCTTCCTACACACAAGGGCCATATCTAATTCAACTCTGCTTAGGAAACTGACAAGAACAGTAGTTTCTCTTGCGTCCAATACACTGCATTTGCTGGGAACAGACGCGAGTGTTATTTGCAATGTGTATGGCCAATTGAGCACAATAGTGACTCTCCTTACCAGAAAACAACTCTTGGGGCTAAGACCAGAAACTGCATGTGATTCAACTCCGTTTATGAAAGGGAATTCAACTCTAGCTTGCCTTACAAGAAACACACTCTGCTTTTGAGAAAGCAGCACTCTTCTACTCTACTGTGTTTCCTATAGAGCCAGAACTGTCAGCTTGCTCAGAACTAAAGAACTGTGCTTCCTACACACAAGGGCCATATCTAATTCAACTCTGCTTAGGAAACTGACAAGAACAGTAGTTTCTCTTGCGTCCAATACACTGCATTTGCTGGGATAAGACGCGAGTGCTATTTGCACTGTGTAAGGCCAATTGAGCACAATAGTGAATCTCCTTACCAGAAAACAACTTTTGATGCTAGGACCAGAAACTGCATGTGATTCAACTCCGTTTATGAAAGGGAATTCAACTCTAGCTCGCCTTACAAGAAACACACTCTGCTTTTGAGAAAGCAGCACTCTTCTACTCTACTGTGTTTCCTATATAGCCAGAACTGTCAGCTTGCTCAGAACTAAAGAACTGTGCTTCCTACACACAAGGGCCATATCGAATTCAACTCTGCTTAGGAAACTGACAAGAACAGTAGTTTCTCTTGCGTCCAATACACTGCATTTGCTGGGAACAGACGCGAGTGCTATTTGCAATGTGTATGGCCAATTGAGCACAATAGTGACTCTCCTTACCAGAAAACAACTCTTGGGGCTAGGACCAGAAACTGCATGTGATTCAACTCCGTTTATGAAAGGGAATTCAACTCTAGCTTGCCTTACAAGAAACACACTCTGCTTTTGAGAAAGCAGCACTCTTCTACTCTACTGTGTTTCCTATAGAGCCAGAACTGTCAGCTTGCTCAGAACTAAAGAACTGTGCTTCCTACACACAAGGGCCATATCTAATTCAACTCTGCTTAGGAAACTGACAAGAACAGTAGTTTCTCTTGCGTCCAATACACTGCATTTGCTGGGAACAGACGCGAGTGCTATTTGCACATGTGTATGGCCAATTGAGCACAATAGTGACTCTCCTTACCAGAAAACAACTCTTGATGCTAGGACCAGAAACTGCATGTGATTCAACTCCGTTTATGAAAGGGAATTCAACTCTAGCTTGCCTTACAAGAAACACACTCTGCTTTTGAGAAAGCAGCACTCTTCTACTCTACTGTGTTTCCTATAGAGCCAGAACTGTCAGCTTGCTCAGAACTAAAGAACTGTGCTTCCTACACACAAGGGCCATATCTAATTCAACTCTGCTTAGGAAACTGACAAGAACAGTAGTTTCTCTTGCGTCCAATACACTGCATTTGCTGGGATAAGACGCGAGTGCTATTTGCACTGTGTAAGGCCAATTGAGCACAATAGTGAATCTCCTTACCAGAAAACAACTTTTGATGCTAGGACCAGAAACTGCATGTGATTCAACTCCGTTTATGAAAGGGAATTCAACTCTAGCTCGCCTTACAAGAAACACACTCTGCTTTTGAGAAAGCAGCACTCTTCTACTCTACTGTGTTTCCTATATAGCCAGAACTGTCAGCTTGCTCAGAACTAAAGAACTGTGCTTCCTACACACAAGGGCCATATCTAATTCAACTCTGCTTAGGAAACTGACAAGAACAGTAGTTTCTCTTGCGTCCAATACACTGCATTTGCTGGGAACAGACGCGAGTGCTATTTGCAATGTGTATGGCCAATTGAGCACAATAGTGACTCTCCTTACCAGAAAACAACTCTTGGGGCTAGGACCAGAAACTGCATGTGATTCAACTCCGTTTATGAAAGGGAATTCAACTCTAGCTCGCCTTACAAGAAACACACTCTGCTTTTGAGAAAGCAGCACTCTTCTACTCTACTGTGTTTCCTATAGAGCCAGAACAGTCAGCTTGCTCAGAACCAAAGAACTGTGCTTCCTACACACAATGGCCATAACTAGTTCAACTCTGCTTAGGAAACTGACAAGAACAGTAGTTTCTCTTGCGTCCAATACACTGCATTTGCTGGGAACAGACGCGAGTGCTATTTGCAATGTGTATGGCCAATTGAGCACAATAGTGACTCTCCTTACCAGAAAACAACTCTTGGGGCTAGGACCAGAAACTGCATGTGATTCAACTCCGTTTATGAAAGGGAATTCAACTCTAGCTTGCCTTACAAGAAACACACTCTGCTTTTGAGAAAGCAGCACTCTTCTACTCTACTGTGTTTCCTATAGAGCCAGAACTGTCAGCTTGCTCAGAACTAAAGAACTGTGCTTCCTACACACAAGGGCCATATCTAATTCAACTCTGCTTAGGAAACTGACAAGAACAGTAGTTTCTCTTGCGTCCAATACACTGCATTTGCTGGGAACAGACGCGAGTGCTATTTGCACATGTGTATGGCCAATTGAGCACAATAGTGACTCTCCTTACCAGAAAACAACTCTTGGGGCTAGGACCAGAAACTGCATGTGATTCAACTCCGTTTATGAAAGGGAATTCAACTCTAGCTCGCCTTACAAGAAACACACTCTGCTTTTGAGAAAGCAGCACTCTTCTACTCTACTGTGTTTCCTATAGAGCCAGAACTGTCAGCTTGCTCAGAACTAAAGAACTGTGCTTCCTACACACAAGGGCCATATCTAATTCAACTCTGCTTAGGAAACTGACAAGAACAGTAGTTTCTCTTGCGTCCAATACACTGCATTTGCTGGGAACAGACGCGAGTGCTATTTGCAATGTGTATGGCCAATTGAGCACAATAGTGACTCTCCTTACCAGAAAACAACTCTTGGGGCTAGGACCAGAAACTGCATGTGATTCAACTCCGTTTATGAAAGGGAATTCAACTCTAGCTTGCCTTACAAGAAACACACTCTGCTTTTGAGAAAGCAGCACTCTTCTACTCTACTGTGTTTCCTATAGAGCCAGAACTGTCAGCTTGCTCAGAACTAAAGAACTGTGCTTCCTACACACAAGGGCCATATCTAATTCAACTCTGCTTAGGAAACTGACAAGAACAGTAGTTTCTCTTGCGTCCAATACACTGCATTTGCTGGGATAAGACGCGAGTGCTATTTGCACAGTGTAAGGCCAATTGAGCACAATAGTGAATCTCCTTACCAGAAAACAACTTTTGATGCTAGGACCAGAAACTGCATGTGATTCAACTCCGTTTATGAAAGGGAATTCAACTCTAGCTCGCCTTACAAGAAACACACTCTGCTTTTGAGAAAGCAGCACTCTTCTACTCTACTGTGTTTCCTATATAGCCAGAACTGTCAGCTTGCTCAGAACTAAAGAACTGTGCTTCCTACACACAAGGGCCATATCTAATTCAACTCTGCTTAGGAAACTGACAAGAACAGTAGTTTCTCTTGCGTCCAATACACTGCATTTGCTGGGAACAGACGCGAGTGCTATTTGCAATGTGTATGGCCAATTGAGCACAATAGTGACTCTCCTTACCAGAAAACAACTCTTGGGGCTAGGACCAGAAACTGCATGTGATTCAACTCCGTTTATGAAAGGGAATTCAACTCTAGCTTGCCTTACAAGAAACACACTCTGCTTTTGAGAAAGCAGCACTCTTCTACTCTACTGTGTTTCCTATAGAGCCAGAACAGTCAGCTTGCTCAGAACCAAAGAACTGTGCTTCCTACACACAATGGCCATAACTAGTTCAACTCTGCTTAGGAAACTGACAAGAACAGTAGTTTCTCTTGCGTCCAATACACTGCACTTGCTGGGACAGACGCGAGTGCTATTTGCACTGTGTATGGCCAATTGAGCACAATAGTGACTCTCCTTACCAGAAAACAACTTTTGGGCTAGGACCAGAAACTGCATGTGATTCAACTCCGTTTATGAAAGGGAATTCAACTCTAGCTCGCCTTACAAGAAACACACTCTGCTTTTGAGAAAGCAGCACTCTTCTACTCTACTGTGTTTCCTATATAGCCAGAACTGTCAGCTTGCTCAGAACTAAAGAACTGTGCTTCCTACACACAAGGGCCATATCTAATTCAACTCTGCTTAGGAAACTGACAAGAACAGTAGTTTCTCTTGCGTCCAATACACTGCATTTGCTGGGAACAGACGCGAGTGCTATTTGCAATGTGTATGGCCAATTGAGCACAATAGTGACTCTCCTTACCAGAAAACAACTCTTGGTGCTAGGACCAGAAACTGCATGTGATTCAACTCCGTTTATGAAAGGGAATTCAACTCTAGCTCGCCTTACAAGAAACACACTCTGCTTTTGAGAAAGCAGCACTCTTCTACTCTACTGTGTTTCCTATAGAGCCAGAACAGTCAGCTTGCTCAGAACCAAAGAACTGTGCTTCCTACACACAATGGCCATAACTAGTTCAACTCTGCTTAGGAAACTGACAAGAACAGTAGTTTCTCTTGCGTCCAATACACTGCATTTGCTGGGAACAGACGCGAGTGCTATTTGCAATGTGTATGGCCAATTGAGCACAATAGTGACTCTCCTTACCAGAAAACAACTCTTGGTGCTAGGACCAGAAACTGCATGTGATTCAACTCCGTTTATGAAAGGGAATTCAACTCTAGCTTGCCTTACAAGAAACACACTCTGCTTTTGAGAAAGCAGCACTCTTCTACTCTACTGTGTTTCCTATAGAGCCAGAATTGTCAGCTTGCTCAGAACCAAAGAACTGTGCTTCCTACACACAATGGCCATAACTAGTTCAACTCTGCTTAGGAAACTGACAAGAACAGTAGTTTCTCTTGCGTCCAATACACTGCATTTGCTGGGAACAGACGCGAGTGCTATTTGCAATGTGTATGGCCAATTGAGCACAATAGTGACTCTCCTTACCAGAAAACAACTCTTGCTGCTAGGACCACAAACTGCATGTGATTCAACTCCGTTTATGAAAGGGAATTCAACTCTAGCTTGCATTACAAGAAACACACTCTGCTTTTGAGAAAGCAGCACTCTTCTACTCTACTGTGTTTCCTATATAGCCAGAACAGTCAGCTTGCTCAGAACCAAAGAACTGTGCTTCCTACACACAATGGCCATAACTAGTTCAACTCTGCTTAGGAAACTGATAAGAACAGTAGTTTCTCTTGCGTCCAATACAATGCACTTGCTGGGTACAGACGCGAGTGCTATTTGCACTGTGTATGGCCAAATGAGCACAATAGTGACTCTCCTTACCAGAAAACAACTCTTAGGGCTAGGACCAGAAACTGCATGTGATTCAACTCCGTTTATGAAAGGGAATTCAACTCTAGCTTGCCTTACAAGAAACACACTGTGCTTTCGAGAAAGCAGCACTCTTCTACTCTACTGTGTTTCCTATATAGCCAGAACAGTCAGCTTGCTCAGAACTAAAGAACTGTGCTTCCTACACACAAGGGTCATATGTAATTCAACTCAGCTTAGCAAACTGACAAGAACAGTAGTTTCTCTTGCGTCCAATACACTGCATTTGCTGGGATAAGACGCGAGTGCTATTTGCACTGTGTAAGGCCCATTGAGCACAATAGTGAATCTCCTTACCAGAAAACAACTTTTGCTGCTAGGACCAGAAACTGCATGTGATTCAACTCCGTTTATGAAAGGGAAATGAACTCTAGCTCGCCTTACAAGAAACACACTCTACTTTAGAGAAAGCAGCACTCTTCTACTCTACTGTGTTTCCTATATAGCCAGAATTGTCAGCTTGCTCAGAACTAAAGAACTGTGCTTCCTACACAAAAGGGCCATATCTAATTCAACTCTGCTTAGGAAACTGACAAGAACAGTAGTTTCTCTTGCTTCCAATACACTGCATTTGCTGGGAACAGACGCGAGTGCTATTTGCAATGTGTATGGCCAATTGAGCACAATAGTGACTCTCCTTACCAGAAAACAACTCTTGGTGCTAGGACCAGAAACTGCATGTGATTCAACTACGTTTATGAAAGTGAATTAAACTCTGGCTTGCCTTACAAGAAACACACTCTGCTTTTGAGAAAGCAGCACTCTTCTACTCTACTGTGTTTCCTATAGAGCCAGAACAGTCAGCTTGCTCAGAACCAATGAATTGTGCTTCCTACACACAATGGCCATAACTAGTTCAACTCTGCTTAGGAAACTGACAAGAACAGTAGTTTCTCTTGCGTCCAATACACTGCACTTGCTGAGAACAGAAGCGAGTGCTATTTGCACTGTGTATGGCCAATTGAGCACAATAGTGACTCTCCTTACCAGAAAACAACTTTTGCTGCTAGGACCAGAAACTGCATGTGATTCAACTCCGTTTATGAAAGAGAAATCAACTCTAGCTCGCCTTACAAGAAACACACTCTACTTTAGAGAAAGCAGCACTCTTGTACTCTACTGTGTTTCCTATATAGCCAGAATTGTCAGCTTGCTCAGAACTAAAGAACTGTGCTTCCTACACAAAAGGGCCATATCTAATTCTACTCTGCTTAGGAAACTGACAAGAACAGTAGTTTCTCTTGCGTCCAATACACTGCATTTGCTGGGAACAGACGCGAGTGCTATTTGCAATGTGTATGGCCAATTGAGCACAATAGTGACTCTCCTTACCAGAAAACAACTCTTGGTGCTAGGACCAGAAACTGCATGTGATTCAACTCCGTTTATGAAAGTGAATTAAACTCTGGCTCGCCTTACAAGAAACACACTCTGCTTTTGAGAAAGCAGCACTCTTCTACTCTACTGTGTTTCCTATAGAGCCAGAACAGTCAGCTTGCTCAGAACCAAAGAATTGTGCTTCCTACACACAATGGCCATAACTAGTTCAACTCTGCTTAGGAAACTGACAAGAACAGTAGTTTCTCTTGCGTCCAATACACTGCATTTGCTGGGAACAGACGCGAGTGCTATTTGCAATGTGTATGGCCAATTGAGCACAATAGTGACTCTCCTTACCAGAAAACAACTCTTGGTGCTAGGACCACAAACTGCATGTGATTCAACTCCGTTTTTGAAAGGGAATTCAACTCTAGCTTGCATTACAAGAAACACACTCTGCTTTTGAGAAAGCAGCACTCTTCTACTCTACTGTGTTTCCTATAGAGCCAGAATTGTCAGCTTGCTCAGAACCAAAGAATTGTGCTTCCTACACACAATGGCCATAACTAGTTCAACTCTGCTTAGGAAACTGACAAGAACAGTAGTTTCTCTTGCGTCCAATACACTGCATTTGCTGGGAACAGACGCGAGTGCTATTTGCAATGTGTATGGCCAATTGAGCACAATAGTGACTCTCCTTACCAGAAAACAACTCTTGCTGCTAGGACCACAAACTGCATGTGATTCAACTCCGTTTATGAAAGGGAATTCAACTCTAGCTTGCATTACAAGAAACACACTCTGCTTTTGAGAAAGCAGCACTCTTCTACTCTACTGTGTTTCCTATATAGCCAGAACAGTCAGCTTGCTCAGAACCAAAGAACTGTGCTTCCTACACACAATGGCCATAACTAGTTCAACTCTGCTTAGGAAACTGATAAGAACAGTAGTTTCTCTTGCGTCCAATACAATGCACTTGCTGGGTACAGACGCGAGTGCTATTTGCAATGTGTATGGCCAAATGAGCACAATAGTGACTCTCCTTACCAGAAAACAACTCTTAGGGCTAGGACCAGAAACTGCATGTGATTCAACTCCGTTTATGAAAGGGAATTCAACTCTAGCTTGCCTTACAAGAAACACACTGTGCTTTCGAGAAAGCAGCACTCTTCTACTCTACTGTGTTTCCTATATAGCCAGAACAGTCAGCTTGCTCAGAACTAAAGAACTGTGCTTCCTACACACAAGGGTCATATGTAATTCAACTCAGCTTAGCAAACTGACAAGAACAGTAGTTTCTCTTGCGTCCAATACACTGCATTTGCTGGGATAAGACGCGAGTGCTATCTGCACTGTGTAAGGCCCATTGAGCACAATAGTGAATCTCCTTACCAGAAAACAACTTTTGCTGCTAGGACCAGAAACTGCATGTGATTCAACTCCGTTTATGAAAGGGAAATGAACTCTAGCTCGCCTTACAAGAAACACACTCTACTTTAGAGAAAGCAGCACTCTTCTACTCTACTGTGTTTCCTATATAGCCAGAATTGTCAGCTTGCTCAGAACTAAAGAACTGTGCTTCCTACACAAAAGGGACATATCTAATTCAACTCTGCTTAGGAAACTGACAAGAACAGTAGTTTCTCTTGCTTCCAATACACTGCATTTGCTGGGAACAGACGCGAGTGCTATTTGCAATGTGTATGGCCAATTGAGCACAATAGTGACTCTCCTTACCAGAAAACAACTCTTGGTGCTAGGACCAGAAACTGCATGTGATTCAACTACGTTTATGAAAGTGAATTAAACTCTGGCTCGCCTTACAAGAAACACACTCTGCTTTTGAGAAAGCAGCACTCTTCTACTCTACTGTGTTTCCTATAGAGCCAGAACAGTCAGCTTGCTCAGAACCAATGAATTGTGCTTCCTACACACAATGGCCATAACTAGTTCAACTCTGCTTAGGAAACTGACAAGAACAGTAGTTTCTCTTGCGTCCAATACACTGCACTTGCTGAGAACAGAAGCGAGTGCTATTTGCACTGTGTATGGCCAATTGAGCACAATAGTGACTCTCCTTACCAGAAAACAACTTTTGCTGCTAGGACCAGAAACTGCATGTGATTCAACTCCGTTTATGAAAGGGAAATCAACTCTAGCTCGCCTTACAAGAAACACACTCTACTTTAGAGAAAGCAGCACTCTTGTACTCTACTGTGTTTCCTATATAGCCAGAATTGTCAGCTTGCTCAGAACTAAAGAACTGTGCTTCCTACACAAAAGGGCCATATCTAATTCAACTCTGCTTAGGAAACTGACAAGAACAGTAGTTTCTCTTGCTTCCAATACACTGCATTTGCTGGGAACAGACGCGAGTGCTATTTGCAATGTGTATGGCCAATTGAGCACAATAGTGACTCTCCTTACCAGAAAACAACTCTTGCTGCTAGGACCACAAACTGCATGTGATTCAACTCCGTTTATGAAACGGAATTCAACTCTAGCTTGCATTACAAGAAACACACTCTGCTTTTGAGAAAGCAGCACTCTTCTACTCTACTGTGTTTCCTATATAGCCAGAACAGTCAGCTTGCTCAGAACTAAAGAACTGTGCTTCCTACACACAAGGGTCATATGTAATTCAACTCAGCTTAGCAAACTGACAAGAACAGTAGTTTCTCTTGCTTCCAATACACTGCATTTGCTGGGATAAGACGCGAGTGCTATTTGCACTGTGTAAGGCCAATTGAGCACAATAGTGAATCTCCTTACCAGAAAACAACTTTTGCTGCTAGGACCAGAAACTGCATGTGATTCAACTCCGTTTATGAAAGTGAAATGAACTCTAGCTCGCCTTACAAGAAACACACTCTACTTTAGAGAAAGCAGCACTCTTCTACTCTACTGTGTTTCCTATATAGCCAGAATTGTCAGCTTGCTCAGAACTAAAGAACTGTGCTTCCTACACAAAAGGGACATATCTAATTCAACTCTGCTTAGGAAACTGACAAGAACAGTAGTTTCTCTTGCTTCCAATACACTGCATTTGCTGGGAACAGACGCGAGTGCTATTTGCAATGTGTATGGCCAATTGAGCACAATAGTGACTCTCCTTACCAGAAAACAACTCTTGGTGCTAGGACCAGAAACTGCATGTGATTCAACTACGTTTATGAAAGTGAATTAAACTCTGGCTCGCCTTACAAGAAACACACTCTGCTTTTGAGAAAGCAGCACTCTTCTACTCTACTGTGTTTCCTATAGAGCCAGAACAGTCAGCTTGCTCAGAACCAATGAATTGTGCTTCCTACACACAATGGCCATAACTAGTTCAACTCTGCTTAGGAAACTGACAAGAACAGTAGTTTCTCTTGCGTCCAATACACTGCACTTGCTGAGAACAGAAGCGAGTGCTATTTGCACTGTGTATGGCCAATTGAGCACAATAGTGACTCTCCTTACCAGAAAACAACTTTTGCTGCTAGGACCAGAAACTGCATGTGATTCAACTCCGTTTATGAAAGGGAAATCAACTCTAGCTCGCCTTACAAGAAACACACTCTACTTTAGAGAAAGCAGCACTCTTGTACTCTCCTGTGTTTCCTATATAGCCAGAATTGTCAGCTTGCTCAGAACTAAAGAACTGTGCTTCCTACACAAAAGGGCCATATCTAATTCAACTCTGCTTAGGAAACTGACAAGAACAGTAGTTTCTCTTGCTTCCAATACACTGCATTTGCTGGGAACAGACGCGAGTGCTATTTGCAATGAGTATGGCCAATTGAGCACAATAGTGACTCTCCTTACCAGAAAACAACTCTTGCTGCTAGGACCACAAACTGCATGTGATTCAACTCCGTTTATGAAAGGGAATTCAACTCTAGCTTGCATTACAAGAAACACACTCTGCTTTTGAGAAAGCAGCACTCTTCTACTCTAGTGTGTTTCCTATATAGCCAGAACAGTCAGCTTGCTCAGAACCAAAGAACTGTGCTTCCTACACACAATGGCCATAACTAGTTCAACTTTGCTTAGGAAACTGATAAGAATAGTAGTTTCTCTTGCATCCAATAAAATGCACTTGCTGGGTACAGACGCGAGTGCTATTTGCACTGTGTATGGCCAAATGAACACAATAGTGACTCTCCTTACCAGAAAACAACTCTTAGGGCTAGGACCAGAAACTGCATGTGATTCAACTCCGTTTATGAAAGGGAATTAAACTCTGGCTCGCCTTACAAGAAACACACTCTGCTTTTGAGAAAGCAGCACTCTTCTACTCTACTGTGTTTCCTATATAGCCAGAACAGTCAGCTTGCTCAGAACTAAAGAACTGTGCTTCCTACACACAAGGGCCATATGTAATTCAACTCTGCTTAGCAAACTGACAAGAACAGTAGTTTCTCTTGCGTCCAATACACTGCATTTGCTGGGTTAAGACGCGAGTGCTATTTGCACTGTGTAGGGCCAATTGAGCACAATAGTGAATCTCCTTACCAGAAAACAACTCTTGGTGCTAGGACCAGAAACTGCATGTGATTCAACTCCGTTTATGAAAGTGAATTAAACTCTGGCTCGACTTACAAGAAACACACTCTGCTTTTGAGAAAGCAGCACTCTTCTACTCTACTGTGTTTCCTATATAGCCAGAACAGTCAGCTTGCTCAGAACCAAAGAATTGTGCTTCCTACACACAATGGCCATAACTAGTTCAACTCTGCTTAGGAAACTGACAAGAACAATAGTTTCTCTTGCGTCCAATACACTGCACTTGCTGAGAACAGAAGCGAGTGCTATTTGCACTGTGTATGGCCAATTGAGCACAATAGTGACTCTCCTTACCAGAAAACAACTTTTGCTGCTAGGACCAGAAACTGCATGTGATTCAACTCCGTTTATGAAAGAGAAATCAACTCTAGCTCGCCTTACAAGAAACACACTCTACTTTAGAGAAAGCAGCACTCTTGTACTCTACTGTGTTTCCTATATAGCCAGAATTGTCAGCTTGCTCAGAACTAAAGAACTGTGCTTCCTACACAAAAGGGCCATATCTAATTCAACTCTGCTTAGGAAACTGACAAGAACAGTAGTTTCTCTTGCTTCCAATACACTGCATTTGCTGGGAACAGACGCGAGTGCTATTTGCAATGTGTATGGCCAATTGAGCACAATAGTGACTCTCCTTACCAGAAAACAACTCTTGCTGCTAGGACCACAAACTGCATGTGATTCAACTCCGTTTATGAAAGGGAATTCAACTCTAGCTTGCATTACAAGAAACACACTCTGCTTTTGAGAAAGCAGCACTCTTCTACTCTACTGTGTTTCCTATATAGCCAGAACAGTCAGCTTGCTCAGAACTAAAGAACTGTGCTTCCTACACACAAGGGTCATATGTAATTCAACTCAGCTTAGCAAACTGACAAGAACAGTAGTTTCTCTTGCGTCCAATACACTGCATTTGCTGGGATAAGACGCGAGTGCTATTTGCACTGTTTAAGGCCAATTGAGCACAATAGTGAATCTCCTTACCAGAAAACAACTTTTGCAGCTAGGACCAGAAACTGCATGTGATTCAACTCCGTTTATGAAAGGGAAATGAACTCTAGCTCGCCTTACAAGAAACACACTCTACTTTAGAGAAAGCAGCACTCTTCTACTCTACTGTGTTTCCTATATAGCCAGAATTGTCAGCTTGCTCAGAACTAAAGAACTGTGCTTCCTACACAAAAGGGACATATCTAATTCAACTCTGCTTAGGAAACTGACAAGAACAGTAGTTTCTCTTGCTTCCAATACACTGCATTTGCTGGGAACAGACGCGAGTGCTATTTGCAATGTGTATGGCCAATTGAGCACAATAGTGACTCTCCTTACCAGAAAACAACTCTTGGTGCTAGGACCAGAAACTGCATGTGATTCAACTACGTTTATGAAAGTGAATTAAACTCTGGCTCGCCTTACAAGAAACACACTCTGCTTTTGAGAAAGCAGCACTCTTCTACTCTACTGTGTTTCCTATAGAGCCAGAACAGTCAGCTTGCTCAGAACCAAAGAATTGTGCTTCCTACACACAATGGCCATAACTAGTTCAACTCTGCTTAGGAAACTGACAAGAACAGTAGTTTCTCTTGCGTCCAATACACTGCACTTGCTGAGAACAGAAGCGAGTGCTATTTGCACTGTGTATGGCCAATTGAGCACAATAGTGACTCTCCTTACCAGAAAACAACTTTTGCTGCTAGGACCAGAAACTGCATGTGATTCAACTCCGTTTATGAAAGGGAAATCAACTCTAGCTCGCCTTACAAGAAACACACTCTACTTTAGAGAAAGCAGCACTCTTCTACTCTACCGTGTTTCCTATATAGCCAGAATTGTCAGCTTGCTCAGAACTAAAGAACTGTGCTTCCTACACAAAAGGGACATATCTAATTCAACTCTGCTTAGGAAACTGACAAGAACAGTAGTTTCTCTTGCGTCCAATACACTGCATTTGCTGGGATAAGACGCGAGTGCTATTTGCACTGTGTAAGGCCAATTGAGCACAATAGTGAATCTCCTTACCAGAAAACAACTTTTGCTGCTAGGACCAGAAACTGCATGTGATTCAACTCCGTTTTTGAAAGGGAAATCAACTCTAGCTCGCCTTACAAGAAACACACTCTGCTTTTGAGAAAGCAGCACTCTTGTACTCTACTGTGTTTCCTATAGAGCCAGAATTGTCAGCTTGCTCAGAACTAAAGAACTGTGCTTCCTACACAAAAGGGCCATATCTAATTCAACTCTGCTTAGGAAACTGACAAGAACAGTAGTTTCTCTTGCTTCCAATACACTGCATTTGCTGGGAACAGACGCGAGTGCTATTTGCAATGTGTATGGCCAATTGAGCACAATAGTGACTCTCCTTACCAGAAAACAACTCTTGCTGCTAGGACCAGAAACTGCATGTGATTCAACTCCGTTTATGAAAGGGAATTCAACTCTAGCTTGCATTACAAGAAACACACTCTGCTTTTGAGAAAGCAGCACTCTTCTACTCTACTGTGTTTCCTATATAGCCAGAACAGTCAGCTTGCTCAGAACCAAAGAACTGTGCTTCCTACACACAATGGCCATAACTAGTTCAACTCTGCTTAGGAAACTGATAAGAACAGTAGTTTCTCTTGCGTCCAATACAATGCACTTGCTGGGTACAGACGCGAGTGCTATTTGCACTGTGTATTGCCAAATGAGCACAATAGTGACTCTCCTTACCAGAAAACAACTCTTAGGGCTAGGAACAGAAACTGCATGTGATTCAACAACGTTTATGAAAGGGAATTCAACTCTAGCTTGCCTTACAAGAAACACACTCTGCTTTTGAGAAAGCAGCACTCTTCTACTCTACTGTGTTTCCTATATAGCCAGAACAGTCAGCTTGCTCACAACTAAAGAACTGTGCTTCCTACACACAAGGGTCATATGTAATTCAACTCAGCTTAGCAAACTGACAAGAACAGTAGTTTCTCTTGCGTCCAATACACTGCATTTGCTGGGATAAGACGCGAGTGCTATTTGCACTGTGTAAGGCCAATTGAGCACAATAGTGAATCTCCTTACCAGAAAACAACTTTTGCTGCTAGGACCAGAAACTGCATGTGATTCAACTCCGTTTATGAAAGGGAAATGAACTCTAGCTCGCCTTACAAGAAACACACTCTACTTTAGAGAAAGCAGCACTCTTCTACTCTACTGTGTTTCCTATATAGCCAGAATTGTCAGCTTGCTCAGAACTAAAGAACTGTGCTTCCTACACAAAAGGGACATATCTAATTCAACTCTGCTTAGGAAACTGACAAGAACAGTAGTTTCTCTTGCTTCCAATACACTGCATTTGCTGGGAACAGACGCAAGTGCTATTTGCAATGTGTATGGCCAATTGAGCACAATAGTGACTCTCCTTACCAGAAAACAACTCTTGGTGCTAGGACCAGAAACTGCATGTGATTCAACTCCGTTTGTGAAAGGGAAATCAACTCTGGCTCGCCTTACACGAAACACACTCTGCTTTTGAGAAAGCAGCACTCTTCTACTCTACTGTGTTTCCTATAGAGCCAGAACAGTCAGCTTGCTCAGAACCAAAGAATTGTGCTTCCTACACACAATGGCCATAACTAGTTCAACTCTGCTTAGGAAACTGACAAGAACAGTAGTTTCTCTTGCGTCCAATACACTGCATTTGCTGGGATAAGACGCGAGTGCTGTTTGCACTGTGTAAGGCCAATTGAGCACAATAGTGTATCTCCTTACCAGAAAACAACTTTTGCTGCTAGGACCAGAAACTGCATGTGATTCAACTCCGTTTATGAAAGGGAAATCAACTCTAGCTCGCCTTACAAGAAACACACTCTGCTTTTGAGAAAGCAGCACTCTTGTACTCTACTGTGTTTCCTATAGAGCCAGAATTGTCAGCTTGCTCAGAACTAAAGAACTGTGCTTCCTACACAAAAGGGCCATATCTAATTCAACTCTGCTTAGGAAACTGACAAGAACAGTAGTTTCTCTTGCTTCCAATACACTGCATTTGCTGGGAACAGACGCGAGTGCTATTTGCAATGTGTATGGCCAATTGAGCACAATAGTGACTCTCCTTACCAGAAAACAACTCTTGCTGCTAGGACCAGAAACTGCATGTGATTCAACTCCGTTTATGAAAGGGAATTCAACTCTAGCTTGCATTACAAGAAACACACTCTGCTTTTGAGAAAGCAGCACTCTTCTACTCTACTGTGTTTCCTATATAGCCAGAACAGTCAGCTTGCTCAGAACCAAAGAACTGTGCTTCCTACACACAATGGCCATAACTAGTTCAACTCTGCTTAGGAAACTGATAAGAACAGTAGTTTCTCTTGCGTCCAATACAATGCACTTGCTGGGTACAGACGCGAGTGCTATTTGCACTGTGTATGGCCAAATGAGCACAATAGTGACTCTCCTTACCAGAAAACAACTCTTAGGGCTAGGAACAGAAACTGCATGTGATTCAACTCCGTTTATGAAAGGGAATTCAACTCTAGCTTGCCTTACAAGAAACACACTCTGCTTTTGAGAAAGCAGCACTCTTCTACTCTACTGTGTTTCCTATATAGCCAGAACAGTCAGCTTGCTCAGAACTAAAGAAGTGTGCTTCCTACACACAAGGGTCATATGTAATTCAACTCAGCTTAGCAAACTGACAAGAACAGTAGTTTCTCTTGCGTCCAATACACTGCATTTGCTGGGATAAGACACGAGTGCTATTTGCACTGTGTAAGGCCAATTGAGCACAATAGTGAATCTCCTTACCAGAAAACAACTTTTGCTGCTAGGACCAGAAACTGCATGTGATTCAACTCCGTTTATGAAAGGGAAATGAACTCTACCTCGCCTTACAAGAAACACACTCTACTTTAGAGAAAGCAGCACTCTTCTACTCTACTGTGTTTCGTATATAGCCAGAATTGTCAGCTTGCTCAGAACTAAAGAACTGTGCTTCCTACACAAAAGGGACATATCTAATTCAACTCTGCTTAGGAAACTGACAAGAACAGTAGTTTCTCTTGCTTCCAATACACTGCATTTGCTGGGAACAGACGCGAGTGCTATTTGCAATGTGTATGGCCAATTGAGAACAATAGTGACTCTCCTTACCAGAAAACAATTCTTGGTGCTAGGACCAGAAACTGCATGTGATTCAACTCCGTTTATGAAAGGGAAATCAACTCTAGCTCGCCTTACAAGAAACACACTCTACTTTAGAGAAAGCAGCAATCTTCTACTCTACTGTGTTTCCTATATAGCCAGAATTGTCAGCTTGCTCAGACCTAAAGAACTGTGCTTCCTACACAAAAGGGACATATCTAATTCAACTCTGCTTAGGAAACTGACAAGAACAGTAGTTTCTCTTGCTTCCAATACACTGCATTTGCTGGGAACAGACGCGAGTGCTATTTGCAATGTGTATGGCCAATTGAGCACAATAGTGAATCCCCTTACCAGAAAACAACTTTTGCTGCTAGGACCAGAAACTGCATGTGATTCAACTCCGTTTATGAAAGGGAAATCAACTCTAGCTCGCCTTACAAGAAACACACTCTGCTTTTGAGAAAGCAGCACTCTTGTACTCTACTGTGTTTCCTATATAGCCAGAATTGTCAGCTTGCTCAGAACTAAAGAACTGTGCTTCCTACACAAAAGGGCCATATCTAATTCAACTCTGTTTAGGAAACTGACAAGAACAGTAGTTTCTCTTGCTTCCAATACACTGCATTTGCTGGGAACAGACGGGAGTGCTATTTGCAATGTGTATGGCCAATTGAGCACAATAGTGACTCTCCTTACCAGAAAACAACTCTTGGTGCTAGGACCAGAAACTGCATGTGATTCAACTCCGTTTATGAAAGTGAATTAAACTCTGGCTCGCCTTACAAGAAACACACTCTGCTTTTGAGAAAGCAGCACTCTTCTACTCTACTGTGTTTCCTATAGAGCCAGAACAGTCAGCTTGCTCAGAACCAAAGAATTGTGCTTCCTACACACAATGGCCATAACTAGTTCAACTCTGCTTAGGAAACTGACAAGAACAGTAGTTTCTCTTGCGTCCAATACACTGCATTTGCTGGGATAAGACGCGAGTGCTATTTGCACTGTGTAAGGCCAATTGAGCACAATAGTGAATCTCCTTACCAGAAAACAACTTTTGCTGCTAGGACCAGAAACTGCATGTGATTCAACTCCGTTTATGAAAGGGAAATCAACTCTAGCTCGCCTTACAAGAAACACACTCTGCTTTTGAGAAAGCAGCACTCTTGTACTCTACTGTGTTTCCTATAGAGCCAGAATTGTCAGCTTGCTCAGAACTAAAGAACTGTGCTTCCTACACAAAAGGGACATATCTAATTCAACTCTGCTTAGGAAACTGACAAGAACAGTAGTTTCTCTTGCGTCCAATACACTGCATTTGCTGGGAACAGACGCGAGTGCTATTTGCAATGTGTATGGCCAATTGAGCACAATAGTGACTCTCCTTACCAGAAAACAACTCTTGCTGCTAGGACCAGAAACTGCATGTGATTCAACTACGTTTATGAAAGGGAATTCAACTCTAGCTTGCATTACAAGAAACACACTCTGCTTTTGAGAAAGCAGCACTCTTCTACTCTACTGTGTTTCCTATAGAGCCAGAACAGTCAGCTTGCTCAGAACCAAAGAACTGTGCTTCCTACACACAATGGCCATAACTAGTTCAACTCTGCTTAGGAAACTGATAAGAACAGTAGTTTCTCTTGCGTCCAATACAATGCACTTGCTGGGTACAGACGCGAGTGCTATTTGCACTGTGTATGGCCAAATGAGCACAATAGTGACTCTCCTTACCAGAAAACAACTCTTAGGGCTAGGAACAGAAACTGCATGTGATTCAACTCCGTTTATGAAAGGGAATTCAACTCTAGCTTGCCTTACAAGAAACACACTCTGCTTTTGAGAAAGCAGCACTCTTCTACTCTACTGTGTTTCCTATATAGCCAGAACAGTCAGCTTGCTCAGAACTAAAGAACTGTGCTTCCTACACACAAGGGCCATATGTAATTCAACTCTGCTTAGCAAACTGACAAAAACAGTAGTTTCTCTTGCGTCCAATACACTGCATTTGCTGGGATAAGACGCGAGTGCTATTTGCACTGTGTAAGGCCAATTGAGCACAATAGTGAATCTCCTTACCAGAAAACAACTTTTGCTGCTAGGACCAGAAACTGCATGTGATTCAACTCCGTTTATGAAAGGGAAATCAACTCTAGCTCGCCTTACAAGAAACACACTCTACTTTAGAGAAATCAGCACTCTTCTACTCTACTGTGTTTCCTATATAGCCAGAATTGTCAGCTTGCTCAGAACTAAAGAACTGTGCTTCCTACACAAAAGGGACATATCTAATTCAACTCTGCTTAGGAAACTGACAAGAACAGTAGTTTCTCTTGCTTCCAATACACTGCATTTGCTGGGAACAGACGCGAGTGCTATTTGCAATGTGTATGGCCAATTGAGCACAATAGTGACTCTCCTTACCAGAAAACAACTCTTGGTGCTAGGACCAGAAACTGCATGTGATTCAACTCCGTTTATGAAAGTGAATTAAACTCTGGCTCGCCTTACAAGAAACACACTCTGCTTTTGAGAAAGCAGCACTCTTCTACTCTACTGTGTTTCCTATAGAGCCAGAACAGTCAGCTTGCTCAGAACCAAAGAATTGTGCTTCCTACACACAATGGCCATAACTAGTTCAACTCTGCTTAGGAAACTGACAAGAACAGTAGTTTCTCTTGCGTCCAATACACTGCACTTGCTGAGAACAGAAGCGAGTGCTATTTGCACTGTGTATGGCCAATTGAGCACAATAGTGACTCTCCTTACCAGAAAACAACTTTTGCTGCTAGGACCAGAAACTGCATGTGATTCAACTCCGTTTATGAAAGGGAAATCAACTCTAGCTCGCCTTACAAGAAACACACTCTACTTTAGAGAAAGCAGCACTCTTCTACTCCTCTGTGTTTCCTATATAGCCAGAATTGTCAGCTTGCTCAGAACTAAAGAACTGTGCTTCCTACACAAAAGGGCCATATCTAATTCAACTCTGTTTAGGAAACTGACAAGAACAGTAGTTTCTCTTGCTTCCAATACACTGCATTTGCTGGGAACAGACGCGAGTGCTATTTGCAATGTGTATGGCCAATTGAGCACAATAGTGACTCTCCTTACCAGAAAACAACTCTTGCTGCTAGGACCACAAACTGCATGTGATTCAACTCCGTTTATGAAAGGGAATTAAACTCTGGCTCGCCTTACAAGAAACACACTCTGCTTTTGAGAAAGCAGCACTCTTCTACTCTACTGTGTTTCCTATAGAGCCAGAACAGTCAGCTTGCTCAGAACCAAAGAATTGTGCTTCCTACACACAATGGCCATAACTAGTTCAACTCTGCTTAGGAAACTGACAAGAACAGTAGTTTCTCTTGCGTCCAATACACTGCATTTGCTGGGATAAGACGCGAGTGCTATTTGCACTGTGTAAGGCCAATTGTGCACAAGAGTGAATCTCCTTACCAGAAAACAACTTTTGCTGCTAGGACCAGAAACTGCATGTGATTCAACTCCGTTTATGAAAGGGAAATGAACTCTAGCTCGCCTTACAAGAAACACACTCTGCTTTTGAGAAAGCAGCACTCTTGTACTCTACTGTGTTTCCTATATAGCCAGAATTGTCAGCTTGCTCAGAACTAAAGAACTGTGCTTCCTACACAAAAGGGCCATATCTAATTCAACTCTGCTTAGGAAACTGACAAGAACAGTAGTTTCTATTGCTTCCAATACACTGCATTTGCTGGGAACAGACGCGAGTGCTATTTGCAATGTGTATGGCCAATTGAGCACAATAGTGACTCTCCTTACCAGAAAACAACTCTTGCTGCTAGGACCACAAACTGCATGTGATTCAACTCCGTTTATGAAAGGGAATTCAACTCTAGCTTGCATTACAAGAAACACACTCTGCTTTTGAGAAAGCAGCACTCTTCTACTCTACTGTGTTTCCTATATAGCCAGAACAGTCAGCTTGCTCAGAACCAAAGAACTGTGCTTCCTACACACAATGGCCATAACTAGTTCAACTCTGCTTAGGAAACTGATAAGAACAGTAGTTTCTCTTGCGTCCAATACAATGCACTTGCTGGGTACAGACGCGAGTGCTATTTGCACTGTGTATGGCCAAATGAGCACAATAGTGACTCTCCTTACCAGAAAACAACTCTTAGGGCTAGGACCAGAAACTGCATGTGATTCAACTCCGTTTATGAAAGGGAATTCAACTCTAGCTTGCCTTACAAGAAACACACTATGCTTTTGAGAAAGCAGCACTCTTCTACTCTACTGTGTTTCCTATATAGCCAGAACAGTCAGCTTGCTCAGTACTAAAGAAGTGTGCTTCCTACACACAAGGGTCATATGTAATTCAACTCAGCTTAGCAAACTGACAAGAACAGTAGTTTCTCTTGCGTCCAATACACTGCATTTGCTGGGATAAGACGCGAGTGCTATTTGCACTGTGTAAGGCCAATTGAGCACAATAGTGAATCTCCTTACCAGAAAACAACTTTTGCTGCTAGGACCAGAAACTGCATGTGATTCAACTCCGTTTATGAAAGGGAAATGAACTCTAGCTCGCCTAACAGGAAACACACTCTACTTTAGAGAAAGCAGCACTCTTCTACTCTACCGTGTTTCCTATATAGCCAGAATTGTCAGCTTGCTCAGAACTAAAGAACTGTGCTTCCTACACAAAAGGGCCATATCTAATTCAACTCTGCTTAGGAAACTGACAAGAACAGTAGTTTCTCTTGCTTCCAATACACTGCATTTGCTGGGAACAGACGCGAGTGCTATTTGCAATGTGTATGGCCAATTGAGCACAATAGTGACTCTCCTTACCAGAAAACAACTCTTGGTGCTAGGACCAGAAACTGCATGTGATTCAACTACGTTTATGAAAGTGAATTAAACTCTGGCTCACCTTACAAGAAACACACTCTGCTTTTGAGAAAGCAGCACTCTTCTACTCTACTGTGTTTCCTATAGAGCCAGAACAGTCAGCTTGCTCAGAACCAATGAATTGTGCTTCCTACACACAATGGCCATAACTAGTTCAACTCTGCTTAGGAAACTGACAAGAACAGTAGTTTCTCTTGCGTCCAATACACTGCACTTGCTGAGAACAGAAGCGAGTGCTATTTGCACTGTGTATGGCCAATTGAGCACAATAGTGACTCTCCTTACCAGAAAACAACTTTTGGTGCTAGGACCAGAAACTGCATGTGATTCAACTCCGTTTATGAAAGGGAAATCAACTCTAGCTCGCCTTACAAGAAACACACTCTGCTTTTGAGAAAGCAGCACTCTTGTACTCTACTGTGTTTCCTATATAGCCAGAATTGTCAGCTTGCTCAGAACTAAAGAACTGTGCTTCCTACACAAAAGGGCCATATCTAATTCAACTCTGCTTAGGAAACTGACAAGAACAGTAGTTTCTCTTGCTTCCAATACACTGCATTTGCTGGGAACAGACGCGAGTGCTATTTGCAATGTGTATGGCCAATTGAGCACAATAGTGACTCTCCTTACCAGAAAACAACTCTTGGTGCTAGGACCAGAAACTGCATGTGATTCAACTCCGTTTATGAAAGTGAATTAAACTCTGGCTCGCCTTACAAGAAACACACTCCGCTTTTGAGAAAGCAGCACTCTTCTACTCTACTGTGTTTCCTATATAGCCAGAACAGTCAGCTTGCTCAGAACCAAAGAACTGTGCTTCCTACACACAATGGCCATTACTAGTTCAACTCTGCTTAGGAAACTGATAAGAATAGTAGTTTCTCTTGCGTCCAATACAATGCACTTGCTGGGTACAGACGCGAGTGCTATTTGCACTGTGTATGGCCAAATGAGCACAATAGTGACTCTCATTACCAGAAAACAACTCTTAGGGCTAGGACCAGAAACTGCATGTGATTCAACTCCGTTTATGAAAGGGAATTCAACTCTAGCTTGCCTTACAAGAAACACACTCTGCTTTTGAGAAAGCAGCACTCTTCTAGTCTACTGTGATTCCTATATAGCCAGAACAGTCAGCTTGCTCAGAACTAAAGAACTGTGCTTCCTACACACAAGGGCCATATGTAATTCAACTCTGCTTAGCAAACTGACAAAAACAGTAGTTTCTCTTGCGTCCAATACACTGCATTTGCTGGGATAAGACGCGAGTGCTATTTGCACTGTGTATGGCCAATTGAGCACAATAGTGAATCTCCTTATCAGAAAACAACTTTTGCTGCTAGGACCAGAAACTGCATGTGATTCAACTCCGTTTATGAAAGGGAAATGAACTCTAGCTCGCCTTACAAGAAACACACTCTACTTTAGAGAAAGCAGCACTCTTCTACTCTACTGTGTTTCCTATATAGCCAGAATTGTCAGCTTGCTCAGAACTAAAGAACTGTGCTTCCTACACAAAAGGGACATATCTAATTCAACTCTGCTTAGGAAACTGACAAGAACAGTAGTTTCTCTTGCTTCCAATACACTGCATTTGCTGGGAACAGACGCGAGTGCTATTTGCAATGTGTATGGCCAATTGAGCACAATAGTGACTCTCCTTACCAGAAAACAACTCTTGGTGCTAGGACCAGAAACTGCATGTGATTCAACTCCGTTTATGAAAGTGAATTAAACTCTGGCTCGCCTTACAAGAAACACACTCTGCTTTTGAGAAAGCAGCACTCTTCTACTCTACTGTGTTTCCTATAGAGCCAGAACAGTCAGCTTGCTCAGAACCAAAGAATTGTGCTTCCTACACACAATGGCCATAACTAGTTCAACTCTGCTTAGGAAACTGACAAGAACAGTAGTTTCTCTTGCGTCCAATACACTGCATTTGCTGGGATAAGACGCGAGTGCTATTTGCACTGTGTAAGGCCAATTGAGCACAATAGTGAATCTCCTTACCAGAAAACAACTTTTGCTGCTAAGACCAGAAACTGCATGTGATTCAACTCCGTTTATGAAAGGGAAATCAACTCTAGCTCGCCTTACAAGAAACACACTCTGCTTTTGAGAAAGCAGCACTCTTGTACTCTACTGTGTTTCCTATAGAGCCAGAATTGTCAGCTTGCTCAGAACTAAAGAACTGTGCTTCCTACACAAAAGGGCCATATCTAATTCAACTCTGCTTAGGAAACTGACAAGAACAGTAGTTTCTCTTGCTTCCAATACACTGCATTTGCTGGGAACAGACGCGAGTGCTATTTGCAATGTGTATGGCCAATTGAGCACAATAGTGACTCTCCTTACCAGAAAACAACTCTTGCTGCTAGGACCACAAACTGCATGTGATTCAACTCCGTTTATGAAAGGGAATTCAACTCTAGCTTGCATTACAAGAAACACACTCTGCTTTTGAGAAAGCAGCACTCTTCTACTCTACTGTGTTTCCTATATAGCCAGAACAGTCAGCTTGCTCAGAACCAAAGAACTGTGCTTCCTACACACAATGGCCATAACTAGTTCAACTCTGCTTAGGAAACTGATAAGAACAGTAGTTTCTCTTGCGTCCAATACAATGCACTTGCTGGGTACAGACGCGAGTGCTATTTGCACTGTGTATGGCCAAATGAGCACAATAGTGACTCTCCTTACCAGAAAACAACTCTTAGGGCTAGGAACAGAAACTGCATGTGATTCAACTCCGTTTATGAAAGGGAATTCAACTCTAGCTTGCCTTACAAGAAACACACTCTGCTTTTGAGAAAGCAGCACTCTTCTACTCTACTGTGTTTCCTATATAGCCAGAACAGTCAGCTTGCTCAGAACTAAAGAACTGTGCTTCCTACACACAAGGGTCATATGTAATTCAACTCAGCTTAGCAAACTGACAAGAACAGTAGTTTCTCTTGCGTCCAATACACTGCATTTGCTCGGATAAGACGCGAGTGCTATTTGCACTGTGTAAGGCCAATTGAGCACAATAGTGAATCTCCTTACCAGAAAACAACTTTTGCTGCTAGGACCAGAAACTGCATGTGATTCAACTCCGTTTATGAAAGGGAAATGAACTCTAGCTCGCCTTACAAGAAACACACTCTACTTTAGAGAAAGCAGCACTCTTCTACTCTACTGTGTTTCCTATATAGCCAGAATTGTCAGCTTGCTCAGAACTAAAGAACTGTGCTTCCTACACAAAAGGGCCATATCTAATTCAACTCTGCTTAGGAAACTGACAAGAACAGTAGTTTCTCTTGCTTCCAATACACTGCATTTGCTGGGAACAGACGCGAGTGCTATTTGCAATGTGTATGGCCAATTGAGCACAATAGTGAATCTCCTTACCAGAAAACAACTTTTGCTGCTAGGACCAGAAACTGCATGTGATTCAACTCCGTTTATGAAAGGGAAATCAACTCTAGCTCGCCTTACAAGAAACACACTCTGCTTTTGAGAAAGCAGCACTCTTGTACTCTACTGTGTTTCCTATATAGCCAGAATTGTCAGCTTGCTCAGAACTAAAGAACTGTGCTTCCTACACAAAAGGGCCATATCTAATTCAACTCTGTTTAGGAAACTGACAAGAACAGTAGTTTCTCTTGCTTCCAATACACTGCATTTGCTGGGAACAGACGCGAGTGCTTTTTGCAATGTGTATGGCCAATTGAGCACAATAGTGACTCTCCTTACCAGAAAACAACTCTTGCTGCTAGGACCACAAACTGCATGTGATTCAACTCCGTTTATGAAAGGGAATTAAACTCTGGCTCGCCTTACAAGAAACACACTCTGCTTTTGAGAAAGCAGCACTCTTCTACTCTACTGTGTTTCCTATAGAGCCAGAACAGTCAGCTTGCTCAGAACCAAAGAATTGTGCTTCCTACACACAATGGCCATAACTAGTTCAACTCTGCTTAGGAAACTGACAAGAACAGTAGTTTCTCTTGCGTCCAATACACTGCATTTGCTGGGATAAGACGCGAGTGCTATTTGCACTGTGTAAGGCCAATTGTGCACAATAGTGAATCTCCTTACCAGAAAACAACTTTTGCTGCTAGGACCAGAAACTGCATGTGATTCAACTCCGTTTATGAAAGGGAAATCAACTCTAGCTCGCCTTACAAGAAACACACTCTGCTTTTGAGAAAGCAGCACTCTTGTACTCTACTGTGTTTCCTATATAGCCAGAATTGTCAGCTTGCTCAGAACTAAAGAACTGTGCTTCCTACACAAAAGGGCCATATCTAATTCAACTCTGCTTAGGAAACTGACAAGAACAGTAGTTTCTCTTGCTTCCAATACACTGCATTTGCTGGGAACAGACGCGAGTGCTATTTGCAATGTGTATGGCCAATTGAGCACAATAGTGACTCTCCTTACCAGAAAACAACTCTTGCTGCTAGGACCACAAACTGCATGTGATTCAACTCCGTTTATGAAAGGGAATTCAACTCTAGCTTGCATTACAAGAAACACACTCTGCTTTTGAGAAAGCAGCACTCTTCTACTCTACTGTGTTTCCTATATAGCCAGAACAGTCAGCTTGCTCAGAACCAAAGAACTGTGCTTCCTACACACAATGGCCATAACTAGTTCAACTCTGCTTAGGAAACTGATAAGAACAGTAGTTTCTCTTGCGTCCAATACAATGCACTTGCTGGGTACAGACGCGAGTGCTATTTGCACTGTGTATGGCCAAATGAGCACAATAGTGACTCTCCTTACCAGAAAACAACTCTTAGGGCTAGGACCAGAAACTGCATGTGATTCAACTCCGTTTATGAAAGGGAATTCAACTCTAGCTTGCCTTACAAGAAACACACTGTGTTTTTGAGAAAGCAGCACTCTTCTACTCTACTGTGTTTCCTATATAGCCAGAACAGTCAGCTTGCTCAGTACTAAAGAAGTGTGCTTCCTACACACAAGGGTCATATGTAATTCAACTCAGCTTAGCAAACTGACAAGAACAGTAGTTTCTCTTGCGTCCAATACACTGCATTTGCTGGGATAAGACGCGAGTGCTATTTGCACTGTGTAAGGCCAATTGAGCACAATAGTGAATCTCCTTACCAGAAAACAACTTTTGCTGCTAGGACCAGAAACTGCATGTGATTCAACTCCGTTTATGAAAGGGAAATGAACTCTAGCTCGCCTAACAGGAAACACACTCTACTTTAGAGAAAGCAGCACTCTTCTACTCTACCGTGTTTCCTATATAGCCAGAATTGTCAGCTTGCTCAGAACTAAAGAACTGTGCTTCCTACACAAAAGGGCCATATCTAATTCAACTCTGCTTAGGAAACTGACAAGAACAGTAGTTTTTCTTGCTTCCAATACACTGCATTTGCTGGGAACAGACGCGAGTGCTATTTGCAATGTGTATGGCCAATTGAGCACAATAGTGACTCTCCTTACCAGAAAACAACTCTTGGTGCTAGGACCAGAAACTGCATGTGATTCAACTACGTTTATGAAAGTGAATTAAACTCTGGCTCGCCTTACAAGAAACACACTCTGCTTTTGAGAAAGCAGCACACTTCTACTCTACTGTGTTTCCTATAGAGCCAGAACAGTCAGCTTGCTCAGAACCAATGAATTGTGCTTCCTACACACAATGGCCATAACTAGTTCAACTCTGCTTAGGAAACTGACAAGAACAGTAGTTTCTCTTGCGTCCAATACACTGCACTTGCTGAGAACAGAAGCGAGTGCTATTTGCACTGTGTATGGCCAATTGAGCACAATAGTGACTCTCCTTACCAGAAAACAACTTTTGGTGCTAGGACCAGAAACTGCATGTGATTCAACTCCGTTTATGAAAGGGAAATCAACTCTAGCTCGCCTTACAAGAAACACACTCTGCTTTTGAGAAAGCAGCACTCTTGTACTCTACTGTGTTTCCTATATAGCCAGAATTGTCAGCTTCCTCAGAACTAAAGAACTGTGCTTCCTACACAAAAGGGCCATATCTAATTCAACTCTGCTTAGGAAACTGACAAGAACAGTAGTTTCTCTTGCTTCCAATACACTGCATTTGCTGGGAACAGACGCGAGTGCTATTTGCAATGTGTATGGCCAATTGAGCACAATAGTGACTCTCCTTACCAGAAAACAACTCTTGGTGCTAGGACCAGAAACTGCATGTGATTCAACTCCGTTTATGAAAGTGAATTAAACTCTGGCTCGCCTTACAAGAAACACACTCTGCTTTTGAGAAAGCAGCACTCTTCTACTCTACTGTGTTTCCTATATAGCCAGAACAGTCAGCTTGCTCAGAACCAAAGAACTGTGCTTCCTACACACAATGGCCATAACTAGTTCAACTCTGCTTAGGAAACTGATAAGAATAGTAGTTTCTCTTGCGTCCAATACAATGCACTTGCTGGGTACAGACGCGAGTGCTATTTGCACTGTGTATGGCCAAATGAGCACAATAGTGACTCTCCTTACCAGAAAACAACTCTTAGGGCTAGGACCAGAAACTGCATGTGATTCAACTCCGTTTATGAAAGGGAATTCAACTCTAGCTTGCCTTACAAGAAACACACTCTGCTTTTGAGAAAGCAGCACTCTTCTAGTCTACTGTGATTCCTATATAGCCAGAACAGTCAGCTTGCTCAGAACTAAAGAACTGTGCTTCCTACACACACGGGCCATATGTAATTCAACTCTGTTTAGCAAACTGACAAGAACAGTAGTTTCTCTTGCGTCCAATACACTGCATTTGCTGGGATAAGACGCGAGTGCTATTTGCACTGTGTAAGGCCAATTGAGCACAATAGTGAATCTCCTTACCAGAAAACAACTCTTGGTGCTAGGACCAGAAACTGCATGTGATTCAACTCCGTTTATGAAAGTGAATTAAACTCTGGCTCGCCTTACAAGAAACACACTCTGCTTTTGAGAAAGCAGCACTCTTCTACTCTACTGTGTTTCCTATAGAGCCAGAACTGTCAGCTTGCTCAGAACCAAAGAATTGTGCTTCCTACACACAATGGCCATAACTAGTTCAACTCTGCTTAGGAAACTGACAAGAACAGTAGTTTCTCTTGCGTCCAATACACTGCACTTGCTGAGAACAGAAGCGAGTGCTATTTGCACTGTGAATGGCCAATTGAGCACATTAGTGACTCTCCTTACCAGAAAACAACTTTTGCTGCTAGGACCAGAAACTGCATGTGATTCAACTCCGTTTATGAAAGGGAAATCAACTCTAGCTCGCCTTATAAGAAACACACTCTACTTTAGAGAAAGCAGCACTCTTCTACTCTACTGTGTTTCCTATATAGCCAGAATTGTCAGCTTGCTCAGAACTAAAGAACTGTGCTTCCTACACAAAAGGGCCATATCTAATTCAACTCTGCTTAGGAAACTGACAAAAACAGTAGTTTCTCTTGCTTCCAATACACTGCATTTGCTGGGAACAGACGCGAGTGCTCTTTGCAATGTGTATGGCCAATTGAGCACAATAGTGACTCTCCTTACCAGAAAACAACTCTTGCTGCTAAGACCCGAAACTGCATGTGATTCAACTACGTTTATGAAAGTGAATTAAACTCTGGCTCGCCTTACAAGAAACACACTCTGCTTTTGAGAAAGCAGCACTCTTCTACTCTACTGTGTTTCCTATAGAGCCAGAACAGTCAGCTTGCTCAGAACCAATGAATTGTGCTTCCTACACACAATGGCCATAACTAGTTCAACTCTGCTTAGGAAACTGACAAGAACAGTAGTTTCTCTTGCGTCCAATACACTGCACTTGCTGAGAACAGAAGCGAGTGCTATTTGCACTGTGTATGGCCAATTGAGCACAATAGTGACTCTACTTAACAGAAAACAACTTTTGCTGCTAGGACGAGAAACTGCATGTGATTCAACTCCGTTTATGAAAGGGAAATCAACTCTAGCTCGCCTTACAAGAAACACACTCTACTTTAGAGAAAGCAGCACTCTTGTACTCTACTGTGTTTCCTATATAGCCAGAACTGTCAGCTTGCTCAGAACTAAAGAATTGTGCTTCCTACACAAAAGGGACATATCTAATTCAACTCTGCTTAGGAAACTGATAAGAATAGTAATTTCTCTTGCGTCCAATACAATGCACTTGCTGGGTACAGACGCGAGTGCTATTTGCACTGTGTATGGCCAAATGAGCACAATAGTGACTCTCCTTACCAGAAAACAACTCTTAGGGCTAGGACCAGAAACTGCATGTGATTCAACTCCGTTTATGAAAGGGAATTCAACTCTAGCTTGCCTTACAAGAAACACACTCTGCTTTTGAGAAAGCAGCACTCTTCTACTCTACTGTGATTCCTATATAGCCAGAACAGTCAGCTTGCTCAGAACTAAAGAACTGTGCTTCCTACACACAAGGGCCATATGTAATTCAACTCTGTTTAGCAAACTGACAAGAACAGTAGTTTCTCTTGCGTCCAATACACTGCATTTGCTGGGATAAGACGCGAGTGCTATTTGCACTGTGTAAGGCCAATTGAGCACAATAGTGAATCTCCTTACCAGAAAACAACTCTTGGTGCTAGGTCCAGAAACTGCATGTGATTCAACTCCGTTTATGAAAGTGAATTAAACTCTGGCTCGCCTTACAAGAAACACACTCTGCTTTTGAGAAAGCAGCACTCTTCTACTCTACTGTGTTTCCTATAGAGCCAGAAGAGTCAGCTTGCTCAGAACCAAAGAATTGTGCTTCCTACACACAATGGCCATAACTAGTTCAACTCTGCGTAGGAAACTGACAAGAACAGTAGTTTCTCTTGCGTCCAATACACTGCACTTGCTGAGAACAGAAGCGAGTGCTATTTGCACTGTGTATGGCCAATTGAGCACAATAGTGACTCTCCTTACCAGAAAACAACTTTTGCTGCTACGACCAGAAACTGCATGTGATTCAACTCTGTTTATGAAAGGGAAATCAACTCTAGCTCGCCTTATAAGAAACACACTCTACTTTAGAGAAAGCAGCACTCTTCTACTCTACTGTGTTTCCTATATAGCCAGAACAGTCAGCTTGCTCAGAACCAAAGAAATGTGCTTCCTACACACAATGGCCATAACTAGTTCAACTCTGCTTTGGAAACTGATAAGAACAGTAGGTTCTCTTGCGTCCAATACAATGCACTTGCTGGGTACAGACGCGAGTGCTATTTGCACTGTGTATGGCCAAATGAGCACAATAGTGACTCTCCTTACCAGAAAACAACTCTTAGGGCTAGGACCAGAAACTGCATGTGATTCAACTCCGTTTATGAAAGGGAATTCAACTCTAGCTTGCCTTACAAGAAACACACTGTGCTTTTGAGAAAGCAGCACTCTTCTACTCTACTGTGTTTCCTATATAGCCAGAACAGTCAGCTTGCTCAGAACTAAAGAACTGTGCTTCCTACACACAAGGGTCATATGTAATTCAACCCAGCTTAGCAAACTGACAAGAACAGTAGTTTCTCTTGCGTCCAATACACTGCATTTGCTGGGTTAAGACGCGAGTGCTATTTGCACTGTGTAAGGCCAATTGAACACAATAGTGAATCTCCTTACCAGAAAACAACTTTTGCTGCTAGGACCAGAAACTGCATGTGATTCAACTCCGTTTATGAAAGGGAAATGAACTCTAGCTCGCCTTACAAGAAACACACTCTACTTTAGAGAAAGCAGCACTCTTCTACTCTACCGTGTTTCCTATATAGCCAGAATTGTCAGCTTGCTCAGAACTAAAGAACTGTGCTTCCTACACAAAAGGGACATATCTATTTCAACTCTGCTTAGGAAACTGACAAGAACAGTAGTTTCTCTTGCTTCCAATACACTGCATTTGCTGGGAACAGACGCGAGTGCTCTTTGCAATGTGTATGGCCAATTGAGCACAATAGTGACTCTCCTTACCAGAAAACAACTCTTGCTGCTAAGACCCGAAACTGCATGTGATTCAACTACGTTTATGAAAGTGAATTAAACTCTGGCTCGCCTTACAAGAAACACACTCTGCTTTTGAGAAAGCAGCACTCTTCTACTCTACTGTGTTTCCTATAGAGCCAGAACAGTCAGCTTGCTCAGAACCAATGAATTGTGCTTCCTACACACAATGGCCATAACTAGTTCAACTCTGCTTAGGAAACTGACAAGAACAGTAGTTTCTCTTGCGTCCAATACACTGCACTTGCTGAGAACAGAAGCGAGTGCTATTTGCACTGTGTATGGCCAATTGAGCACAATAGTGACTCTACTTAACAGAAAACAACTTTTGCTGCTAGGACGAGAAACTGCATGTGATTCAACTCCGTTTATGAAAGGGAAATCAACTCTAGCTCGCCTTACAAGAAACACACTCTACTTTAGAGAAAGCAGCACTCTTGTACTCTACTGTGTTTCCTATATAGCCAGAACTGTCAGCTTGCTCAGAACTAAAGAATTGTGCTTCCTACACAAAAGGGACATATCTAATTCAACTCTGCTTAGGAAACTGATAAGAATAGTAATTTCTCTTGCGTCCAATACAATGCACTTGCTGGGTACAGACGCGAGTGCTATTTGCACTGTGTATGGCCAAATGAGCACAATAGTGACTCTCCTTACCAGAAAACAACTCTTAGGGCTAGGACCAGAAACTGCATGTGATTCAACTCCGTTTATGAAAGGGAATTCAACTCTAGCTTGCCTTACAAGAAACACACTCTGCTTTTGAGAAAGCAGCACTCTTCTACTCTACTGTGATTCCTATATAGCCAGAACAGTCAGCTTGCTCAGAACTAAAGAACTGTGCTTCCTACACACAAGGGCCATATGTAATTCAACTCTGTTTAGCAAACTGACAAGAACAGTAGTTTCTCTTGCGTCCAATACACTGCATTTGCTGGGATAAGACGCGAGTGCTATTTGCACTGTGTAAGGCCAATTGAGCACAATAGTGACTCTCCTTACCAGAAAACAACTCTTGCTGCTAGGACCACAAACTGCATGTGATTCAACTCCGTTTATGAAAGGGAATTCAACTCTAGCTTGCATTACAAGAAACACACTCTGCTTTTGAGAAAGCAGCACTCTTCTACTCTACTGTGTTTCCTATATAGCCAGAACAGTCAGCTTGCTCAGAACCAAAGAACTGTGCTTCCTACACACAATGGCCAAAACTAGTTCAACTCTGCTTAGGAAACTGATAAGAACAGTAGTTTCTCTTGCGGCCAATACAATGCACTTGCTGGGTACAGACGCGAGTGCTATTTGCACTGTGTATGGCCAAATGAGCACAATAGTGACTCTCCTTACCAGAAAACAACTCTTAGGGCTAGGACCAGAAACTGCATGTGATTCAACTCCGTTTATGAAAGGGAATTCAACTCTAGCTTGCCTTACAAGAAACACACTCTGCTTTTGAGAAAGCAGCACTCTTCTACTCTACTGTGTTTCCTATATAGCCAGAACAGTCAGCTTGCTCAGAACTAAAGAACTGTGCTTCCTACACACAAGGGCCATATGTAAATCAACTCTGCTTAGCAAACTGACAAAAACAGTAGTTTCTCTTGCGTCCAATACACTGCATTTGCTGGGATAAGGCGCGAGTGCTATTTGCACTGTGTAAGGCCAATTGAGCACAATAGTGAATCTCCTTACCAGAAAACAACTTTTGCTGCTAGGACCAGAAACTGCATGTGATTCAACTCCGTTTATGAAAGGGAAATCAACTCTAGCTCGCCTTACAAGAAACACACTCTACTTTAGAGAAAGCAGCACTCTTCTACTCTACTGTGTTTCCTATATAGCCAGAATTGTCAGCTTGCTCAGAACTAAAGAACTGTGCTTCCTACACAAAAGGGACATATCTAATTCAACTCTGCTTAGGAAACTGACAAGAACAGTAGTTTCTCTTGCTTCCAATACACTGCATTTGCTGGGAACAGACGCGAGTGCTATTTGCAATGTGTATGGCCAATTGAGCACAATAGTGACTCTCCTTACCAGAAAACAACTCTTGGTGCTAGGACCAGAAACTGCATGTGATTCAACTCCGTTTATGAAAGTGAATTAAACTCTGGCTCGCCTTACAAGAAACACACTCTGCTTTTGAGAAAGCAGCACTCTTCTACTCTACTGTGTTTCCTATAGAGCCAGAACAGTCAGCTTGCTCAGAACCAAAGAATTGTGCTTCCTACACACAATGGCCATAACTAGTTCAACTCTGCTTAGGAAACTGACAAGAACAGTAGTTTCTCTTGCTTCCAATACACTGCATTTGCTGGGAACAGACGCGAGTGCTATTTGCAATGTGTATGGCCAATTGAGCACAATAGTGACTCTCCTTACCAGAAAACAACTCTTGGTGCTAGGACCAGAAACTGCATGTGATTCAACTCCGTTTATGAAAGTGAATTAAACTCTGGCTCGCCTTACAAGAAACACACTCTGCTTTTGAGAAAGCAGCACTCTTCTACTCTACTGTGTTTCCTATATAGCCAGAACAGTCAGCTTGCTCAGAACCAAAGAACTGTTCTTCCTACACACAATGGCCATAACTAGTTCAACTCTGCTTAGGAAACTGATAAGAACAGAAGTTTCTCTTGCGTCCAATACAATGCACTTGCTGTGTACAGACGCGAGTGCTATTTGCACTGTGTATGGCCAAATGAGCACAATAGTGACTCTCCTTACCAGAAAACAACTCTTAGGGCTAGGACCAGAAACGGCATGTGATTCAACTCCGTTTATGAAAGGGAATTCAACTCTAGCTTGCCTTACAAGAAACACACTGTGCTTTTGAGAAAGCAGCACTCTTCTACTCTACTGTGTTTCCTATATAGCCAGAACAGTCAGCTTGCTCAGAACCAAAGAAATGTGCTTCCTACACACAATGGCCATAACTAGTTCAACTCTGCTTAGGAAACTGATAAGAATAGTAGTTTCTCTTGCGTCCAATACAATGCACTTGCTGGGTACAGACGCGAGTGCTATTTGCACTGTGTATGGCCAAATGAGCACAATAGTGACTCTCCTTACCAGAAAACAACTCTTAGGGCTAGGACCAGAAACTGCATGTGATTCAACTCCGTTTATGAAAGGGAATTCAACTCTAGCTTGCCTTACAAGAAACACACTCTGCTTTTGAGAAAGCAGCACTCTTCTAGTCTATTGTGATTCCTATATAGCCAGAACAGTCAGCTTGCTCAGAACTAAAGAACTGTGCTTCCTACACACAAGGGCCATATGTAATTCAACTCTGTTTAGCAAACTGACAAGAACAGTAGTTTCTCTTGCGTCCAATACACTGCATTTGCTGGGATAAGACGCGAGTGCTATTTGCACTGTGTAAGGCCAATTGAGCACAATAGTGAATCTCCTTACCAGAAAACAACTCTTGGTGCTAGGACCAGAAACTGCATGTGATTCAACTCCGTTTATGAAAGTGAATTAAACTCTGGCTCGCCTTACAAGAAACACACTCTGCTTTTGAGAAAGCAGCACTCTTCTACTCTACTGTGTTTCCTATAGAGCCAGAACTGTCAGCCTGCTCAGAACCAAAGAATTGTGCTTCCTACACACAATGGCCATAACTAGTTCAACTCTGCTTAGGAAACTGACAAGAACAGTAGTTTCTCTTGTGTCCAATACACTGCACTTGCTGAGAACAGAAGCGAGTGCTATTTGCACTGTGAATGGCCAATTGAGCACATTAGTGACTCTCCTTACCAGAAAACAACTTTTGCTGCTAGGACCAGAAACTGCATGTGATTCAACTCCGTTTATGAAAGGGAAATCAACTCTAGCTCGCCTTATAAGAAACACACTCTACTTTAGAGAAAGCAGCACTCTTCTACTCTACTGTGTTTCCTATATAGCCAGAATTGTCAGCTTGCTCAGAACTAAAGAACTGTGCTTCCTACACAAAAGGGCCATATCTAATTCAACTCTGCTTAGGAAACTGACAAAAACAGTAGTTTCTCTTGCTTCCAATACACTGCATTTGCTGGGAACAGACGCGAGTGCTATTTGCAATGTGTATGGCAAATTGAGCACAATAGTGACTCTCCTTACCAGAAAACAACTCTTGCTGCTAAGACCACAAACTGCATGTGATTCAACTCCGTTTATGAAAGGGAAATCAACTCTAGCTCGCCTTACAAGAAACACACTCTACTTTAGAGAACGCAGCACTCTTCTACTCTACTGTGTTTCCTATATAGCCAGAATTGTCAGCTTGCTCAGAACTAAAGAACTGTGCTTCCTACACAAAAGGGCCATATCTAATTCAACTCTGCTTAGGAAACTGACAAGAACAGTAGTTTCTCTTGCTTCCAATACACTGCATTTGCTGGGAACAGACGCGAGTGCTATTTGCAATGTGTATGGCCAATTGAGCACAATAGTGACTCTCCTTACCAGAAAACAACTCTTGGTGCTAGGACCAGAAACTGCATGTGATTCAACTCCGTTTATGAAAGTGAATTAAACTCTGGCTCGCCTTACAAGAAACACACTCTGCTTTTGAGAAAGCAGCACTCTTCTACTCTACTGTGTTTCCTATAGAGCCAGAACAGTCAGCTTGCTCAGAACCAAAGAATTGTGCTTCCTACACACAATGGCCATAACTAGTTCAACTCTGCTTAGGAAACTGACAAGAACAGTAGTTTCTCTTGCTTCCAATACACTGCATTTGCTGGGAACAGACGCGAGTGCTATTTGCAATGTGTATGGCCAATTGAGCACAATAGTGACTCTCCTTACCAGAAAACAACTCTTGGTGCTAGGACCAGAAACTGCATGTGATTCAACTCCGTTTATGAAAGTGAATTAAACTCTGGCTCGCCTTACAAGAAACACACTCTGCTTTTGAGAAAGCAGCACTCTTCTACTCTACTGTGTTTCCTATATAGCCAGAACAGTCAGCTTGCTCAGAACCAAAGAACTGTTCTTCCTACACACAATGGCCATAACTAGTTCAACTCTGCTTAGGAAACTGATAAGAACAGAAGTTTCTCTTGCGTCCAATACAATGCACTTGCTGTGTACAGACGCGAGTGCTATTTGCACTGTGTATGGCCAAATGAGCACAATAGTGACTCTCCTTACCAGAAAACAACTCTTAGGGCTAGGACCAGAAACTGCATGTGATTCAACTCCGTTTATGAAAGGGAATTCAACTCTAGCTTGCCTTACAAGAAACACACTGTGCTTTTGAGAAAGCAGCACTCTTCTACTCTACTGTGTTTCCTATATAGCCAGAACAGTCAGCTTGCTCAGAACCAAAGAACTGTGCTTCCTACACACAATGGCCATAACTAGTTCAACTCTGCTTAGGAAACTGATAAGAATAGTAGTTTCTCTTGCGTCCAATACAATGCACTTGCTGGGTACAGACGCGAGTGCTATTTGCACTGTGTATGGCCAAATGAGCACAATAGTGACTCTCCTTACCAGAAAACAAATCTTAGGGCTAGGACCAGAAACTGCATGTGATTCAACTCCGTTTATGAAAGGGAATTCAACTCTAGCTTGCCTTACAAGAAACACACTCTGCTTTTGAGAAAGCAGCACTCTTCTAGTCTATTGTGATTCCTATATAGCCAGAACAGTCAGCTTGCTCAGAACTAAAGAACTGTGCTTCCTACACACAAGGGCCATATGTAATTCAACTCTGTTTAGCAAACTGACAAGAACAGTAGTTTCTCTTGCGTCCAATACACTGCATTTGCTGGGATAAGACGCGAGTGCTATTTGCACTGTGTAAGGCCAATTGAGCACAATAGTGAATCTCCTTACCAGAAAACAACTCTTGGTGCTAGGACCAGAAACTGCATGTGATTCAACTCCGTTTATGAAAGTGAATTAAACTCTGGCTCGCCTTACAAGAAACACACTCTGCTTTTGAGAAAGCAGCACTCTTCTACTCTACTGTGTTTCCTATAGAGCCAGAACTGTCAGCCTGCTCAGAACCAAAGAATTGTGCTTCCTACACACAATGGCCATAACTAGTTCAACTCTGCTTAGGAAACTGACAAGAACAGTAGTTTCTCTTGTGTCCAATACACTGCACTTGCTGAGAACAGAAGCGAGTGCTATTTGCACTGTGAATGGCCAATTGAGCACATTAGTGACTCTCCTTACCAGAAAACAACTTTTGCTGCTAGGACCAGAAACTGCATGTGATTCAACTCCGTTTATGAAAGGGAAATCAACTCTAGCTCGCCTTATAAGAAACACACTCTACTTTAGAGAAAGCAGCACTCTTCTACTCTACTGTGTTTCCTATATAGCCAGAATTGTCAGCTTGCTCAGAACTAAAGAACTGTGCTTCCTACACAAAAGGGCCATATCTAATTCAACTCTGCTTAGGAAACTGACAAAAACAGTAGTTTCTCTTGCTTCCAATACACTGCATTTGCTGGGAACAGACGCGAGTGCTATTTGCAATGTGTATGGCAAATTGAGCACAATAGTGACTCTCCTTACCAGAAAACAACTCTTGCTGCTAAGACCACAAACTGCATGTGATTCAACTCCGTTTATGAAAGGGAATTCAACTCTAGCTTGCATTACAAGAAACACACTCTGCTTTTGAGAAAGCAGCACTCTTCTACTCTACTGTGTTTCCTATATAGCCAGAACAGTCAGCTTGCTCAGAACCAAAGAACTGTGCTTCCTACACACAATGGCCATAACTAGTTCAACTCTGCTTAGGAAACTGATAAGAACAGTAGTTTCTCTTGCGTCCAATACAATGCACTTGCTGTGTACAGACGCGAGTGCTATTTGCACTGTGTATGGCCAAATGAGCACAATAGTGAATCTCCTTACCAGAAAACAACTCTTGGTGCTAGGACCAGAAACTGCATGTGATTCAACTCCGTTTATGAAAGTGAATTAAACTCTGGCTCGCCTTACAAGAAACACACTCTGCTTTTGAGAAAGCAGCACTCTTCTACTCTACTGTGTTTCCTATAGAGCCAGAACAGTCAGCTTGCTCAGAACCAAAGAATTGTGCTTCCTACACACAATGGCCATAACTAGTTCAACTCTGCGTAGGAAACTGACAAGAACAGTAGTTTCTCTTGCGTCCAATACACTGCACTTGCTGAGAACAGAAGCGAGTGCTATTTGCACTGTGTATGGCCAATTGAGCACAATAGTGACTCTCCTTACCAGAAAACAACTTTTGCTGCTAGGACCAGAAACTGCATGTGATTCAACTCCGTTTATGAAAGGGAAATCAACTCTAGCTCGCCTTATAAGAAACACACTCTACTTTAGAGAAAGCAGCACTCTTCTACTCTACTGTGTTTCCTATATAGCCAGAACAGTCAGCTTGCTCAGAACCAAAGAACTGTGCTTCCTACACACAATGGCCATAACTAGTTCAACTCTGCGTAGGAAACTGACAAGAACAGTAGTTTCTCTTGCGTCCAATACACTGCATTTGCTGGGAACAGACGCGAGTGCTATTTGCACTGTATATGGCCAAATGAGCACAATAGTGACTCTCCTTACCAGAAAACAACTCTTAGGGCTAGGACCAGAAACTGCATGTGATTCAACTCCGTTTATGAAAGGGAATTAAACTCTAGCTTGCCTTACAAGAAACACACTGTGCTTTTGAGAAAGCAGCACTCTTCTACTCTACTGTGTTTCCTATATAGCCAGAACAGTCAGCTTGCTCAGAACTAAAGAACTGTGCTTCCTACACACAAGGGTCATATGTAATTCAACTCAGCTTAGCAAACTGACAAGAACAGTAGTTTCTCTTGCGTCCAATACACTGCATTTGCTGGGTTAAGACGCGAGTGCTATTTGCACTGTGTAAGGCCAATTGAGCACAATAGTGAATCTCCTTACCAGAAAACAACTTTTGCTGCTAGGACCAGAAACTGCATGTGATTCAACTCCGTTTATGAAAGGGAAATGAACTCTAGCTCGCCTTACAAGAAACACACTCTACTTTAGAGAAAGCAGCACTCTTCTACTCTACCGTGTTTCCTATATAGCCAGAATTGTCAGCTTGCTCAGAACTAAAGAACTGTGCTTCCTACACAAAAGGGACATATCTAATTCAACTCTGCTTAGGAAACTGACAAGAACAGTAGTGTCTCTTGCTTCCAATACACTGCATTTGCTGGGAACAGACGGGAGTGCTATTTGCAATGTGTATGACCAATTGAGCACAATAGTGACTCTCCTTACCAGAAAACAACTCTTGCTGCTAGGACCACAAACTGCATGTGACTCAACTCCGTTTATGAAAGGGAATTCAACTCTAGCTTGCATTACAAGAAACACACTCTGCTTTTGAGAAAGCAGCACTCTTCTACTCTACTGTGTTTCCTATATAGCCAGAACAGTCAGCTTGCTCAGAACCAAAGAACTGTGCTTCCTACACACAATGGCCATAACTAGTTCAACTCTGCTTAGGAAACTGATAAGAACAGTAGTTTCTCTTGCGTCCAATACAATGCACTTGCTGGGTACAGACGCGAGTGCTATTTGCACTGTGTATGGCCAATGAGCACAATAGTGACTCTCCTTACCAGAAAACAATTCTTAGGGCTAGGACCAGAAACTGGATGTGATTCAACTCCGTTTATGAAAGGGAATTCAACTCTAGCTTGCCTTACAAGAAACACACTGTGCTTTTGAGAAAGCAGCACTCTTCTACTCTACTGTGTTTCCTATATAGCCAGAACAGTCAGCTTGCTCAGAACTAAAGAACTGTGCTTCCTACACACAAGGGCCATATGTAATTCAACTCAGCTTAGCAAACTGACAAGAACAGTAGTTTCTCTTGCTTCCAATACACTGCATTTGCTGGGAACAGACGCGAGTGCTATTTGCAATGTGTATGGCCAATTGAGCACAATAGTGACTCTCCTTACCAGAAAACAACTCTTGCTGCTAGGACCACAAACTGCATGTGATTCAACTCCGTTTATGAAAGGGAATTCAACTCTAGCTTGCATTACAAGAAACACACTCTGCTTTTGAGAAAGCAGCACTCTTCTACTCTACTGTGTTTCCTATATAGCCAGAACAGTCAGCTTGCTCAGAACCAAAGAACTGTGCTTCCTACACACAATGGCCATAACTAGTTCAACTCTGCTTAGGAAACTGATAAGAACAGTAGTTTCTCTTGCATCCAATACAATGCACTTGCTGGGTACAGACGCGAGTGCTATTTGCACTGTGTATGGCCAAATGAGCACAATAGTGACTCTCCTTACCAGAAAACAACTCTTAGGGCTAGGACCAGAAACTGCATGTGATTCAACTCCGTTTATGAAAGGGAATTCAACTCTAGCTTGCCTTACAAGAAACACACTGTGCTTTTGAGAAAGCAGCACTCTTCTACTCTACTGTGTTTCCTATATAGCCAGAACAGTCAGCTTGCTCAGTACTAAAGAAGTGTGCTTCCTACACACAAGGGTCATATGTAATTCAACTCAGCTTAGCAAACTGACAAGAACAGTAGTTTCTCTTGCGTCCAATACACTGCATTTGCTGCGATAAGACGCGAGTGCTATTTGCACTGTGTAAGGCCAATTGAGCACAATAGTGAATCTCCTTACCAGAAAACAACTTTTGCTGCTAGGACCAGAAACTGCATGTGATTCAACTCCGTTTATGAAAGGGAAATGAACTCTAGCTCGCCTAACAGGAAACACACTCTACTTTAGAGAAAGCAGCACTCTTCTACTCTACCGTGTTTCCTATATAGCCAGAATTGTCAGCTTGCTCAGAACTAAAGAACTGTGCTTCCTACACAAAAGGGCCATATCTAATTCAACTCTGCTTAGGAAACTGACAAGAACAGTAGTTTCTCTTGCTTCCAATACACTGCATTTGCTGGGAACAGACGCGAGTGCTATTTGCAATGTGTATGGCCAATTGAGCACAATAGTGACTCTCCTTACCAGAAAACAACTCTTGGTGCTAGGACCAGAAACTGCATGTGATTCAACTACGTTTATGAAAGTGAATTAAACTCTGGCTCGCCTTACAAGAAACACACTCTGCTTTTGAGAAAGCAGCACTCTTCTACTCTACTGTGTTTCCTATAGAGCCAGAACAGTCAGCTTGCTCAGAACCAATGAATTGTGCTTCCTACACACAATGGCCATAACTAGTTCAACTCTGCTTAGGAAACTGACAAGAACAGTAGTTTCTCTTGCGTCCAATACACTGCACTTGCTGAGAACAGAAGCGAGTGCTATTTGCACTGTGTATGGCCAATTGAGCACAATAGTGACTCTCCTTACCAGAAAACAACTTTTGGTGCTAGGATCAGAAACTGCATGTGATTCAACTCCGTTTATGAAAGGGAAATCAACTCTAGCTCGCCTTACAAGAAACACTCTCTGCTTTTGAGAAAGCAGCACTCTTGTACTCTACTGTGTTTCCTATATAGCCAGAATTGTCAGCTTGCTCAGAACTAAAGAACTGTGCTTCCTACACAAAAGGGCCATATCTAATTCAACTCTGCTTAGGAAACTGACAAGAACAGTAGTTTCTCTTGCTTCCAATACACTGCATTTGCTGGGAACAGACGCGAGTGCTATTTGCAATGTGTATGGCCAATTGAGCACAATAGTGACTCTCCTTACCAGAAAACAACTCTTGGTGCTAGGACCAGAAACTGCATGTGATTCAACTCCGTTTATGAAAGTGAATTAAACTCTGGCTCGCCTTACAAGAAACACACTCTGCTTTTGAGAAAGCAGCACTCTTCTACTCTACTGTGTTTCCTATATAGCCAGAACAGTCAGCTTGCTCAGAACCAAAGAACTGTGCTTCCTACACACAATGGCCATAACTAGTTCAACTCTGCTTAGGAAACTGATAAGAATAGTAGTTTCTCTTGCGTCCAATACAATGCACTTGCTGGGTACAGACGCGAGTGCTATTTGCACAGTGTATGGCCAAATGAGCACAATAGTGACTCTCCTTACCAGAAAACAACTCTTAGGGCTAGGACCAGAAACTGCATGTGATTCAACTCCGTTTATGAAAGGGAATTCAACTCTAGCTTGCCTTACAAGAAACACACTCTGCTTTTGAGAAAGCAGCACTCTTCTAGTCTACTGTGATTCCTATATAGCCAGAACAGTCAGCTTGCTCAGAACTAAAGAACTGTGCTTCCTACACACAAGGGCCATATGTAATTCAACTCTGTTTAGCAAACTGACAAGAACAGTAGTTTCTCTTGCGTCCAATACACTGCATTTGCTGGGATAAGACGCGAGTGCTATTTGCACTGTGTAAGGCCAATTGAGCACAATAGTGAATCTCCTTACCAGAAAACAACTCTTGGTGCTAGGACCAGAAACTGCATGTGATTCAACTCCGTTTATGAAAGTGAATTAAACTCTGGCTCGCCTTACAAGAAACACACTCTGCTTTTGAGAAAGCAGCACTCTTCTACTCTACTGTGTTTCCTATAGAGCCAGAACTGTCAGCTTGCTCAGAACCAAAGAATTGTGCTTCCTACACACAATGGCCATAACTAGTTCAACTCTGCTTAGGAAACTGACAAGAACAGTAGTTTCTCTTGCGTCCAATACACTGCACTTGCTGAGAACAGAAGCGAGTGCTATTTGCACTGTGAATGGCCAATTGAGCACATTAGTGACTCTCCTTACCAGAAAACAACTTTTGCTGCTAGGACCAGAAACTGCATGTGATTCAACTCCGTTTATGAAAGGGAAATCAACTCTAGCTTGCCTTATAAGAAACACACTCTACTTTAGAGAAAGCAGCACTCTTCTACTCTACTGTGTTTCCTATATAGCCAGAATTGTCAGCTTGCTCAGAACTAAAGAACTGTGCTTCCTACACAAAAGGGCCATATCTAATTCAACTCTGCTTAGGAAACTGACAAAAACAGTAGTTTCTCTTGCTTCCAATACACTGCATTTGCTGGGAACAGACGCGAGTGCTATTTGCAATGTGTATGGCCAATTGAGCACAATAGTGACTCTCCTTACCAGAAAACAACTCTTGCTGCTAAGACCCGAAACTGCATGTGATTCACCTACGTTTATGAAAGTGAATTAAACTCTGGCTCGCCTTACAAGAAACACACTCTGCTTTTGAGAAAGCAGCACTCTTCTACTCTACTGTGTTTCCTATAGAGCCAGAACAGTCAGCTTGCTCAGAACCAAAGAACTGTGCTTCCTACACACAATGGCCATAACTAGTTCAACTCTGCTTAGGAAACTGATAAGAACAGTAGTTTCTCTTGCGTCCAATACAATGCACTTGCTGGGTACAGACGCGAGTGCTATTTGCACTGTGTATGGCCAAATGAGCACAATAGTGACTCTCCTTACCAGAAAACAACTCTTAGGGCTAGGACCAGAAACTGCATGTGATTCAACTCCCGTTATGAAAGGGAATTCAACTCTAGCTTGCCTTACAAGAAACACACTCTGCTTTTGAGAAAGCAGCACTCTTCTACTCTACTGTGTTTCCTATATAGCCAGAACAGTCAGCTTGCTCAGAACTAAAGAACTGTGCTTCCTACACACAAGGGCCATATGTAATTCAACTCTGCTTAGCAAACTGACAAAAACAGTAGTTTCTCTTGCGTCCAATACACTGCATTTGCTGGGATAAGACGCGAGTGCTATTTGCACTGTGTAAGGCCAATTGAGCACAATAGTGAATCTCCTTACCAGAAAACAACTTTTGCTGCTAGGACCAGAAACTGCATGTGATTCAACTCCGTTTATGAAAGGGAAATCAACTCTAGCTCGCCTTACAAGAAACACACTCTACTTTAGAGAAAGCAGCACTCTTCTACTCTACTGTGTTTCCTATATAGCCAGAATTGTCAGCTTGCTCAGAACTAAAGAACTGTGCTTCCTACACAAAAGGGACATATCTAATTCAACTCTGCTTAGGAAACTGACAAGAACAGTAGTTTCTCTTGCTTCCAATACACTGCATTTGCTGGGAACAGACGCGAGTGCTATTTGCAATGTGTATGGCCAATTGAGCACAATAGTGACTCTCCTTACCAGAAAACAACTCTTGGTGCTAGGACCAGAAACTGCATGTGATTCAACTCCGTTTATGAAAGTGAATTAAACTCTGGCTCGCCTTACAAGAAACACACTCTGCTTTTGAGAAAGCAGCACTCTTCTACTCTACTGTGTTTCCTATAGAGCCAGAACAGTCAGCTTGCTCAGAACCAAAGAATTGTGCTTCCTACACACAATGGCCATAACTAGTTCAACTCTGCTTAGGAAACTGACAAGAACAGTAGTTTCTCTTGCGTCCAATACACTGCATTTGCTGGGATAAGACGCGAGTGCTATTTGCACTGTGTAAGGCCAATTGAGCACAATAGTGAATCTCCTTACCAGAAAACAACTTTTGCTGCTAGGACCAGAAACTGCATGTGATTCAACTCCGTTTATGAAAGGGAAATCAACTCTAGCTCGCCTTACAAGAAACACACTCTGCTTTTGAGAAAGCAGCACTCTTGTACTCTACTGTGTTTCCTATAGAGCCAGAATTGTCAGCTTGCTCAGAACTAAAGAACTGTGCTTCCTACACAAAAGGGCCATATCTAATTCAACTCTGCTTAGGAAACTGACAAGAACAGTAGTTTCTCTTGCTTCCAATACACTGCATTTGCTGGGAACAGACGCGAGTGCTATTTGCAATGTGTATGGCCAATTGAGCACAATAGTGACTCTCCTTACCAGAAAACAACTCTTGCTGCTAGGACCACAAACTGCATGTGATTCAACTCCGTTTATGAAAGGGAATTCAACTCTAGCTTGCATTACAAGAAACACACTCTGCTTTTGAGAAAGCAGCACTCTTCTACTCTACTGTGTTTCCTATATAGCCAGAACAGTCAGCTTGCTCAGAACCAAAGAACTGTGCTTCCTACACACAATGGCCATAACTAGTTCAACTCTGCTTAGGAAACTGATAAGAACAGTAGTTTCTCTTGCGTCCAATACAATGCACTTGCTGGGTACAGACGCGAGTGCTATTTGCACTGTGTATGGCCAAATGAGCACAATAGTGACTCTCCTTACCAGAAAACAACTCTTAGGGCTAGGAACAGAAACTGCATGTGATTCAACTCCGTTTATGAAAAGGAATTCAACTCTAGCTTGCCTTACAAGAAACACACTCTGCTTTTGAGAAAGCAGCACTCTTCTACTCTACTGTGTTTCCTATATAGCCAGAACAGTCAGCTTGCTCAGAACTAAAGAACTGTGCTTCCTACACACAAGGGTCATATGTAATTCAACTCAGCTTAGCAAACTGACAAGAACAGTAGTTTCTCTTGTGTCCAATACACTGCATTTGCTGGGATAAGACGCGAGTGCTATTTGCACTGTGTAAGGCCAATTGAGCACAATAGTGAATCTCCTTACCAGAAAACAACTTTTGCTGCTAGGACCAGAAACTGCATGTGATTCAACTCCGTTTATGAAAGGGAAATCAACTCTAGCTCGCCTTACAAGAAACACACTCTACTTTAGAGAAAGCAGCACTCTTCTACTCTACTGTGTTTCCTATATAGCCAGAATTGTCAGCTTGCTCAGAACTAAAGAACTGTGCTTCCTACACAAAAGGGACATATCTAATTCAACTCTGCTTAGGAAACTGACAAGAACAGTAGTTTCTCTTGCTTCCAATACACTGCATTTGCTGGGAACAGACGCGAGTGCTATTTGCAATGTGTATGGCCAATTGAGCACAATAGTGACTCTCCTTACCAGAAAACAACTCTTGGTGCTAGGACCAGAAACTGCATGTGATTCAACTCCGTTTATGAAAGGGAAATCAACTCTAGCTCGCCTTACAAGAAACACACTCTACTTTAGAGAAAGCAGCAATCTTCTACTCTACTGTGTTTCCTATATAGCCAGAATTGTCAGCTTGCTCAGAACTAAAGAACTGTGCTTCCTACACAAAAGGGACATATCTAATAAAACTCTGCTTAGGAAACTGACAAGAACAGTAGTTTCTCTTGCTTCCAATACACTGCATTTGCTGGGAACAGACGCGAGTGCTATTTGCAATGTGTATGGCCAATTGAGCACAATAGTGAATCTCCTTACCAGAAAACAACTTTTGCTGCTAGGACCAGAAACTGCATGTGATTCAACTCCGTTTATGAAAGGGAATTCAACTCTAGCTTGCCTTACAAGAAACACACTCTGCTTTTGAGAAAGCAGCACTCTTCTACTCTACTGTGTTTCCTATATAGCCAGAACAGTCAGCTTGCTCAGAACTAAAGAACTGTGCTTCCTACACATAAGGGCCATATGTAATTCAACTCTGCTTAGCAAACTGACAAAAACAGTAGTTTCTCTTGCGTCCAATACACTGCATTTGCTGGGATAAGACGCGAGTGCTATTTGCACTGTGTAAGGCCAATTGAGCACAATAGTGAATCTCCTTACCAGAAAACAACTTTTGCTGCTAGGACCAGAAACTGCATGTGATTCAACTCCGTTTATGAAAGGGAAATCAACTCTAGCTCGCCTTACAAGAAACACACTCTACTTTAGAGAAAGCAGCACTCTTCTACTCTACTGTGTTTCCTATATAGCCAGAATTGTCAGCTTGCTCAGAACTAAAGAACTGTGCTTCCTACACAAAAGGGACATATCTAATTCAACTCTGCTTAGGAAACTGACAAGAACAGTAGTTTCTCTTGCTTCCAATACACTGCATTTGCTGGGAACAGACGCGAGTGCTATTTGCAATGTGTATGGCCAATTGAGCACAATAGTGACTCTCCTTACCAGAAAACAACTCTTGGTGCTAGGACCAGAAACTGCATGTGATTCAACTCCGTTTTTGAAAGTGAATTAAACTCTGGCTCGCCTTACAAGAAACACACTCTGCTTTTGAGAAAGCAGCACTCTTCTACTCTACTGTGTTTCCTATAGAGCCAGAACAGTCAGCTTGCTCAGAACCAAAGAATTGTGCTTCCTACACACAATGGCCATAACTAGTTCAACTCTGCTTAGGAAACTGACAAGAACAGTAGTTTCTCTTGCGTCCAATACACTGCATTTGCTGGGATAAGACGCGAGTGCTATTTGCACTGTGTAAGGCCAATTGAGCACAATAGTGAATCTCCTTACCAGAAAACAACTTTTGCTGCTAGGACCAGAAACTGCATGTGATTCAACTCCGTTTATGAAAGGGAAATCAACTCTAGCTCGCCTTACAAGAAACACACTCTGCTTTTGAGAAAGCAGCACTCTTGTACTCTACTGTGTTTCCTATAGAGCCAGAATTGTCAGCTTGCTCAGAACTAAAGAACTGTGCTTCCTACACAAAAGAGCCATATCTAATTCAACTCTGCTTAGGAAACTGACAAGAACAGTAGTTTCTCTTGCTTCCAATACACTGCATTTGCTGGGAACAGACGCGAGTGCTATTTGCAATGTGTATGGCCAATTGAGCACAATAGTGACTCTCCTTACCAGAAAACAACTCTTGCTGCTAGGACCAGAAACTGCATGTGATTCAACTCCGTTTATGAAAGGGAAATGAACTCTAGCTCGCCTTACAAGAAACACACTCTACTTTAGAGAAAGCAGCACTCTTCTACTCTACTGTGTTTCCTATATAGCCAGAACAGTCAGCTTGCTCAGAACCAAAGAACTGTTCTTCCTACACACAATGGCCATAACTAGTTCAACTCTGCTTAGGAAACTGATAAGAACAGTAGTTTCTCTTGCGTCCAATACAATGCACTTGCTGGGTACAGACGCGAGTGCTATTTGCACTGTGTATGGCCAAATGAGCACAATAGTGACTCTCCTTACCAGAAAACAACTCTTAGGGCTAGGACAAGAAACTCCATGTGATTCAACTCCGTTTATGAAAGGGAATTCAACTCTAGCTTGCCTTACAAGAAACACACTGTGCTTTTGAGAAAGCAGCACTCTTCTACTCTACTGTGTTTCCTATATAGCCAGAACAGTCAGCTTGCTCAGAACTAAAGAACTGTGCTTCCTACAAACAAGGGTCATATGTAATTCAACTCAGCTTAGCAAACTGACAAGAACAGTAGTTTCTCTTGCGTCCAATACACTGCATTTGCTGGGATAAGACGCGAGTGCTATTTGCACTGTGTAAGGCCAATTGAGCACAATAGTGAATCTCCTTACCAGAAAACAACTTTTGCTGCTAGGACCAGAAACTGCATGTGATTCAACTCCGTTTATGAAAGGGAAATGAACTCTAGCTCGCCTTACAAGAAACACACTCTACTTTAGAGAAAGCAGCACTCTTGTACTCTACTGTGTTTCCTATATAGCCAGAATTGTCAGCTTGCTCAGAACTAAAGAACTGTGCTTCCTACACAAAAGGGCCATATCTAATTCAACTCTGCTTAGGAAACTGACAAGAACAGTAGTTTCTCTTGCTTCCAATACACTGCATTTGCTGGGAACAGACGCGAGTGCTATTTGCAATGTGTATGGCCAATTGAGCACAATAGTGACTCTCCTTACCAGAAAACAACTCTTGGTGCTAGGACCAGAAACTGCATGTGATTCAACTACGTTTATGAAAGTGAATTAAACTCTGGCTCGCCTTACAAGAAACACACTCTGCTTTTGAGAAAGCAGCACTCTTCTACTCTACTGTGTTTCCTATAGAGCCAGAACAGTCAGCTTGCTCAGAACCAAAGAATTGTGCTTCCTACACACAATGGCCATAACTAGTTCAACTCTGCTTAGGAAACTGACAAGAACAGTAGTTTCTCTTGCGTCCAATACACTGCACTTGCTGAGAACAGAAGCGAGTGCTATTTGCACTGTGTATGGCCAATTGAGCACAATAGTGACTCTCCTTACCAGAAAACAACTTTTGCTGCTAGGACCAGAAACTGCATGTGATTCAACTCCGTTTATGAAAGGGAAATCAACTCTAGCTCGCCTTACAAGAAACACACTCTACTTTAGAGAAAGCAGCACTCTTGTACTCTACTGTGTTTCCTATATAGCCAGAATTGTCAGCTTGCTCAGAACTAAAGAACTGTGCTTCCTACACAAAAGGGCCATATCTAATTCAACTCTGCTTAGGAAACTGACAAGAACAGTAGTTTCTCTTGCTTCCAATACACTGCATTTGCTGGGAACAGACGCGAGTGCTATTTGCAATGTGTATGGCCAATTGAGCACAATAGTGACTCTCCTTACCAGAAAACAACTCTTGCTGCTAGGACCACAAACTGCATGTGATTCAACTCCGTTTATGAAAGGGAATTCAACTCTAGCTTGCATTACAAGAAACACACTCTGCTTTTGAGAAAGCAGCACTCTTCTACTCTACTGTGTTTCCTATATAGCCAGAACAGTCAGCTTGCTCAGAACCAAAGAACTGTGCTTCCTACACACAATGGCCATAACTAGTTCAACTCTGCTTAGGAAACTGATAAGAACAGTAGTTTCTCTTGCGTCCAATACACTGCATTTGCTGGGATAAGACGCGAGTGCTATTTGCACTGTGTAAGGCCAATTGAGCACAATAGTGAATCTCCTTACCAGAAAACAACTTTTGCTGCTAGGACCAGAAACTACATGTGATTCAACTCCGTTTATGAAAGGGAAATCAACTCTAGCTCGCCTTACAAGAAACACACTCTGCTTTTGAGAAAGCAGCACTCTTGTACTCTACTGTGTTTCCTATAGAGCCAGAATTGTCAGCTTGCTCAGAACTAAAGAACTGTGCTTCCTACACAAAAGGGCCATATCTAATTCAACTCTGCTTAGGAAACTGACAAGAACAGTAGTTTCTCTTGCTTCCAATACTCTGCATTTGCTGGGAACAGACGCGAGTGCTATTTGCAATGTGTATGGCCAATTGAGCACAATAGTGACTCTCCTTACCAGAAAACAACTCTTGCTGCTAGGACCACAAACTGCATGTGATTCAACTCCGTTTATGAAAGGGAATTCAACTCTAGCTTGCATTACAAGAAACACACTCTGCTTTTGAGAAAGCAGCACTCTTCTACTCTACTGTGTTTCCTATATAGCCAGAACAGTCAGCTTGCTCAGAACCAAAGAACTGTGCTTCCTACACACAATGGCCATAACTAGTTCAACTCTGCTTAGGAAACTGGTAAGAACAGTAGTTTCTCTTGCGTCCAATACAATGCACTTGCTGGGTACAGACGCGAGTGCTATTTGCACTGTGTATGGCCAAATGAGCACAATAGTGACTCTCCTTACCAGAAAACAACTCTTAGGGCTAGGAACAGAAACTGCATGTGATTCAACTCCGTTTATGAAAGGGAATTCAACTCTAGCTTGCCTTACAAGAAACACACTCTGCTTTTGAGAAAGCAGCACTCTTCTACTCTACTGTGTTTCCTATATAGCCAGAACAGTCAGCTTGCTCAGAACTAAAGAACTGTGCTTCCTACACACAAGGGTCATATGTAATTCAACTCAGCTTAGCAAACTGACAAGAACAGTAGTTTCTCTTGCGTCCAATACACTGCATTTGCTGGGATAAGACGCGAGTGCTATTTGCACTGTGTAAGGCCAATTGAGCACAATAGTGAATCTCCTTACCAGAAAACAACTTTTGCTGCTAGGACCAGAAACTGCATGTGATTCAACTCCGTTTATGAAAGGGAAATGAACTCTAGCTCGCCTTACAAGAAACACACTCTACTTTAGAGAAAGCAGCACTCTTCTACTCTACTGTGTTTCCTATATAGCCAGAATTGTCAGCTTGCTCAGAACTAAAGAACTGTGCTTCCTACACAAAAGGGACATATCTAATTCAACTCTGCTTAGGAAACTGACAAGAACAGTAGTTTCTCTTGCTTCCAATACACTGCATTTGCTGGGAACAGACGCGAGTGCTATTTGCAATGTGTATGGCCAATTGAGCACAATAGTGACTCTCCTTACCAGAAAACAACTCTTGGTGCTAGGACCAGAAACTGCATGTGATTCAACTCCGTTTATGAAAGGGAAATCAACTCTAGCTCGCCTTACAAGAAACACACTCTACTTTAGAGAAAGCAGCAATCTTCTACTCTACTGTGTTTCCTATATAGCCAGAATTGTCAGCTTGCTCAGAACTAAAGAACTGTGCTTCCTACACAAAAGGGACATATCTAATAAAACTCTGCTTAGGAAACTGACAAGAACAGTAGTTTCTCTTGCTTCCAATACACTGCATTTGCTGCGAACAGACGCGAGTGCTATTTGCAATGTGTATGGCCAATTGAGCACAATAGTGAATCTCCTTACCAGAAAACAACTTTTGCTGCTAGGACCAGAAACTGCATGTGATTCAACTCCGTTTATGAAAGGGAATTCAACTCTAGCTTGCCTTACCAGAAACACACTCTGCTTTTGAGAAAGCAGCACTCTTCTACTCTACTGTGTTTCCTATATAGCCAGAACAGTCAGCTTGCTCAGAACTAAAGAACTGTGCTTCCTACACATAAGGGCCATATGTAATTCAACTCTGCTTAGCAAACTGACAAAAACAGTAGTTTCTCTTGCGTCCAATACACTGCATTTGCTGGGAACAGACGCGAGTGCTATTTGCAATGTGTATGGCCAATTGAGCACAATAGTGACTCTCCTTACCAGAAAACAACTCTTGGTGCTAGGACCAGAAACTGCATGTGATTCAACTCCGTTTTTGAAAGTGAATTAAACTCTGGCTCGCCTTACAAGAAACACACTCTGCTTTTGAGAAAGCAGCACTCTTCTACTCTACTGTGTTTCCTATAGAGCCAGAACAGTCAGCTTGCTCAGAACCAAAGAATTGTGCTTCCTACACACAATGGCCATAACTAGTTCAACTCTGCTTAGGAAACTGACAAGAATAGTAGTTTCTCTTGCGTCCAATACACTGCATTTGCTGGGATAAGACGCGAGTGCTATTTGCACTGTGTAAGGCCAATTGAGCACAATAGTGAATCTCCTTACCAGAAAACAACTTTTGCTGCTAGGACCAGAAACTGCATGTGATTCAACTCCGTTTATGAAAGGGAAATCAACTCTAGCTCGCCTTACAAGAAACACACTCTGCTTTTGAGAAAGCAGCACTCTTGTACTCTACTGTGTTTCCTATAGAGCCAGAATTGTCAGCTTGCTCAGAACTAAAGAACTGTGCTTCCTACACAAAAGGGCCATATCTAATTCAACTCTGCTTAGGAAACTGACAAGAACAGTAGTTTCTCTTGCTTCCAATACACTGCATTTGCTGGGAACAGACGCGAGTGCTATTTGCAATGTGTATGGCCAATTGAGCACAATAGTGACTCTCCTTACCAGAAAACAACTCTTGCTGCTAGGACCAGAAACTGCATGTGATTCAACTCCGTTTATGAAAGGGAATTCACCTCTAGCTTGCATTACAAGAAACACACTCTGCTTTTGAGAAAGCAGCACTCTTCTACTCTACTGTGTTTCCTATATAGCCAGAACAGTCAGCTTGCTCAGAACCAAAGTACTGTTCTTCCTACACACAATGGCCATAACTAGTTCAACTCTGCTTAGGGAACTGATAAGAACAGTAGTTTCTCTTGCGTCCAATACAATGCACTTGCTGGGTACAGACGCGAGTGCTATTTGCACTGTGTATGGCCAAATGAGCACAATAGTGACTCTCCTTACCAGAAAACAACTCTTAGGGCTAGGACCAGAAACTGCATGTGATTCAACTCCGTTTATGAAAGGGAATTCAACTCTAGCTTGCCTTACAAGAAACACACTCTGCTTTTGAGAAAGCAGCACTCTTCTACTCTACTGTGTTTCCTATATAGCCAGAACAGTCAGCTTGCTCAGAACTAAAGAACTGTGCTTCCTACACACAAGGGTCATATGTAATTCAACTCAGCTTAGCAAACTGACAAGAACAGTAGTTTCTCTTGCGTCCAATACACTGCATTTGCTGGGATAAGACGCGAGTGCTATTTGCACTGTGTAAGGCCAATTGAGCACAATAGTGAATCTCCTTACCAGAAAACAACTTTTGCTGCTAGGACCAGAAACTGCATGTGATTCAACTCCGTTTATGAAAGGGAAATGAACTCTAGCTCGCCTTACAAGAAACACACTCTACTTTAGAGAAAGCAGCACTCTTCTACTCTACTGTGTTTCCTATATAGCCAGAATTGTCAGCTTGCTCAGAACTAAAGAACTGTGCTTCCTACACAAAAGGGACATATCTAATTCAACTCTGCTTAGGAAACTGACAAGAACAGTAGTTTCTCTTGCTTCCAATACACTGCATTTGCTGGGAACAGACGCGAGTGCTATTTGCAATGTGTATGGCCAATTGAGCACAATAGTGACTCTCCTTACCAGAAAACAACTCTTGGTGCTAGGACCAGAAACTGCATGTGATTCAACTCCGTTTATGAAAGGGAAATCAACTCTAGCTCGCCTTACAAGAAACACACTCTACTTTAGAGAAAGCAGCAATCTTCTACTCTACTGTGTTTCCTATATAGCCAGAATTGTCAGCTTGCTCAGAACTAAAGAACTGTGCTTCCTACACAAAAGGGACATATCTAATAAAACTCTGCTTAGGAAACTGACAAGAACAGTAGTTTCTCTTGCTTCCAATACACTGCATTTGCTGGGAACAGACGCGAGTGCTATTTGCAATGTGTATGGCCAATTGAGCACAATAGTGAATCTCCTTACCAGAAAACAACTTTTGCTGCTAGGACCAGAAACTGCATGTGATTCAACTCCGTTTATGAAAGGGAATTCAACTCTAGCTTGCCTTACAAGAAACACACTCTGCTTTTGAGAAAGCAGCACTCTTCTACTCTACTGTGTTTCCTATATAGCCAGAACAGTCAGCTTGCTCAGAACTAAAGAACTGTGCTTCCTACACATAAGGGCCATATGTAATTCAACTCTGCTTAGCAAACTGACAAAAACAGTAGTTTCTCTTGCGTCCAATACACTGCATTTGCTGGGATAAGACGCGAGTGCTATTTGCACTGTGTAAGGCCAATTGAGCACAATAGTGAATCTCCTTACCAGAAAACAACTTTTGCTGCTAGGACCAGAAACTGCATGTGATTCAACTCCGTTTATGAAAGGGAAATCAACTCTAGCTCGCCTTACAAGAAACACACTCTACTTTAGAGAAAGCAGCACTCTTCTACTCTACTGTGTTTCCTATATAGCCAGAATTGTCAGCTTGCTCAGAACTAAAGAACTGTGCTTCCTACACAAAAGGGACATATCTAATTCAACTCTGCTTAGGAAACTGACAAGAACAGTAGTTTCTCTTGCTTCCAATACACTGCATTTGCTGGGAACAGACGCGAGTGCTATTTGCAATGTGTATGGCCAATTGAGCACAATAGTGACTCTCCTTACCAGAAAACAACTCTTGGTGCTAGGACCAGAAACTGCATGTGATTCAACTCCGTTTTTGAAAGTGAATTAAACTCTGGCTCGCCTTACAAGAAACACACTCTGCTTTTGAGAAAGCAGCACTCTTCTACTCTACTGTGTTTCCTATAGAGCCAGAACAGTCAGCTTGCTCAGAACCAAAGAATTGTGCTTCCTACACACAATGGCCATAACTAGTTCAACTCTGCTTAGGAAACTGACAAGAATAGTAGTTTCTCTTGCGTCCAATACACTGCATTTGCTGGGATAAGACGCGAGTGCTATTTGCACTGTGTAAGGCCAATTGAGCACAATAGTGAATCTCCTTTCCAGAAAACAACTTTTGCTGCTAGGACGAGAAACTGCATGTGATTCAACTCCGTTTATGAAAGGGAAATCAACTCTAGCTCGCCTTACAAGAAACACACTCTGCTTTTGAGAAAGCAGCACTCTTGTACTCTACTGTGTTTCCTATATAGCCAGAATTGTCAGCTTGCTCAGAACTAAAGAACTGTGCTTCCTACACAAAAGGGCCATATCTAATTCAACTCTGCTTAGGAAACTGACAAGAACAGTAGTTTCTCTTGCTTCCAATACACTGCATTTGCTGGGAACAGACGCGAGTGCTATTTGCAATGTGTATGGCCAATTGAGCACAATAGTGACTCTCCTTACCAGAAAACAACTCTTGCTGCTAGGACCAGAAACTGCATGTGATTCAACTCCGTTTATGAAAGTGAATTAAACTCTGGCTTGCCTTACAAGAAACACACTCTGCTTTTGAGAAAGCAGCACTCTTCTACTCTACTGTGTTTCCTATAGAGCCAGAACAGTCAGCTTGCTCAGAACCAAAGAATTGTGCTTCCTACACACAATGGCCATAACTAGTTCAACTCTGCTTAGGAAACTGACAAGAACAGTAGTTTCTCTTGCGTCCAATACACTGCATTTGCTGGGATAAGACGCGAGTGCTATTTGCACTGTGTAAGGCCAATTGAGCACAATAGTGAATCTCCTTACCAGAAAACAACTTTTGCTGCTAGGACCAGAAACTGCATGTGATTCAACTCCGTTTATGAAAGGGAAATCAACTCTAGCTCGCCTTACAAGAAACACACTCTGCTTTTGAGAAAACAGCACTCTTGTACTCTACTGTGTTTCCTATATAGCCAGAATTGTCAGCTTGCTCAGAACTAAAGAACTGTGCTTCCTACACAAAAGGGCCATATCTATTTCAACTCTGCTTAGGAAACTGACAAGAACAGTAGTTTCTCTTGCTTCCAATACACTGCATTTGCTGGGAACAGACGCGAGTGCTATTTGCAATGTGTATGGCCAATTGAGCACAATAGTGACTCTCCTTACCAGAAAACAACTCTTGCTGCTAGGACCACAAACTGCATGTGATTCAACTCCGTTTATGAAAGGGAATTCAACTCTAGCTTGCATTACAAGAAACACACTCTGCTTTTGAGAAAGCAGCACTCTTCTACTCTACTGTGTTTCCTATATAGCCAGAACAGTCAGCTTGCTCAGAACCAAAGAACTGTGCTTCCTACACACAATGGCCATAACTAGTTCAACTCTGCTTAGGAAACTGATAAGAACAGTAGTTTCTCTTGCGGCCAATACAATGCACTTGCTGGGTACAGACGCGAGTGCTATTTGCACTGTGTATGGCCAAATGAGCACAATAGTGACTCTCCTTACCAGAGAAGAACTCTTAGGGCTAGGACCAGAAACTGCATGTGATTCAACTCCGTTTATGAAAGGGAATTCAACTCTAGCTTGCCTTACAAGAAACACACTCTGCTTTTGAGAAAGCAGCACTCTTCTACTCTACTGTGTTTCCTATATAGCCAGAACAGTCAGCTTGCTCAGAACTAAAGAACTGTGCTTCCTACACACAAGGGCCATATGTAATTCAACTCTGCTTAGCAAACTGACAAAAACAGTAGTTTCTCTTGCGTCCAATACACTGCATTTGCTGGGATAAGACGCGAGTGCTATTTGCACTGTGTAAGGCCAATTGAGCACAATAGTGAATCTCCTTACCAGAAAACAACTTTTGCTGCTAGGACCAGAAACTGCATGTGATTCAACTCCGTTTATGAAAGTGAATTAAACTCTGGCTCGCCTTACAAGAAACACACTCTGCTTTTGAGAAAGCAGCACTCTTCTACTCTACTGTGTTTCCTATAGAGCCAGAACTGTCAGCCTGCTCAGAACCAAAGAATTGTGCTTCCTACACACAATGGCCATAACTAGTTCAACTCTGCTTAGGAAACTGACAAGAACAGTAGTTTCTCTTGCGTCCAATACACTGCACTTGCTGAGAACAGAAGCGAGTGCTATTTGCACTGTGAATGGCCAATTGAGCACATTAGTGACTCTCCTTACCAGAAAACAACTTTTGCTGCTAGGACCAGAAACTGCATGTGATTCAACTCCGTTTATGAAAGGGAAATCAACTCTAGCTCGCCTTATAAGAAACACACTCTACTTTAGAGAAAGCAGCACTCTTCTACTCTACTGTGTTTCCTATATAGCCAGAATTGTCAGCTTGCTCAGAACTAAAGAACTGTGCTTCCTACACAAAAGGGCCATATCTAATTCAACTCTGCTTAGGAAACTGACAAAAACAGTAGTTTCTCTTGCTTCCAATACACTGCATTTGCTGGGAACAGACGCGAGTGCTATTTGCAATGTGTATGGCAAATTGAGCACAATAGTGACTCTCCTTACCAGAAAACAACTCTTGCTGCTAACACCACAAACTGCATGTGATTCAACTCCGTTTATGAAAGGGAATTCAACTCTAGCTTGCATTACAAGAAACACACTCTGCTTTTGAGAAAGCAGCACTCTTCTACTCTACTGTGTTTCCTATATAGCCAGAACAGTCAGCTTGCTCAGAACCAAAGAACTGTGCTTCCTACACACAATGGCCATAACTAGTTCAACTCTGCTTAGGAAACTGATAAGAACAGTAGTTTCTCTTGCGTCCAATACAATGCACTTGCTGGGTACAGACGCGAGTGCTATTTGCACTGTGTATGGCCAAATGAGCACAATAGTGACTCTCCTTACCAGAAAACAACTCTCAGGGCTAGGACCAGAAACTGGATGTGATTCAACTCCGTTTATGAAAGGGAATTCAACTCTAGCTTGCCTTACAAGAAACACACTGTGCTTTTGAGAAAGCAGCACTCTTCTACTCTACTGTGTTTCCTATATAGCCAGAACAGTCAGCTTGCTCAGAACTAAAGAACTGTGCTTCCTACACACAAGGGTCATATGTAATTCAACTCAGCTTAGCAAACTGACAAGAACAGTAGTTTCTCTTGCGTCCAATACACTGCATTTGCTGGGATAAGACGCGAGTGCTATTTGCACTGTGTAAGGCCAATTGAGCACAATAGTGAATCTCCTTACCAGAAAACAACTTTTGCTGCTAGGACCAGAAACTGCATGTGATTCAACTCCGTTTATGAAAGGGAAATGAACTCTAGCTCGCCTTACAAGAAACACACTCTACTTTAGAGAAAGCAGCACTCTTCTACTCTACTGTGTTTCCTATATAGCCAGAATTGTCAGCTTGCTCAGAACTAAAGAACTGTGCTTCCTACACAAAAGGGACATATCTAATTCAACTCTGCTTAGGAAACTGACAAGAACAGTAGTTTCTCTTGCTTCCAATACACTGCATTTGCTGGGAACAGACGCGAGTGCTATTTGCAATGTGTATGGCCAATTGAGCACAATAGTGACTCTCCTTACCAGAAAACAACTCTTAGGGCTAGGACCAGAAACTGCATGTGATTCAACTCCGTTTATGAAAGGGAATTCAACTCTAGCTTGCCTTACAAGAAACACACTCTGCTTTTGAAAAAGCAGCACTCTTCTACTCTACTGTGATTCCTATATAGCCAGAACAGTCAGCTTGCTCAGAACTAAAGAACTGTGCTTCCTACACACAAGGGCCATATGTAATTCAACTCTGTTTAGCAAACTGACAAGAACAGTAGTTTCTCTTGCGTCCAATACACTGCATTTGCTGGGATAAGACGCGAGTGCTATTTGCACTGTGTAAGGCCAATTGAGCACAATAGTGAATCTCCTTACCAGAAAACAACTCTTGGTGCTAGGACCAGAAACTGCATGTGATTCAACTCCGTTTATGAAAGTGAATTAAACTCTGGCTCGCCTTACAAGAAACACACTCTGCTTTTAAGAAAGCAGCACTCTTCTACTCTACTGTGTTTCCTATAGAGCCAGAACAGTCAGCTTGCTCAGAACCAAAGAATTGTGCTTCCTACACACAATGGCCATAACTAGTTCAACTCTGCGTAGGAAACTGACAAGAACAGTAGTTTCTCTTGCGTCCAATACACTGCATTTGCTGGGATAAGACGCGAGTGCTATTTGCACTGTGTAAGGCCAATTGAGCACAATAGTGAATCTCCTTACCAGAAAACAACTTTTGCAGCTAGGACCAGAAACTGCATGTTATTCAACTCCGTTTATGAAAGGGAAATGAACTCTAGCTCGCCTTACAAGAAACACACTCTACTTTAGAGAAAGCAGCACTCTTCTACTCTACTGTGTTTCCTATATAGCCAGAATTGTCAGCTTGCTCAGAACTAAAGAACTGTGCTTCCTACACAAAAGGGCCATATCTAATTCAACTCTGCTTAGGAAACTGACAAGAACAGTAGTTTCTCTTGCTTCCAATACACTGCATTTGCTGGGAACAGACGCGAGTGCTATTTGCAATGTGTATGGCCAATTGAGCACAATAGTGACTCTCCTTACCAGAAAACAACTCTTGCTGCTAGGACCACAAACTGCATGTGATTCAACTCCGTTTATGAAAGGGAATTCAACTCTAGCTTGCATTACAAGAAACACACTCTGCTTTTGAGAAAGCAGCACTCTTCTACTCTACTGTGTTTCCTATATAGCCAGAACAGTCAGCTTGCTCAGAACCAAAGAACTGTGCTTCCTACACACAATGGCCATAACTAGTTCAACTCTGCTTAGGAAACTGATAAGAACAGTAGTTTCTCTTGCGTCCAATACAATGCACTTGCTGGGTACAGACGCGAGTGCTATTTGCACTGTGTATGGCCAAATGAGCACAATAGTGACTCTCCTTACCAGAAAACAACTCTTGGTGCTAGGACCAGAAACTGCATGTGATTCAACTCCGTTTATGAAAGGGAAATCAACTCTAGCTCGCCTTACAAGAAACACACTCTGCTTTTGAGAAAGCAGCACTCTTGTACTCTACTGTGTTTCCTATAGAGCCAGAATTGTCAGCTTGCTCAGAACTAAAGAACTGTGCTTCCTACACAAAAGGGCCATATCTAATTCAACTCTGCTTAGGAAACTGACAAGAACAGTAGTTTCTCTTGCTTCGAATACACTGCATTTGCTGGGAACAGACGCGAGTGCTATTTGCAATGTGTATGGCCAATTGAGCACAATAGTGACTCTCCTTACCAGAAAACAACTCTTGCTGCTAGGACCAGAAACTGCATGTGATTCAACTCCGTTTATGAAAGGGAATTCAACTCTAGCTCGCCTTACAAGAAACACACTCTGCTTTTGAGAAAGCAGCACTCTTCTACTCTACTGTGTTTCCTATATAGCCAGAACAGTCAGCTTGCTCAGAACCAAAGAACTGTGCTTCCTACACACAATGGCCATAACTAGTTCAACTCTGCTTAGGAAACTGATAAGAACAGTAGTTTCTCTTGCGTCCAATACAATGCACTTTCTGGGTACAGACGCGAGTGCTATTTGCACTGTGTATGGCCAAATGAGCACAATAGTGACTCTCCTTACCAGAAAACAACTCTTAGGGCTAGGACCAGAAACTGCATGTGATTCAACTCCGTTTATGAAAGGGAATTCAACTCTAGCTTGCCTTACAAGAAACACACTCTGCTTTTGAGAAAGCAGCACTCTTCTACTCTACTGTGTTTCCTATATAGCCAGAACAGTCAGCTTGCTCAGAACTAAAGAACTGTGCTTCCTACACACAAGGGTCATATGTAATTCAACTCAGCTTAGCAAACTGACAAGAACAGTAGTTTCTCTTGCGTCCAATACACTGCATTTGCTGGGATAAGACGCGAGTGCTATTTGCACTGTGTAAGGCCAATTGAGCACAATAGTGAATCTCCTTACCAGAAAACAACTTTTGCTGCTAGGACCAGAAACTGCATGTGATTCAACTCCGTTTATGAAAGGGAAATGAACTCTAGCTCGCCTTACAAGAAACACACTCTACTTTAGAGAAAGCAGCACTCTTCTACTCTACTGTGTTTCCTATATAGCCAGAATTGTCAGCTTGCTCAGAACTAAAGAACTGTGCTTCCTACACAAAAGGGACATATCTAATTCAACTCTGCTTAGGAAACTGACAAGAACAGTAGTTTCTCTTGCTTCCAATACACTGCATTTGCTGGGAACAGACGCGAGTGCTATTTGCAATGTGTATGGCCAATTGAGCACAATAGTGACTCTCCTTACCAGAAAACAACTCTTGGTGCTAGGACCAGAAACTGCATGTGATTCAACTCCGTTTATGAAAGGGAAATCAACTCTAGCTCGCCTTACAAGAAACACACTCTACTTTAGAGAAAGCAGCAATCTTCTACTCTACTGTGTTTCCTATATAGCCAGAATTGTCAGCTTGCTCAGAACTAAAGAACTGTGCTTCCTACACAAAAGGGACATATCTAATTCAACTCTGCTTAGGAAACTGACAAGAACAGTAGTTTCTCTTGCTTCCAATACACTGCATTTGCTGGGAACAGACGCGAGTGCTATTTGCAATGTGTATGGCCAATTGAGCACAATAGTGACTCTCCTTACCAGAAAACAACTCTTGCTGCTAGGACCACAAACTGCATGTGATTCAACTCCGTTTATGAAAGGGAATTCAACTCTAGCTTGCATTACAAGAAACACACTCTGCTTTTGAGAAAGCAGCACTCTTCTACTCTACTGTGTTTCCTATATAGCCAGAACAGTCAGCTTGCTCAGAACCAAAGAACTGTGCTTCCTACACACAATGGCCATAACTAGTTCAACTCTGCTTAGGAAACTGATAAGAACAGTAGTTTCTCTTGCGTCCAATACAATGCACTTGCTGGGTACAGACGCGAGTGCTATTTGCACTGTGTATGGCCAAATGAGCACAATAGTGACTCTCCTTACCAGAAAACAACTCTTAGGGCTAGGACCAGAAACTGCATGTGATTCAACTCCGTTTATGAAAGGGAATTCAACTCTAGCTTGCCTTACAAGAAACACACTCTGCTTTTGAGAAAGCAGCACTCTTCTACTCTACTGTGTTTCCTATATAGCCAGAACAGTCAGCTTACTCAGAACTAAAGAACTGTGCTTCCTACACACAATGGCCATAACTAGTTCAACTCTGCTTAGGAAACTGATAAGAACAGTAGGTTCTCTTGCGTCCAATACAATGCACTTGCTGGGTACAGACGCGAGTGCTATTTGCACTGTGTATGGCCAAATGAGCACAATAGTGACTCTCCTTACCAGAAAACAACTCTTAGGGCTAGGACCAGAAACTGCATGTGATTCAACTCCGTTTATGAAAGGGAATTCAACTCTAGCTTGCCTTACAAGAAACACACTCTGCTTTTGAGAAAGCAGCACTCTTCTACTCTACTGTGTTTCCTATATAGCCAGAACAGTCAGCTTGGTCAGAACTAAAGAACTGTGCTTCCTACACACAAGGGTCATATGTAATTCAACTCAGCTTAGCAAACTGACAAGAACAGTAGTTTCTCTTCGCGTCCAATACACTGCATTTGCTGGGTTAAGACGCGAGTGCTATTTGCACTGTGTAAGGCCAATTGAGCACAATAGTGAATCTCCTTACCACAAAACAACTTTTGCTGCTAGGACCAGAAACTGCATGTGATTCAACTCCGTTTATGAAAGGGAAATGAACTCTAGCTCGCCTTACTAAGAAACACACTCTACTTTAGAGAAAGCAGCACTCTTCTACTCTACCGTGTTTCCTATATAGCCAGAATTGTCAGCTTGCTCAGAACTAAAGAACTGTGCTTCCTACACAAAAGGGACATATCTAATTCAACTCTGCTTAGGAAACTGACAAGAGACAGTAGTTTCTCTTGCTTCCAATACACTGCATTTGCTGGGAACAGACGCGAGTGCTATTTGCAATGTGTATGGCCAATTGAGCACAATAGTGACTCTCCTTAACAGAAAACAACTCTTGGTGCTAGGACCAGAAACTGCATGTGATTCAACTACGTTTATGAAAGTGAATTAAACTCTGGCTCGCCTTACAAGAAACACACTCTGCTTTTGAGAAAGCAGCACTCTTCTACTCTACTGTGTTTCCTATAGAGCCAGAACAGTCAGCTTGCTCAGAACCAATGAATTGTGCTTCCTACACACAATGGCCATAACTAGTTCAACTCTGCTTAGGAAACTGACAAGAACAGTAGTTTCTCTTGCGTCCAATACACTGCACTTGCTGAGAACAGAAGCGAGTGCTATTTGCACTGTGTATGGCCAATTGAGCACAATAGTGACTCTCCTTACCAGAAAACAACTTTTGCTGCTAGGACCAGAAACTGCATGTGATTCAACTCCGTTTATGAAAGGGAAATGAACTCTAGCTCGCCTTACAAGAAACACACTCTACTTTAGAGAAAGCAGCACTCTTGTACTCTACTGTGTTTCCTATATAGCCAGAATTGTCAGCTTGCTCAGAACTAAAGAACTGTGCTTCCTACACAAAAGGGCCATATCTAATTCAACTCTGCTTAGGAAACTGACAAGAACAGTAGTGTCTCTTGCTTCCAATACACTGCATTTGCTGGGAACAGACGGGAGTGCTATTTGCAATGTGTATGACCAATTGAGCACAATAGTGACTCTCCTTACCAGAAAACAACTCTTGCTGCTAGGACCACAAACTGCATGTGACTCAACTCCGTTTATGAAAGTGAATTCAACTCTAGCTTGCATTACAAGAGACACACTCTGCTTTTGAGAAAGCAGCACTCTTCTACTCTACTGTGTTTCCTATATAGCCAGAACAGTCAGCTTGCTCAGAACCAAAGAACTGTGCTTCCTACACACAATGGCCATAACTAGTTCAACTCTGCTTAGGAAACTGATAAGAACAGTAGTTTCTCTTGCGTCCAATACAATGCACTTGCTGGGTACAGACGCGAGTGCTATTTGCACTGTGTATGGCCAATGAGCACAATAGTGACTCTCCTTACCAGAAAACAATTCTTAGGGCTAGGACCAGAAACTGGATGTGATTCAACTCCGTTTATGAAAGGGAATTCAACTCTAGCTTGCCTTACAAGAAACACACTGTGCTTTTGAGAAAGCAGCACTCTTCTACTCTACTGTGTTTCCTATATAGCCAGAACAGTCAGCTTGCTCAGAACTAAAGAACTGTGCTTCCTACACACAAGGGCCATATGTAATTCAACTCAGCTTAGCAAACTGACAAGAACAGTAGTTTCTCTTGCGTCCAATACACTGCATTTGCTGGGATAAGACGCGAGTGCTATTTGCACTGTGTAAGGCCAATTGAGCACAATAGTGAATCTCCTTACCAGAAAACAACTTTTGCAGCTAGGACCAGAAACTGCATGTTATTCAACTCCGTTTATGAAAGGGAAATGAACTCTAGCTCGCCTTACAAGAAACACACTCTACTTTAGAGAAAGCAGCACTCTTCTACTCTACTGTGTTTCCTATATAGCCAGAATTGTCAGCTTGCTCAGAACTAAAGAACTGTGCTTCCTACACAAAAGGGCCATATCTAATTCAACTCTGCTTAGGAAACTGACAAGAACAGTAGTTTCTCTTGCTTCCAATACACTGCATTTGCTGGGAACAGACGCGAGTGCTATTTGCAATGTGTATGGCCAATTGAGCACAATAGTGACTCTCCTTACCAGAAAACAACTCTTGCTGCTAGGACCACAAACTGCATGTGATTCAACTCCGTTTATGAAAGGGAATTCAACTCTAGCTTGCATTACAAGAAACACACTCTGCTTTTGAGAAAGCAGCACTCTTCTACTCTACTGTGTTTCCTATATAGCCAGAACAGTCAGCTTGCTCAGAACCAAAGAACTGTGCTTCCTACACACAATGGCCATAACTAGTTCAACTCTGCTTAGGAAACTGATAAGAACAGTAGTTTCTCTTGCGTCCAATACAATGCACTTGCTGGGTACAGACGCGAGTGCTATTTGCACTGTGTATGGCCAAATGAGCACAATAGTGACTCTCCTTACCAGAAAACAACTCTTGGTGCTAGGACCAGAAACTGCATGTGATTCAACTCCGTTTATGAAAGGGAAATCAACTCTAGCTCGCCTTACAAGAAACACACTCTGCTTTTGAGAAAGCAGCACTCTTGTACTCTACTGTGTTTCCTATAGAGCCAGAATTGTCAGCTTGCTCAGAACTAAAGAACTGTGCTTCCTACACAAAAGGGACATATCTAATTCAACTCTGCTTAGGAAACTGACAAGAACAGTAGTTTCTCTTGCTTCCAATACACTGCATTTGCTGGGAACAGACGCGAGTGCTATTTGCAATGTGTATGGCCAATTGAGCACAATAGTGACTCTCCTTACCAGAAAACAACTCTTGCTGCTAGGACCAGAAACTGCATGTGATTCAACTCCGTTTATGAAAGGGAATTCAACTCTAGCTTGCATTACAAGAAACACACTCTGCTTTTGAGAAAGCAGCACTCTTGTACTCTACTGTGTTTCCTATATAGCCAGAACAGTCAGCTTGCTCAGAACCAAAGAACTATGCTTCCTACACACAATGGCCATAACTAGTTCAACTCTGCTTAGGAAACTGATAAGAACAGTAGTTTCTCTTGCGTCCAATACAATGCACTTTCTGGGTACAGACGCGAGTGCTATTTGCACTGTGTATGGCCAAATGAGCACAATAGTGACTCTCCTTACCAGAAAACAACTCTTAGGGCTAGGAACAGAAACTGCATGTGATTCAACTCCGTTTATGAAAGGGAATTCAACTCTAGCTTGCCTTACAAGAAACACACTCTGCTTTTGAGAAAGCAGCACTCTTCTACTCTACTGTGTTTCCTATATAGCCAGAACAGTCAGCTTGCTCAGAACTAAAGAACTGTGCTTCCTACACACAAGGGTCATATGTAATTCAACTCAGCTTAGCAAACTGACAAGAACAGTAGTTTCTCTTGCCTCCAATACACTGCATTTGCTGGGATAAGACGCGAGTGCTATTTGCACTGTGTAAGGTCAATTGAGCACAATAGTGAATCTCCTTACCAGAAAACAACTTTTGCTGCTAGGACCAGAAACTGCATGTGAATCAACTCCGTTTATGAAAGGGAAATGAACTCTAGCTCGCCTTACAACAAACACACTCTACTTTAGAGAAAGCAGCACTCTTCTACTCTACTGTGTTTCCTATATAGCCAGAATTGTCAGCTTGCTCAGAACTAAAGAACTGTGCTTCCTACACAAAAGGGACATATCTAATTCAACTCTGCTTAGGAAACTGACAAGAACAGTAGTTTCTCTTGCTTCCAATACACTGCATTTGCTGGGAACAGACGCGAGTGCTATTTGCAATGTGTATGGCCAATTGAGCACAATAGTGACTCTCCTTACCAGAAAACAACTCTTGGTGCTAGGACCAGAAACTGCATGTGATTCAACTCCGTTTATGAAAGGGAAATCAACTCTAGCTCGCCTTACAAGAAACACACTCTACTTTAGAGAAAGCAGCAATCTTCTACTCTACTGTGTTTCCTATATAGCCAGAATTGTCAGCTTGCTCAGAACTAAAGAACTGTGCTTCCTACACAAAAGGGACATATCTAATTCAACTCTGCTTAGGAAACTGACAAGAACAGTAGTTTCTCTTGCTTCCAATACACTGCATTTGCTGGGAACAGACGCGAGTGCTATTTGCAATGTGTATGGCCAATTGAGCACAATAGTGAATCTCCTTACCAGAAAACAACTTTTGCTGCTAGGACCAGAAACTGCATGTGATTCAACTCCGTTTATGAAAGGGAAATCAACTCTAGCTCGCCTTACAAGAAACACACTCTGCTTTTGAGAAAGCAGCACTCTTCTACTCTACTGTGTTTCCTATATAGCCAGAACAGTCAGCTTGCTCAGAACTAAAGAAGTGTGCTTCCTACACACAAGGGCCATATGTAATTCAACTCTGCTTAGCAAACTGACAAAAACAGTAGTTTCTCTTGCGTCCAATACACTGCATTTGCTGGGATAAGACGCGAGTGGTATTTTTACTGTGTAAGGCCAATTGAGCACAATAGTGAATCTCCTTACCAGTAAACAACTTTTGCTGCTAGGACCAGAAACTGCATGTGATTCAACTCCGTTTATGAAAGGGAAATCAACTCTAGCTCGCCTTACAAGAAACACACTCTACTTTAGAGAAAGCAGCACTCTTCTACTCTACTGTGTTTCCTATATAGCCAGAATTGTCAGCTTGCTCAGAACTAAAGAACTGTGCTTCCTACACAAAAGGGACATATCTAATTCAACTCTGCTTAGGAAACTGACAAGAACAGTAGTTTCTCTTGCTTCCAATACACTGCATTTGCTGGGAACAGACGCGAGTGCTATTTGCAATGTGTATGGCCAATTGAGCACAATAGTGACTCTCCTTACCAGAAAACAACTCTTGGTGCTAGGACCAGAAACTGCATGTGATTCAACTCCGTTTATGAAAGGGAAATCAACTCTAGCTCGCCTTACAAGAAACACACTCTGCTTTTGAGAAAGCAGCACTCTTGTACTCTACTGTGTTTCCTATAGAGCCAGAATTGTCAGCTTGCTCAGAACTAAAGAACTGTGCTTCCTACACAAAAGGGCCATATCTAATTCAACTCTGCTTAGGAAACTGACAAGAACAGTAGTTTCTCTTGCTTCCAATACACTGCATTTGCTGGGAACAGACGCGAGTGCTATTTGCAATGTGTATGGCCAATTGAGCACAATAGTGACTCTCCTTACCAGAAAACAACTCTTGCTGCTAGGACCAGAAACTGCATGTGATTCAACTCCGTTTATGAAAGGGAATTCAACTCTAGCTTGCATTACAAGAAACACACTCTGCTTTTGAGAAAGCAGCACTCTTCTACTCTACTGTGTTTCCTATATAGCCAGAACAGTCAGCTTGCTCAGAACTAAAGAACTGTGCTTCCTACACACAAGGGTCATATGTAATTCAACTCAGCTTAGCAAACTGACAAGAACAGTAGTTTCTCTTGCGTCCAATACACTGCATTTGCTGGGATAAGACGCGAGTGCTATTTGCACTGTGTAAGGCCAATTGAGCACAATAGTGAATCTCCTTACCAGAAAACAACTTTTGCTGCTAGGACCAGAAACTGCATGTGATTCAACTCCGTTTATGAAAGGGAAATGAACTCTAGCTCGCCTTACAAGAAACACACTCTACTTTAGAGAAAGCAGCACTCTTCTACTCTACTGTGTTTCCTATATAGCCAGAATTGTCAGCTTGCTCAGAACTAAAGAACTGTGCTTCCTACACAAAAGGGACATATCTAATTCAACTCTGCTTAGGAAACTGACAAGAACAGTAGTTTCTCTTGCTTCCAATACACTGCATTTGCTGGGAACAGACGCGAGTGCTATTTGCAATGTGTATGGCCAATTGAGCACAATAGTGACTCTCCTTACCAGAAAACAACTCTTGGTGCTAGGACCAGAAACTGCATGTGATTCAACTCCGTTTATGAAAGGGAAATCAACTCTAGCTCGCCTTACAAGAAACACACTCTACTTTAGAGAAAGCAGCAATCTTCTACTCTACTGTGTTTCCTATATAGCCAGAATTGTCAGCTTGCTCAGAACTAAAGAACTGTGCTTCCTACACAAAAGGGACATATCTAATTCAACTCTGCTTAGGAAACTGACAAGAACAGTAGTTTCTCTTGCTTCCAATACACTGCATTTGCTGGGAACAGACGCGAGTGCTATTTGCAATGTGTATGGCCAATTGAGCACAATAGTGAATCTCCTTACCAGAAAACAACTTTTGCTGCTAGGACCAGAAACTGCATGTGATTCAACTCCGTTTATGAAAGGGAAATCAACTCTAGCTCGCCTTACAAGAAACACACTCTGCTTTTGAGAAAGCAGCACTCTTGTACTCTACTGTGTTTCCTATATAGCCAGAATTGTCAGCTTGCTCAGAACTAAAGAACTGTGCTTCCTACACAAAAGGGCCATATCTAATTCAACTCTGTTTAGGAAACTGACAAGAACAGTAGTTTCTCTTGCTTCCAATACACTGCATTTGCTGGGAACAGACGCGAGTGCTATTTGCAATGTGTATGGCCAATTGAGCACAATAGTGACTCTCCTTACCAGAAAACAACTCTTGGTGCTAGGACCAGAAACTGCATGTGATTCAACTCCGTTTATGAAAGTGAATTAAACTCTGGCTCGCCTTACAAGAAACACACTCTGCTTTTGAGAAAGCAGCACTCTTCTACTCTACTGTGTTTCCTATAGAGCCAGAACAGTCAGCTTGCTCAGAACCAAAGAATTGTGCTTCCTACACACAATGGCCATAACTAGTTCAACTCTGCTTAGGAAACTGACAAGAACAGTAGTTTCTCTTGCGTCCAATACACTGCATTTGCTGGGATAAGACGCGAGTGCTATTTGCACTGTGTAAGGCCAATTGAGCACAATAGTGAATCTCCTTACCAGAAAACAACTTTTGCTGCTAGGACCAGAAACTGCATGTGATTCAACTCCGTTTATGAAAGGGAAATCAACTCTAGCTCGCCTTACAAGAAACACACTCTGCTTTTGAGAAAGCAGCACTCTTGTACTCTACTGTGTTTCCTATAGAGCCAGAATTGTCAGCTTGCTCAGAACTAAAGAACTGTGCTTCCTACACAAAAGGGCCATATCTAATTCAACTCTGCTTAGGAAACTGACAAGAACAGTAGTTTCTCTTGCTTCCAATACACTGCATTTGCTGGGAACAGACGCGAGTGCTATTTGCAATGTGTATGGCCAATTGAGCACAATAGTGACTCTCCTTACCAGAAAAAAACTCTTGCTGCTAGGACCACAAACTGCATGTGATTCAACTCCGTTTATGAAAGGGAATTCAACTCTAGCTTGCATTACAAGAAACACACTCTGCTTTTGAGAAAGCAGCACTCTTCTACTCTACTGTGTTTCCTATATAGCCAGAACAGTCAGCTTGCTCAGAACCAAAGAACTGTGCTTCCTACACACAATGGCCATAACTAGTTCAACTCTGCTTAGGAAACTGATAAGAACAGTAGTTTCTCTTGCGTCCAATACAATGCACTTGCTGGGTACAGACGCGAGTGCTATTTGCACTGTGTATGGCCAAATGAGCACAATAGTGACTCTCCTTACCAGAAAACAACTCTTAGGGCTAGGACCAGAAACTGCATGTGATTCAACTCCGTTTATGAAAGGGAATTCAACTCTAGCTTGCCTTACAAGAAACACACTGTGCTTTTGAGAAAGCAGCACTCTTCTACTCTACTGTGTTTCCTATATAGCCAGAACAGTCAGCTTGCTCAGTACTAAAGAACTGTGCTTCCTACACACAAGGGTCATATGTAATTCAACTCAGCTTAGCAAACTGACAAGAACAGTAGTTTCTCTTGCGTCCAATACACTGCATTTGCTGGGTTAAGACGCGAGTGCTATTTGCACTGTGTAAGGCCAATTGAGCACAATAGTGAATCTCCTTACCAGAAAACAACTCTTGCTGCTAGGACCAGAAACTGCATGTGATTCAACTCCGTTTATGAAAGGGAAATGAACTCTAGCTCGCCTAACAGGAAACACACTCTACTTTAGAGAAAGCAGCACTCTTCTACTCTACCGTGTTTCCTATATAGCCAGAATTGTCAGCTTGCTCAGAACTAAAGAACTGTGCTTCCTACACACAAGGGCCATATGTAATTCAACTCTGTTTAGCAAACTGACAAGAACAGTAGTTTCTCTTGCGTCCAATACACTGCATTTGCTGGGATAAGACGCGAGTGCTATTTGCACTGTGTAAGGCCAATTGAGCACAATAGTGAATCTCCTTACCAGAAAACAACTCTTGGTGCTAGGACCAGAAACTGCATGTGATTCAACTCCGTTTATGAAAGTGAATTAAACTCTGGCTCGCCTTACAAGAAACACACTCTGCTTTTGAGAAAGCAGCACTCTTCTACTCTACTGTGTTTCCTACAGAGCCAGAACTGTCAGCTTGCTCAGAACCAAAGAATTGTGCTTCCTACACACAATGGCCATAACTAGTTCAACTCTGCTTAGGAAACTGACAAGAACAGTAGTTTCTCTTGCGTCCAATACACTGCACTTGCTGAGAACAGAAGCGAGTGCTATTTGCACTGTGAATGGCCAATTGAGCACATTAGTGACTCTCCTTACCAGAAAACAACTTTTGCTGCTAGGACCAGAAACTGCATGTGATTCAACTCCGTTTATGAAAGGGAAATCAACTCTAGCTCGCCTTATAAGAAACACACTCTACTTTAGAGAAAGCAGCACTCTTCTACTCTACTGTGTTTCCTATATAGCCAGAATTGTCAGCTTGCTCAGAACTGAAGAACTGTGCTTCCTACACAAAAGGGCCATATCTAATTCAACTCTGCTTAGGAAACTGACAAAAACAGTAGTTTCTCTTGCTTCCAATACACTGCATTTGCTGGGAACAGACGCGAGTGCTATTTGCAATGTGTATGGCAAATTGAGCACAATAGTGACTCTCCTTACCAGAAAACAACTCTTGCTGCTAAGACCACAAACTGCATGTGATTCAACTCCGTTTATGAAAGGGAATTCAACTCTAGCTTGCATTACAAGAAACACACTCTGCTTTTGAGAAAGCAGCACTCTTCTACTCTACTGTGTTTCCTATATAGCCAGAACAGTCAGCTTGCTCAGAACCAAAGAACTGTGCTTCCTACACACAATGGCCATAACTAGTTCAACTCTGCTTAGGAAACTGATAAGAACAGTAGTTTCTCTTGCGTCCAATACAATGCACTTGCTGGGTACAGACGCGAGTGCTATTTGCACTGTGTATGGCCAAATGAGCACAATAGTGACTCTCCTTACCAGAAAACAACTCTTAGGGCTAGGACCAGAAACTGGATGTGATTCAACTCCGTTTATGAAAGGGAATTCAACTCTAGCTTGCCTTACAAGAAACACACTGTGCTTTTGAGAAAGCAGCACTCTTCTACTCTACTGTGTTTCCTATATAGCCAGAACAGTCAGCTTGCTCAGAACTAAAGAACTGTGCTTCCTACACACAAGGGTCATATGTAATTCAACTCAGCTTAGCAAACTGACAAGAACAGTAGTTTCTCTTGCGTCCAATACACTGCATTTGCTGGGATAAGACGCGAGTGCTATTTGCACTGTGTAAGGCCAATTGAGCACAATAGTGAATCTCCTTACCAGAAAACAACTTTTGCTGCTAGGACCAGAAACTGCATGTGATTCAACTCTGTTTATGAAAGGGAAATGAACTCTAGCTCGCCTTACAAGAAACACACTCTACTTTAGAGAAAGCAGCACTCTTCTACTCTACTGTGTTTCCTATATAGCCAGAATTGTCAGCTTGCTCAGAACTAAAGAACTGTGCTTCCTACACAAAAGGGCCATATCTAATTCAACTCTGCTTAGGAAACTGACAAGAACAGTAGTTTCTCTTGCTTCCAATACACTGCATTTGCTGGGAACAGACGCGAGTGCTATTTGCAATGTGTATGGCCTATTGAGCACAATAGTGACTCTCCTTAACAGAAAACAACTCTTGGTGCTAGGACCCGAAACTGCATGTGATTCAACTACGTTTATGAAAGTGAATTAAACTCTGGCTCGCCTTACAAGAAACACACTCTGCTTTTGAGAAAGCAGCACTCTTCTACTCTACTGTGTTTCCTATAGAGCCAGAACAGTCAGCTTGCTCAGAACCAATGAATTGTGCTTCCTACACACAATGGCCATAACTAGTTCAACTCTGCTTAGGAAACTGACAAGAACAGTAGTTTCTCTTGCGTCCAATACACTGCACTTGCTGAGAACAGAAGCGAGTGCTATTTGCACTGTGTATGGCCAATTGAGCACAATAGTGACTCTACTTACCAGAAAACAACTTTTGCTGCTAGGACGAGAAACTGCATGTGATTCAACTCCGTTTATGAAAGGGAAATCAACTCTAGCTCGCCTTACAAGAAACACACTCTACTTTAGAGAAAGCAGCACTCTTGTACTCTACTGTGTTTCCTATATAGCCAGAATTGTCAGCTTGCTCAGAACTACAGAACTGTGCTTCCTACACAAAAGGGCCATATCTAATTCAACTCTGCTTAGGAAACTGATAAGAATAGTAGTTTCTCTTGTGTCCAATACAATGCACTTGCTGGGTACAGACGCGAGTGCTATTTGCACTGTGTATGGCCAAATGAGCACAATAGTGACTCTCCTTACCAGAAAACAACTCTTAGGGCTAGGACCAGAAACTGCATGTGATTCAACTCCGTTTATGAAAGGGAATTCAACTCTAGCTTGCCTTACAAGAAACACACTCTGCTTTTGAGAAAGCAGCACTCTTCTACTCTACTGTGATTCCTATATAGCCAGAACAGTCAGCTTGCTCAGAACTAAAGAACTGTGCTTCCTACACACAAGGGCCATATGTAATTCAACTCTGTTTAGGAAACTGACAAGAACAGTAGTTTCTCTTGCGTCCAATACACTGCATTTGCTGGGAACAGACGCGAGTGCTATTTGCACTGTGTAAGGCCAATTGAGCACAATAGTGAATCTCCTTACCAGAAAACAACTCTTGGTGCTAGGACCAGAAACTGCATGTGATTCAACTACGTTTATGAAAGTGAATTAAACTCTGGCTCTCCTTACAAGAAACACACTCTGCTTTTGAGAAAGCAGCACTCTTCTACTCTACTGTGTTTCCTATAGAGCCAGAACAGTCAGCTTGCTCAGAACCAAAGAATTGTGCTTCCTACACACAATGGCCATAACTAGTTCAACTCTGCGTAGGAAACTGACAAGAACAGTAGTTTCTCTTGCGTCCAATACACTGCACTTGCTGAGAACAGAAGCGAGTGCTATTTGCACTGTGTATGGCCAATTGAGCACAATAGTGACTCTCCTTACCAGAAAACAACTTTTGCTGCTACGACCAGAAACTGCATGTGATTCAACTCCGTTTATGAAAGGGAAATGAACTCTAGCTCGCCTTATAAGAAACACACTCTACTTTAGAGAAAGCAGCACTCTTCTACTCTACTGTGTTTCCTATATAGCCAGAACAGTCAGCTTGCTCAGAACCAAAGAACTGTGCTTCCTACACACAATGGCCATAACTAGTTCAACTCTGCTTAGGAAACTGATAAGAACAGTAGGTTCTCTTGCGTCCAATACAATGCACTTGCTGGGTACAGACGCGAGTGCTATTTGCACTGTGTATGGCCCAAATGAGCACAATAGTGACTCTCCTTACCAGAAAACAACTCTTAGGGCTAGGACCAGAAACTGCATGTGATTCAACTCCGTTTATGAAAGGGAATTCAACTCTAGCTTGCCTTACAAGAAACACACTGTGCTTTTGAGAAAGCAGCACTCTTCTACTCTACTGTGTTTCCTATATAGCCAGAACAGTCAGCTTGCTCAGAACTAAAGAACTGTGCTTCCTACACACAAGGGTCATATGTAATTCAACTCAGCTTAGCAAACTGACAAGAACAGTAGTTTCTCTTGCGTCCAATACACTGCATTTGCTGGGTTAAGACGCGAGTGCTATTTGCACTGTGTAAGGCCAATTGAGCACAATAGTGAATCTCCTTACCAGAAAACAACTTTTGCTGCTAGGACCAGAAACTGCATGTGATTCAACTCCGTTTATGAAAGGGAAATGAACTCTAGCTCGCCTTACAAGAAACACACTCTACTTTAGAGAAAGCAGCACTCTTCTACTCTACCGTGTTTCCTATATAGCCAGAATTGTCAGCTTGCTCAGAACTAAAGAACTGTGCTTCCTACACCAAAGGGACATATCTAATTCAACTCTGCTTAGGAAACTGACAAGAACAGTAGTTTCTCTTGCTTCCAATACACTGCATTTGCTGGGATAAGACGCGAGTGCTATTTGCACTGTGTAAGGCCAATTGAGCACAATAGTGAATCTCCTTACCAGAAAACAACTTTTGCTGCTAGGACCAGAAACTGCATGTGATTCAACTCCGTTTATGAAAGGGAAATCAACTCTAGCTCGCCTTACAAGAAACACACTCTGCTTTTGAGAAAGCAGCACTCTTGTACTCTACTGTGTTTCCTATAGAGCCAGAATTGTCAGCTTGCTCAGAACTAAAGAACTGTGCTTCCTACACAAAAGGGCCATATCTAATTCAACTCTGCTTAGGAAACTGACAAGAACAGTAGTTTCTCTTGCTTCCAATACACTGCATTTGCTGGGAACAGACGCGAGTGCTATTTGCAATGTGTATGGCCAATTGAGCACAATAGTGACTCTCCTTACCAGAAAACAACTCTTGCTGCTAGGACCAGAAACTGCATGTGATTCAACTCCGTTTATGAAAGGGAATTCAACTCTAGCTTGCATTACAAGAAACACACTCTGCTTTTGAGAAAGCAGCACTCTTCTACTCTACTGTGTTTCCTATATAGCCAGAACAGTCAGCTTGCTCAGAACCAAAGAACTGTGCTTCCTACACACAATGGCCATAACTAGTTCAACTCTGCTTAGGAAACTGATAAGAACAGTAGTTTCTCTTGCGTCCAATACAATGCACTTGCTGGGTACAGACGGGAGTGCTATTTGCACTGTGTATGGCCAAATGAGCACAATAGTGACTCTCCTTACCAGAAAACAACTCTTAGGGCTAGGAACAGAAACTGCATGTGATTCAACTCCGTTGATGAAAGGGAATTCAACTCTAGCTTGCCTTACAAGAAACACACTCTGCTTTTGAGAAAGCAGCACTCTTCTACTCTACTGTGTTTCCTATATAGCCAGAACAGTCAGCTTGCTCAGAACTAAAGAACTGTGCTTCCTACACACAAGGGTCATATGTAATTCAACTCAGCTTACCAAACTGACAAGAACAGTAGTTTCTCTTGCGTCCAATACACTGCATTTGCTGGGATAAGACGCGAGTGCTATTTGCACTGTGTAAGGCCAATTGAGCACAATAGTGAATCTCCTTACCAGAAAACAACTTTTGCTGCTAGGACCAGAAACTGCATGTGATTCAACTCCGTTTATGAAAGGGAAATGAACTCTAGCTCGCCTTACAAGAAACACACTCTACTTTAGAGAAAGCAGCACTCTTCTACTCTACTGTGTTTCCTATATAGCCAGAATTGTCAGCTTGCTCAGAACTAAAGAACTGTGCTTCCTACATAAAAGGGACATATCTAATTCAACTCTGCTTAGGAAACTGACAAGAACAGTAGTTTCTCTTGCTTCCAATACACTGCATTTGCTGGGAACAGACGCGAGTGCTATTTGCAATGTGTATGGCCAATTGAGCACAATAGTGACTCTCCTTACCAGAAAACAACTCTTGGTGCTAGGACCAGAAACTGCATGTGATTCAACTCCGTTTATGAAAGGGAAATCAACTCTAGCTCGCCTTACAAGAAACACACTCTACTTTAGAGAAAGCAGCAATCTTCTACTCTACTGGGTTTCCTATATAGCCAGAATTGTCAGCTTGCTCAGAACTAAAGAACTGTGCTTCCTACACAAAAGGGACATATCTAATTCAACTCTGCTTAGGAAACTGACAAGAACAGTAGTTTCTCTTGCTTCCAATACACTGCATTTGCTGGGAACAGACGCGAGTGCTATTTGCAATGTGTATGGCCAATTGAGCACAATAGTGAATCTCCTTACCAGAAACAACTTTTGCTGCTAGGACCAGAAACTGCATGTGATTCAACTCCGTTTATGAAAGGGAAATCAACTCTAGCTCGCCTTACAAGAAACACACTCTGCTTTTGAGAAAGCAGCACTCTTGTACTCTACTGTGTTTCCTATATAGCCAGAATTGTCAGCTTGCTCAGAACTAAAGAACTGTGCTTCCTACACAAAAGGGTCATATCTAATTCAACTCTGCTTAGGAAACTGACAAGAACAGTAGTTTCTCTTGCTTCCAATACACTGCATTTGCTGGGAACAGACGCGAGTGCTATTTGCAATGTGTATGGCCAATTGAGCACAATAGTGACTCTCCTTACCAGAAAACAACTCTTGCTGCTAGGACCACAAACTGCATGTGATTCAACTCCGTTTATGAAAGGGAATTCAACTCTAGCTTGCATTACAAGAAACACACTCTGCTTTTGAGAAAGCAGCACTCTTCTACTCTACTGTGTTTCCTATATAGCCAGAACAGTCAGCTTGCTCAGAACCAAAGAACTGTGCTTCCTACACACAATGGCCATAACTAGTTCAACTCTGCTTAGGAAACTGATAAGAACAGTAGTTTCTCTTGCGTCCAATACAATGCACTTGCTGGGTACAGACGCGAGTGCTATTTGCACTGTGTATGGCCAAATGAGCACAATAGTGACTCTCCTTACCAGAAAACAACTCTTAGGGCTAGGACCAGAAACTGCATGTGATTCAACTCCGTTTATGAAAGGGAATTCAACTCTAGCTTGCCTTACAAGAAACACACTCTGCTTTTGAGAAAGCAGCACTCTTCTACTCTACTGTGATTCCTATATAGCCAGAACAGTCAGGTTGCTCAGAACTAAAGAACTGTGCTTCCTACACACAAGGGCCATATGTAATTCAACTCTGTTTAGCAAACTGACAAGAACAGTAGTTTCTCTTGCGTCCAATACACTGCATTTGCTGGGATAAGACGCGAGTGATATTTGCACTGTGTAAGGCCAATTGAGCACAATAGTGAATCTCCTTACCAGAAAACAACTCTTGGTGCTAGGACCAGAAACTGCATGTGATTCAACTCCGTTTATGAAAGTGAATTAAACTCTGGCTCGCCTTACAAGAAACACACTCTGCTTTTGAGAAAGCAGCACTCTTCTACTCTACTGTGTTTCCTATAGAGCCAGAACAGTCAGCTTGCTCAGAACCAAAGAATTGTGCTTCCTACACACAATGGCCATAACTAGTTCAACTCTGCGTAGGAAACTGACAAGAACAGTAGTTTCTCTTGCGTCCAATACACTGCACTTGCTGAGAACAGAAGCGAGTGCTATTTGCACTGTGTATGGCCAATTGAGCACAATAGTGACTCTCCTTACCAGAAAACAACTTTTGCTGCTACGACCAGAAACTGCATGTGATTCAACTCCGTTTATGAAAGGGAAATGAATTCTAGCTCGCCTTATAAGAAACACACTCTACTTTAGAGAAAGCTGCACTCTTCTACTCTACTGTGTTTCCTATATAGCCAGAACAGTCAGCTTGCTCAGAACCAAAGAACTGTGCTTCCTACACACAATGGCCATAACTAGTTCAACTCTGCTTAGGAAACTGATAAGAACAGTAGGTTCTCTTGCGTCCAATACAATGCACTTGCTGGGTACAGACGCGAGTGCTATTTGCACTGTGTATGGCCAAATGAGCACAATAGTGACTCTCCTTACCAGAAAACAACTCTTAGGGCTAGGACCAGAAACTGCATGTGATTCAACTCCGTTTATGAAAGGGAATTCAACTCTAGCTTGCCTTACAAGAAACACACTGTGCTTTTGAGAAAGCAGCACTCTTCTACTCTACTGTGTTAACTATATAGCCAGAACAGTCAGCTTGCTCAGAACTAAAGAACTGTGCTTCCTACACACAAGGGTCATATGTAATTCAACTCAGCTTAGCAAACTGACAAGAACAGTAGTTTCTCTTGCGTCCAATACACTGCATTTGCTGGGTTAAGACGCGAGTGCTATTTGCACTGTGTAAGGCCAATTGAGCACAATAGTGAATCTCCTTACCAGAAAACAACTTTTGCTGCTAGGACCAGAAACTGCATGTGATTCAACTCCGTTTATGAAAGGGAAATGAACTCTAGCTCGCCTTACAAGAAACACACTCTACTTTAGAGAAAGCAGCACTCTTCTACTCTACCGTGTTTCCTATATAGCCAGAATTGTCAGCTTGCTCAGAACTAAAGAACTGTGCTTCCTACACAAAAGGGACATATCTAATTCAACTCTGCTTAGGAAACTGACAAGAACAGTAGTTTCTCTTGCTTCCAATACACTGCATTTGCTGGGATAAGACGCGAGTGCTATTTGCACTGTGTAAGGCCAATTGAGCACAATAGTGAATCTCCTTACCAGAAAACAACTTTTGCTGCTAGGACCAGAAACTGCATGTGATTCAACTCCGTTTATGAAAGGGAAATCAACTCTAGCTCGCCTTACAAGAAACACACTCTGCTTTTGAGAAAGCAGCACTCTTGTACTCTACTGTGTTTCCTATAGAGCCAGAATTGTCAGCTTGCTCAGAACTAAAGAACTGTGCTTCCTACACAAAAGGCCCATATCTAATTCAACTCTGCTTAGGAAACTGACAAGAACAGTAGTTTCTCTTGCTTCCAATACACTGCATTTGCTGGGAACAGACGCGAGTGCTATTTGCAATGTGTATGGCCAATTGAGCACAATAGTGACTCTCCTTACCAGAAAACAACTCTTGCTGCTAGGACCAGAAACTGCATGTGATTCAACTCCGTTTATGAAAGGGAATTCAACTCTAGCTTGCATTACAAGAAACACACTCTGCTTTTGAGAAAGCAGCACTCTTCTACTCTACTGTGTTTCCTATATAGCCAGAACAGTCAGCTTGCTCAGAACCAAAGAACTGTGCTTCCTACACACAATGGCCATAACTAGTTCAACTCTGCTTAGGAAACTGATAAGAACAGTAGTTTCTCTTGCGTCCAATACAATGCACTTGCTGGGTACAGACGCGAGTGCTATTTGCACTGTGTATGGCCAAATGAGCAAAATAGTGACTCTCCTTACCAGAAAACAACTCTTAGGGCTAGGAACAGAAACTGCATGTGATTCAACTCCGTTTATGAAAGGGAAATCAACTCTAGCTCGCCTTACAAGAAACACACTCTGCTTTTGAGAAAGCAGCACTCTTCTACTCTACTGTGTTTCCTATATAGCCAGAATTGTCAGCTTGCTCAGAACTAAAGAACTGTGCTTCCTACACAAAAGGGTCATATCTAATTCAACTCTGCTTAGGAAACTGACAAGAACAGTAGTTTCTCTTGCTTCCAATACACTGCATTTGCTGGGAACAGACGCGAGTGCTATTTGCAATGTGTATGGCCAATTGAGCACAATAGTGACTCTCCTTACCAGAAAACAACTCTTGCTGCTAGGACCAGAAACTGCATGTGATTCAACTCCGTTTATGAAAGGGAATTGAACTCTAGCTCGCCTTACAAGAAACACACTCTGCTTTTGAGAAAGCAGCACTCTTCTACTCTACTGTGTTTCCTATATAGCCAGAATTGTCAGCTTGCTCAGAACCAAAGAACTGTGCTTCCTACACACAATGGCCATAACTAGTTCAACTCTGCTTAGGAAACTGACAAGAACAGTAGTTTCTCTTGCTTCCAATACACTGCATTTGCTGGGAACAGACGCGAGTGCTATTTGCACTGTGTATGGCCAATTGAGCACAATAGTGACTCTCCTTACCAGAAAACAACTCTTGGTGCTAGGACCAGAAACTGCATGTGATTCAACTCCGTTTATGAAAGGGAAATCAACTCTAGCTCGCCTTACAAGAAACACACTCTGCTTTTGAGAAAGCAGCACTCTTCTACTCTACTGTGTTTCCTATATAGCCAGAATTGTCAGCTTGCTCAGAACTAAAGAACTGTGCTTCCTACACAAAAGGGCCATATCTAATTCAACTCTGCTTAGGAAACTGACAAGAACAGTAGTTTCTCTTGCTTCCAATACACTGCATTTGCTGGGAACAGACGCGAGTGCTATTTGCAATGTGTATGGCCAATTGAGCACAATAGTGAATCTCCTTACCAGAAAACAACTTTTGCTGCTAGGACCAGAAACTGCATGTGATTCAACTCCGTTTATGAAAGGGAAATCAACTCTAGCTCGCCTTACAAGAAACACACTCTGCTTTTGAGAAAGCAGCACTCTTCTACTCTACTGTGTTTCCTATATAGCCAGAATTGTCAGCTTGCTCAGAACTAAAGAACTGTGCTTCCTACACACAAGGGCCATATCTAATTCAACTCTGTTTAGGAAACTGACAAGAACAGTAGTTTCTCTTGCTTCCAATACACTGCATTTGCTGGGAACAGACGCGAGTGCTATTTGCACTGTGTATGGCCAATTGAGCACAATAGTGACTCTCCTTACCAGAAAACAACTCTTGGTGCTAGGACCAGAAACTGCATGTGATTCAACTCCGTTTATGAAAGTGAATTAAACTCTGGCTCGCCTTACAAGAAACACACTCTGCTTTTGAGAAAGCAGCACTCTTCTACTCTACTGTGTTTCCTATAGAGCCAGAACAGTCAGCTTGCTCAGAACCAAAGAATTGTGCTTCCTACACACAATGGCCATAACTAGTTCAACTCTGCTTAGGAAACTGACAAGAACAGTAGTTTCTCTTGCGTCCAATACACTGCATTTGCTGGGATAAGACGCGAGTGCTATTTGCACTGTGTAAGGCCAATTGAGCACAATAGTGAATCTCCTTACCAGAAAACAACTTTTGCTGCTAGGACCAGAAACTGCATGTGATTCAACTCCGTTTATGAAAGGGAAATGAACTCTAGCTCGCCTTACAAGAAACACACTCTACTTTAGAGAAAGCAGCACTCTTCTACTCTACTGTGTTTCCTATATAGCCAGAATTGTCAGCTTGCTCAGAACTAAAGAACTGTGCTTCCTACACAAAAGGGCCATATCTAATTCAACTCTGTTTAGGAAACTGACAAGAACAGTAGTTTCTCTTGCTTCCAATACACTGCATTTGCTGGGAACAGACGCGAGTGCTATTTGCAATGTGTATGGCCAATTGAGCACAATAGTGACTCTCCTTACCAGAAAACAACTCTTGGTGCTAGGACCAGAAACTGCATGTGATTCAACTCCGTTTATGAAAGGGAATTCAACTCTAGCTCGCCTTACAAGAAACACACTCTGCTTTTGAGAAAGCAGCACTCTTCTACTCTACTGTGTTTCCTATAGAGCCAGAACTGTCAGCTTGCTCAGAACCAAAGAATTGTGCTTCCTACACACAATGGCCATAACTAGTTAAACTCTGCTTAGGAAACTGACAAGAACAGTAGTTTCTCTTGCGTCCAATACACTGCACTTGCTGAGAACAGAAGCGAGTGCTATTTGCACTGTGAATGGCCAATTGAGCACATTAGTGACTCTCCTTACCAGAAAACAACTTTTGCTGCTAGGACCAGAAACTGCATGTGATTCAACTCCGTTTATGAAAGGGAAATCAACTCTAGCTCGCCTTATAAGAAACACACTCTACTTTAGAGAAAGCAGCACTCTTCTACTCTACTGTGTTTCCTATATAGCCAGAATTGTCAGCTTGCTCAGAACTAAAGAACTGTGCTTCCTACACAAAAGGGCCATATCTAATTCAACTCTGCTTAGGAAACTGACAAGAACAGTAGTTTCTCTTGCTTCCAATACACTGCATTTGCTGGGAACAGACGCGAGTGCTATTTGCAATGTGTATGGCCAATTGAGCACAATAGTGACTCTCCTTACCAGAAAACAACTCTTGGTGCTAGGACCAGAAACTGCATGTGATTCAACTCCGTTTATGAAAGTGAATTAAACTCTGGCTCGCCTTACAAGAAACACACTCTGCTTTTGAGAAAGCAGCACTCTTCTACTCTACTGTGTTTCCTATAGAGCCAGAATTGTCAGCTTGCTCAGAACCAAAGAATTGTGCTTCCTACACACAATGGCCATAACTAGTTCAACTCTGCTTAGGAAACTGACAAGAACAGTAGTTTCTCTTGCGTCCAATACACTGCATTTGCTGGGATAAGACGCGAGTGCTATTTGCACTGTGTAAGGCCAATTGAGCACAATAGTGAATCTCCTTACCAGAAAACAACTTTTGCTGCTAGGACCAGAAACTGCATGTGATTCAACTCCGTTTATGAAAGGGAAATCAACTCTAGCTCGCCTTACAAGAAACACACTCTGCTTTTGAGAAAGCAGCACTCTTGTACTCTACTGTGTTTCCTATATAGCCAGAATTGTCAGCTTGCTCAGAACTAAAGAACTGTGCTTCCTACACAAAAGGGCCATATCTAATTCAACTCTGCTTAGGAAACTGACAAGAACAGTAGTTTCTCTTGCTTCCAATACACTGCATTTGCTGGGAACAGACGCGAGTGCTATTTGCAATGTGTATGGCCAATTGAGCACAATAGTGACTCTCCTTACCAGAAAACAACTCTTGCTGCTAGGACCACAAACTGCATGTGATTCAACTCCGTTTATGAAAGGGAATTCAACTCTAGCTTGCATTACAAGAAACACACTCTGCTTTTGAGAAAGCAGCACTCTTCTACTCTACTGTGTTTCCTATATAGCCAGAACAGTCAGCTTGCTCAGAACCAAAGAACTGTGCTTCCTACACACAATGGCCATAACTAGTTCAACTCTGCTTAGGAAACTGATAAGAACAGTAGTTTCTCTTGCGTCCAATACAATGCACTTGCTGGGTACAGACGCGAGTGCTATTTGCACTGTGTATGGCCAAATGAGCACAATAGTGACTCTCCTTACCAGAAAACAACTCTTAGGGCTAGGACCAGAAACTGCATGTGATTCAACTCCGTTTATGAAAGGGAATTCAACTCTAGCTTGCCTTACAAGAAACACACTGTGCTTTTGAGAAAGCAGCACTCTTCTACTCTACTGTGTTTCCTATATAGCCAGAACAGTCAGCTTGCTCAGAACTAAAGAACTGTGCTTCCTACACACAAGGGCCATATGTAATTCAACTCAGCTTAGCAAACTGACAAGAACAGTAGTTTCTCTTGCGTCCAATACACTGCATTTGCTGGGTTAAGACGCGAGTGCTATTTGCACTGTGTAAGGCCAATTGAGCACAATAGTGAATCTCCTTACCAGAAAACAACTTTTGCTGCTAGGACCAGAAACTGCATGTGATTCAACTCCGTTTATGAAAGGGAAATGAACTCTAGCTCGCCTAACAGGAAACACACTCTACTTTAGAGAAAGCAGCACTCTTCTACTCTACCGTGTTTCCTATATAGCCAGAATTGTCAGCTTGCTCAGAACTAAAGAACTGTGCTTCCTACACACAAGGGCCATATGTAATTCAACTCTGTTTAGCAAACTGACAAGAACAGTAGTTTCTCTTGCGTCCAATACACTGCATTTGCTGGGATAAGACGCGAGTGCTATTTGCACTGTGTAAGGCCAATTGAGCACAATAGTGAATCTCCTTACCAGAAAACAACTCTTGGTGCTAGGACCAGAAACTGCATGTGATTCAACTCCGTTTATGAAAGTGAATTAAACTCTGGCTCGCCTTACAAGAAACACACTCTGCTTTTGAGAAAGCAGCACTCTTCTACTCTACTGTGTTTCCTATAGAGCCAGAACTGTCAGCTTGCTCAGAACCAAAGAATTGTGCTTCCTACACACAATGGCCATAACTAGTTAAACTCTGCTTAGGAAACTGACAAGAACAGTAGTTTCTCTTGCGTCCAATACACTGCACTTGCTGAGAACAGAAGCGAGTGCTATTTGCACTGTGAATGGCCAATTGAGCACATTAGTGACTCTCCTTACCAGAAAACAACTTTTGCTGCTAGGACCAGAAACTGCATGTGATTCAACTCCGTTTATGAAAGGGAAATCAACTCTAGCTCGCCTTATAAGAAACACACTCTACTTTAGAGAAAGCAGCACTCTTCTACTCTACTGTGTTTCCTATATAGCCAGAATTGTCAGCTTGCTCAGAACTAAAGAACTGTGCTTCCTACACAAAAGGGCCATATCTAATTCAACTCTGCTTAGGAAACTGACAAGAACAGTAGTTTCTCTTGCTTCCAATACACTGCATTTGCTGGGAACAGACGCGAGTGCTATTTGCAATGTGTATGGCCAATTGAGCACAATAGTGACTCTCCTTACCAGAAAACAACTCTTGGTGCTAGGACCAGAAACTGCATGTGATTCAACTCCGTTTATGAAAGGGAATTCAACTCTAGCTTGCATTACAAGAAACACACTCTGCTTTTGAGAAAGCAGCACTCTTCTACTCTACTGTGTTTCCTATATAGCCAGAACAGTCAGCTTGCTCAGAACCAAAGAACTGTGCTTCCTACACACAATGGCCATAACTAGTTCAACTCTGCTTAGGAAACTGATAAGAACAGTAGTTTCTCTTGCGTCCAATACAATGCACTTGCTGGGTACAGACGCGAGTGCTATTTGCACTGTGTATGGCCAAATGAGCACAATAGTGACTCTCCTTACCAGAAAACAACTCTTAGCTGCTAGGACCAGAAACTGGATGTGATTCAACTCCGTTTATGAAAGGGAATTCAACTCTATCTTGCCTTACAAGAAACACACTGTGCTTTTGAGAAAGCAGCACTCTTCTACTCTACTGTGTTTCCTATATAGCCAGAACAGTCAGCTTGCTCAGAACTAAAGAACTGTGCTTCCTACACACAAGGGTCATATGTAATTCAACTCAGCTTAGCAAACTGACAAGAACAGTAGTTTCTCTTGCCTCCAATACACTGCATTTGCTGGGATACAGACGCGAGTGCTATTTGCACTGTGTAAGGCCAATTGAGCACAATAGTGAATCTCCTTACCAGAAAACAACTTTTGCTGCTAGGACCAGAAACTGCATGTGATTCAACTCCGTTTATGAAAGTGAATTAAACTCTGGCTCGCCTTACAAGAAACACACTCTGCTTTTGAGAAAGCAGCACTCTTCTACTCTACTGTGTTTCCTATAGAGCCAGAATTGTCAGCTTGCTCAGAACCAAAGAATTGTGCTTCCTACACACAATGGCCATAACTAGTTCAACTCTGCTTAGGAAACTGACAAGAACAGTAGTTTCTCTTGCGTCCAATACACTGCATTTGCTGGGATAAGACGCGAGTGCTATTTGCACTGTGTAAGGCCAATTGAGCACAATAGTGAATCTCCTTACCAGAAAACAACTTTTGCTGCTAGGACCAGAAACTGCATGTGATTCAACTCCGTTTATGAAAGGGAAATCAACTCTAGCTCGCCTTACAAGAAACACACTCTGCTTTTGAGAAAGCAGCACTCTTGTACTCTACTGTGTTTCCTATATAGCCAGAATTGTCAGCTTGCTCAGAACTAAAGAACTGTGCTTCCTACACAAAAGGGCCATATCTAATTCAACTCTGCTTAGGAAACTGACAAGAACAGTAGTTTCTCTTGCTTCCAATACACTGCATTTGCTGGGAACAGACGCGAGTGCTATTTGCAATGTGTATGGCCAATTGAGCACAATAGTGACTCTCCTTACCAGAAAACAACTCTTGCTGCTAGGACCACAAACTGCATGTGATTCAACTCCGTTTATGAAAGGGAATTCAACTCTAGCTTGCATTACAAGAAACACACTCTGCTTTTGAGAAAGCAGCACTCTTCTACTCTACTGTGTTTCCTATATAGCCAGAACAGTCAGCTTGCTCAGAACCAAAGAACTGTGCTTCCTACACACAATGGCCATAACTAGTTCAACTCTGCTTAGGAAACTGATAAGAACAGTAGTTTCTCTTGCGTCCAATACAATGCACTTGCTGGGTACAGACGCGAGTGCTATTTGCACTGTGTATGGCCAAATGAGCACAATAGTGACTCTCCTTACCAGAAAACAACTCTTAGGGCTAGGACCAGAAACTGCATGTGATTCAACTCCGTTTATGAAAGGGAATTCAACTCTAGCTTGCCTTACAAGAAACACACTGTTCTTTTGAGAAAGCAGCACTCTTCTACTCTACTGTGTTTCCTATATAGCCAGAACAGTCAGCTTGCTCAGTACTAAAGAACTGTGCTTCCTACACACAAGGGCCATATGTAATTCAACTCAGCTTAGCAAACTGACAAGAACAGTAGTTTCTCTTGCGTCCAATACACTGCATTTGCTGGGTTAAGACGCGAGTGCTATTTGCACTGTGTAAGGCCAATTGAGCACAATAGTGAATCTCCTTACCAGAAAACAACTTTTGCTGCTAGGACCAGAAACTGCATGTGATTCAACTCCGTTTATGAAAGGGAAATGAACTCTAGCTCGCCTAACAGGAAACACACTCTACTTTAGAGAAAGCAGCACTCTTCTACTCTACCGTGTTTCCTATATAGCCAGAATTGTCAGCTTGCTCAGAACTAAAGAACTGTGCTTCCTACACACAAGGGCCATATGTAATTCAACTCTGTTTAGCAAACTGACAAGAACAGTAGTTTCTCTTGCGTCCAATACACTGCATTTGCTGGGATAAGACGCGAGTGCTATTTGCACTGTGTAAGGCCAATTGAGCACAATAGTGAATCTCCTTACCAGAAAACAACTCTTGGTGCTAGGACCAGAAACTGCATGTGATTCAACTCCGTTTATGAAAGTGAATTAAACTCTGGCTCGCCTTACAAGAAACACACTCTGCTTTTGAGAAAGCAGCACTCTTCTACTCTACTGTGTTTCCTATAGAGCCAGAACTGTCAGCTTGCTCAGAACCAAAGAATTGTGCTTCCTACACACAATGGCCATAACTAGTTAAACTCTGCTTAGGAAACTGACAAGAACAGTAGTTTCTCTTGCGTCCAATACACTGCACTTGCTGAGAACAGAAGCGAGTGCTATTTGCACTGTGAATGGCCAATTGAGCACATTAGTGACTCTCCTTACCAGAAAACAACTTTTGCTGCTAGGACCAGAAACTGCATGTGATTCAACTCCGTTTATGAAAGGGAAATCAACTCTAGCTCGCCTTATAAGAAACACACTCTACTTTAGAGAAAGCAGCACTCTTCTACTCTACTGTGTTTCCTATATAGCCAGAATTGTCAGCTTGCTCAGAACTAAAGAACTGTGCTTCCTACACAAAAGGGCCATATCTAATTCAACTCTGCTTAGGAAACTGACAAGAACAGTAGTTTCTCTTGCTTCCAATACACTGCATTTGCTGGGAACAGACGCGAGTGCTATTTGCAATGTGTATGGCCAATTGAGCACAATAGTGACTCTCCTTACCAGAAAACAACTCTTGGTGCTAGGACCAGAAACTGCATGTGATTCAACTCCGTTTATGAAAGTGAATTAAACTCTGGCTCGCCTTACAAGAAACACACTCTGCTTTTGAGAAAGCAGCACTCTTCTACTCTACTGTGTTTCCTATAGAGCCAGAATTGTCAGCTTGCTCAGAACCAAAGAATTGTGCTTCCTACACACAATGGCCATAACTAGTTCAACTCTGCTTAGGAAACTGACAAGAACAGTAGTTTCTCTTGCGTCCAATACACTGCATTTGCTGGGATAAGACGCGAGTGCTATTTGCACTGTGTAAGGCCAATTGAGCACAATAGTGAATCTCCTTACCAGAAAACAACTTTTGCTGCTAGGACCAGAAACTGCATGTGATTCAACTCCGTTTATGAAAGGGAAATCAACTCTAGCTCGCCTTACAAGAAACACACTCTGCTTTTGAGAAAGCAGCACTCTTGTACTCTACTGTGTTTCCTATATAGCCAGAATTGTCAGCTTGCTCAGAACTAAAGAACTGTGCTTCCTACACAAAAGGGCCATATCTAATTCAACTCTGCTTAGGAAACTGACAAGAACAGTAGTTTCTCTTGCTTCCAATACACTGCATTTGCTGGGAACAGACGCGAGTGCTATTTGCAATGTGTATGGCCAATTGAGCACAATAGTGACTCTCCTTACCAGAAAACAACTCTTGCTGCTAGGACCACAAACTGCATGTGATTCAACTCCGTTTATGAAAGGGAATTCAACTCTAGCTTGCATTACAAGAAACACACTCTGCTTTTGAGAAAGCAGCACTCTTCTACTCTACTGTGTTTCCTATATAGCCAGAACAGTCAGCTTGCTCAGAACCAAAGAACTGTGCTTCCTACACACAATGGCCATAACTAGTTCAACTCTGCTTAGGAAACTGATAAGAACAGTAGTTTCTCTTGCGTCCAATACAATGCACTTGCTGGGTACAGACGCGAGTGCTATTTGCACTGTGTATGGCCAAATGAGCACAATAGTGACTCTCCTTACCAGAAAACAACTCTTAGGGCTAGGACCAGAAACTGCATGTGATTCAACTCCGTTTATGAAAGGGAATTCAACTCTAGCTTGCCTTACAAGAAACACACTGTGCTTTTGAGAAAGCAGCACTCTTCTACTCTACTGTGTTTCCTATATAGCCAGAACAGTCAGCTTGCTCAGAACTAAAGAACTGTGCTTCCTACACACAAGGGCCATATGTAATTCAACTCAGCTTAGCAAACTGACAAGAACAGTAGTTTCTCTTGCGTCCAATACACTGCATTTGCTGGGTTAAGACGCGAGTGCTATTTGCACTGTGTAAGGCCAATTGAGCACAATAGTGAATCTCCTTACCAGAAAACAACTTTTGCTGCTAGGACCAGAAACTGCATGTGATTCAACTCCGTTTATGAAAGGGAAATGAACTCTAGCTCGCCTAACAGGAAACACACTCTACTTTAGAGAAAGCAGCACTCTTCTACTCTACCGTGTTTCCTATATAGCCAGAATTGTCAGCTTGCTCAGAACTAAAGAACTGTGCTTCCTACACAAAAGGGCCATATGTAATTCAACTCTGTTTAGCAAACTGACAAGAACAGTAGTTTCTCTTGCGTCCAATACACTGCATTTGCTGGGATAAGACGCGAGTGCTATTTGCACTGTGTAAGGCCAATTGAGCACAATAGTGAATCTCCTTACCAGAAAACAACTCTTGGTGCTAGGACCAGAAACTGCATGTGATTCAACTCCGTTTATGAAAGTGAATTAAACTCTGGCTCGCCTTACAAGAAACACACTCTGCTTTTGAGAAAGCAGCACTCTTCTACTCTACTGTGTTTCCTATAGAGCCAGAACTGTCAGCTTGCTCAGAACCAAAGAATTGTGCTTCCTACACACAATGGCCATAACTAGTTAAACTCTGCTTAGGAAACTGACAAGAACAGTAGTTTCTCTTGCGTCCAATACACTGCACTTGCTGAGAACAGAAGCGAGTGCTATTTGCACTGTGAATGGCCAATTGAGCACATTAGTGACTCTCCTTACCAGAAAACAACTTTTGCTGCTAGGACCAGAAACTGCATGTGATTCAACTCCGTTTATGAAAGGGAAATCAACTCTAGCTCGCCTTATAAGAAACACACTCTACTTTAGAGAAAGCAGCACTCTTCTACTCTACTGTGTTTCCTATATAGCCAGAATTGTCAGCTTGCTCAGAACTAAAGAACTGTGCTTCCTACACAAAAGGGCCATATCTAATTCAACTCTGCTTAGGAAACTGACAAGAACAGTAGTTTCTCTTGCTTCCAATACACTGCATTTGCTGGGAACAGACGCGAGTGCTATTTGCAATGTGTATGGCCAATTGAGCACAATAGTGACTCTCCTTACCAGAAAACAACTCTTGCTGCTAGGACCACAAACTGCATGTGATTCAACTCCGTTTATGAAAGGGAATTCAACTCTAGCTTGCATTACAAGAAACACACTCTGCTTTTGAGAAAGCAGCACTCTTCTACTCTACTGTGTTTCCTATATAGCCAGAATTGTCAGCTTGCTCAGAACCAAAGAACTGTGCTTCCTACACACAATGGCCATAACTAGTTCAACTCTGCTTAGGAAACTGATAAGAACAGTAGTTTCTCTTGCGTCCAATACAATGCACTTGCTGGGATACAGACGCGAGTGCTATTTGCACTGTGTATGGCCAAATGAGCACAATAGTGACTCTCCTTACCAGAAAACAACTCTTAGCTGCTAGGACCAGAAACTGGATGTGATTCAACTCCGTTTATGAAAGGG
>NW_026294406.1:0-124637 GCF_007827085.1 Peromyscus californicus insignis | reverse complement strand
GTGTTAGTTATTTGAGAAAAATTAAGAAGATAGACAAACCCCCATGCAAGCAGAGAGAGAGAAAATGTCCAGATTAACAAAATCAAAAATGAAAAGAGTTTATAACAACAGAAAATAAGAAAATATGGAGCATCATAAGATCATACTGCAAAGGGCCACATGGTTTCAGCACAGAATTCTACCAGATTTTCAAAGAAGAGCTAATGCCAATACTCATCAAATTGTTCCACACAATAAAAGCAGAAGGGACATTACCAGACTTTTTATGAGGGTACAGTTATGCTGATACCCAAATCACACAAAGATGCAAAAAAGAAAGAGAATTACAGAACAATCTCCCTCATGAACATTGATGCAAAAATATCCAATAAAATACTGGCAATCTGAATACAATAACAAATCAAAAAATTATCCACAATGATCAAGTCGGCTTTATCCCAGTGATGCAAGGATTGTTCAACATATGAAAATCTGTCAATTTAATACACCATGTAAACAAACTGAAAGAAAAAAATCACATGATCATCTCACTAGATGCTCAAAATGCCTTTGACAAAATGCAACATCCCTTCATGATAAAGGTCTTGGAGAGATCAGGAATACAAGGAACATACCTAAACATAATAAAGGCAAATTACAGCAAGCTGACAGACAACATAAAATTAAATGGAGGGAAACTCTAAGTGATTTCACTAAAATCAGTAATAAGACAAGGCTGTTCACTCTCATCATACTTATTCAACATAGTACTTGAAGTTCTAGCTAGAGCAATAAGACAACAAGAGGAGATCAAGGGGATACAAATTGGAAAGTAAGAAGTCAAGCTTTCCCTATTTGCAGGCCCTGACATTAATCCACACGCCTACCAACACCTCATTTTTGACAAAGAGGCCAGAACTATACAGTGGAAAAGAGAAGGCATTTTCAACAAATGGTGCTGGCATAACTGCATGTCAATATGTAGAAGACTGCAAATAGAACCACATCTGTCGCCATGCACAAAGCTCAAGTCCAAGAGGCTCGAAGACCTCAACATAAATCCAGTTACACAGAACCTGATAGAAGAGAAAGTAGGAAGTAGTCTTGAATTCATTGGAACAGGATTCCAGTTCCTAAATATAACACCAGTAGCACAGACACTGAGAGTGATAACTAATAAATGGGACCTCCTGAAACTGAGAAACTTCTGAAAGGCAAAGGACACAGTCAATAAGATAAAAACGGCAGTCTACAGAATGAGAAAAGATCTTCATCAGCCCCACAGAAGACAGAGGGCTGATATCCAGAATATATAAAGAACTCAAGAAATTAGACATCAAAAATGCCCAACAGTCCAATTAAAAAAATGGGTTATAGAACTAAACAGAGAATTCTCAACAGAAGAAACTCAAATGGCTGAAAGACATTTAAGGAACTGGTCAACATCCTTAATCATCAGGGAAATGCAAATAAAAATGACTCTGAGATACTCTGAACAGGAGTAATGGAGGGCAAGATTCGCGGGAAAGAGAGCTTAGGGAAGTGGGAGGTCCCAGTTGAATCTGGAGCAGAGTGGGAGAATGGGAAGGGAGATACCATGATAAATGAACACACCAGGGGAATGGGAAGAAGCAGAGTGCTAGAAAGGTCCCCAGAAATCCACAAAGATATCTCCACAATAGACTACTGGCAATGGGTGAGAGAAAGCCTAAACTGACCTACCTACTCTGGTGATTGGATGGCTGACCACCCTAACTGTCATGATAGAACTCTCATCCAGTGACTGATGGAAGCAGATGCAGAGATCCATGGCCAAACTCAGGTGGAGCTCCAGGAGTCCAATCAGTGAGAGAGTAGAGGGATTCTATGAGCAAGAGATATGCAGACCATGATTGGAAAAAGCACAGGGACAAATAGCTGAACCTGTGGAAGCATATGAACTATGAACCAATAACTGAGGAACCCCCTTGGAACTGGACTAGGCCCTCTGGATAAGTGAGAAAGCTGATTAGCTTGAACTATTTAGAAGGACCCCAGACTGTGGGACCAGGACTTGTCCTTAGTGCATGAGCTTTCTTTTTGGAACCTGGGGCCTATGCTGAGACACTTTGTTCATCCTTGGTGTAGGGAGGAGGTGACTGGACCTACCTCAACTGAATCTACCAGGCTGAGTTGAATCCCCAAGAGAGACCTTGCCATGGAGGTGGGAATGTGGGGACTACTGGGGGGGAAGTGTGGGGTGGTGGTGGTAGAAGAAGGGAAGACAGGGGAATCCATGGCTGATATGTAAAATTAAATTAATTATAAAATAAAAAAAACCCCTACCACCCCCAAAAAAAGAAATCAGGAAAACAAAACAAAAATTCTTACCTGATAAAGGACTAATATCAAAAATATACCTACTGAACATAAGAAATCAGATAATAAAATGAAATTTCTCATTTGGTAAATGACTAATATCCAAAATATGCACATTGATCCCAAAAAATCAAATAAATAAAACAAAATTTCTCATTAGATAAAGGTTTAATATCAAAAATATACAGATTGAACACGAGAAATCAGATAAATTAAAAAAATTTTCAGTTAATAAAAGTCAAATATGAAAAATATACATATTGAACACAAGATATCATATGAATAAAACAAAAATTCTCATCTAATAAAGGTGAAATATCTAATATATGCATGTGGAACACCAAAAATTAGATAAAACAAAAATTCTCACTAGTAAAATTCTAATAACAAAAATATAAATATTGCACATGAGAAATCACATTAAAAGAAAACAAAATTCAAACCTGACAAAGGTTTAATATTCAAAATATACATGTTGAACACAAGAAATTAAAGAAAACAGAAATTCTCATCAGATAAAGGACTAATATTCAAAATATACATATTGAACACAAGAAATCAGAAAAACCAAACAAGATTCTTATGTGATAAATGTCAAATACAAAAAATATACTTATTGAACACAAGAAAATAAATAAAACAAAAATTCTGGACTGATAAAGGTCTAATATCAAAAATGACCATATTGAAAATAATTAGATGAATAAAACAAAAATTCTCATCTGATAAAGATCTAATATCCAAAATATACATACTGAATACAAGAAATTTTTTAAATAAAAATTCCTACCTGATAAAGAATATCCAAAATATGCATATTGAACACAAGATATAAAATATGTAGAACAAAAATTCTGATCTGATAAAAGTCTATATTAAAATATACATTCAGAATTCATGAAATTAGAACAAAAAAAATTCTCACCAGTAGGTCTAATATCCAAAATATACTTATTGAACACAAGAAATTAAACAAAACAAAAACTCTCATCAGCTTAAGGTCTAATATCCAAAATTTGCACACTGAACAGAAAATATCAGATAAATAAAAAAAAATTCTCATCAGATAATGGTCTAATATCAAAAATACAGTTATTGAACACAAGAAATTAGTTAAAACAAAAATTCTCACCAGAAAATTTCTAATATCCAAAATATACATATAGAATACAAGAAATCAGATAAATGAAACATAAATTGTCACCTAATACAGGTCTAATATCCAAAATATTATTATTGCAACCTATAAAATAGAATAAACAAAAATTGTCATGGATAAAGTTTTAATACACAAAATCCCTGTATTAAACAGAGAAAATCAGATATATAAAACAAAAATTCTCTCATGATAAAAGTCTAATAAACAAAATATACATATTGAACACAATAAAACAAAAAACAAAACAAAAATTGTCATCTGATAAAGGTCTGATATAAAAATTATACATATTTAACAGAAGAAATAGGATACATAAAACAAAAATTCTCATCTGATGGAAGTCTGATATAAAAATATACACATAGATCCCAAGAAATCAGATTAATTAAACAAAAATTCTCAACTGATAAAGGTCTAACTCTAAAAATATCCATATTAGACACAGGAAATTAAATAACACAAAAATTCTCAACTAATAAAGGTCTAATATCCAAAATATACATACTGAACACAAGAAATTAAATAAAACAAAAATTTTCAAATGATAAAACTGTGATATCCAAAATTTACATACCAAAAACACGAAATCAGATAAATAAAACAAAACTTCTCAACTGATAAAGGTCTAATATCCAAAGCATACATATTGAACACAAGAAAATAAATAAAACAAAAATTCTCATATGATAAAGTTCTAATATCTAAGATATACATATTGAAATCAAAAAATTAGAAACAACAAAATTCTCACTGGTAGGTCTAATATACAAAATATACATATTGAACAGAAGGAATCATATAAATAAAACAAAAATTCTCATAAAAAAGGTCTAATATCCAAAATATACATATTGAACACAAGAAATTAGATAAATAAAACAAAAATTGTCACCTGATTAAGGTCTAATATACAAAATATATATATTGTAAAAAAGAAATCAATAAAACTAAACAAAAATTCTCATCTGATAATGGTCTAATATCTAAAATTTACATATTGAAATACTTAGATAAATAAAACAAAATTCTCATCTGTTAAAAGTCTAACTTATAATATATACATATTGAACACAAGAAATTAGAAATAACAAACATTCTCATTGGTAAAGGTCCAATATGCAAAATATACTTACTGAACACTAGAAATCAGATAAATAAAACGAAAGGTCTCACCTGATAAAGGAGTAATATCCAAAATATACATTTTGAACACAAGAAATCAGAAAAACATATTTGTCTTTCTAAGTCTGGGTTACCTCACTCAGGATGTTTTTTTTTTAGTTCCATCCATTTGCCTGCAAACCTCATGATGTCATTGTTTTTCTCTGCTGAGTAGCACTCCATTGTGTATATGCACCACATTTTCTTTATCCATTCTTCAGTTGAAAGGCAACTAGATTGCTTCCATGTTCTGGCTATTACAAATAATACTGCTATGAACATAGTTGCAGATGTGTCCTTGTGGTATGATTGAGCATTCCTTGAGTACATGTATGTACTCACTCATAAGTGGATACTAGATGTAAAGCAAAGGATAACCAGACTGCAACTCACAACTTCAGGGAGGCTACCTAGTAAAGAGAAGCCTAAGAAAGACACAGGGATCACCCAACAACAGAGAATGGATGAGATCTACATGAGCAAACTGGACATGGGGGTAGAGAAATGGAGGGCAAGGGTCTGGGAAAAGAGAGCTTAGAGGAGCGGGAGATCAAGGAACAGAGAGGGAGAACAAGGAAAGAGACACCATGATAAATGAAGACCCAATGAGAATAGGAAGAAGCAGAGTGCTAAAGAGGTCCCCAGAAATCCACAAAGATATCTCCACATTTGACTAGTAGAGAGAGTGCCCAAGCAGATCTACTCTGGTGATCGGATGGCCGACCACCCTAACTGTCATGATAGAACTCTCATCCAGTGACTGATGGAAACAGATGCAGAGATCCATGGCCGAACTCCAGGTGGAGCTCCAGGAGTCCAATCAATGAGAGAAAAGATGGATTCTATGAGCAAAAGATATGGAGACCATGATTGGAAAAAGCACAGGGACAAATAGCTGAAGTAGTGGAAGCATATGAAGTATGAACCAATAGCTGAGGAACCCCCTTGGAAATGGACTAGGCCCTCTGGATAAGTGAGACAGTTGATTAGCTTGAAATATTTAGGAGGCTCCCAGACTGTGGGCCTGGGGCCTGTCCTTAGTGCATGAGCTGGCTTTTTGGAACCTAGGGTCTATGCTGGGAATTTGCTCAGCCTGGGTGAAGGGAGGAGGTGACTGGACCTGCCTCAACTGTGAATCTACCAGGCTGAGTTGAATCCCCAGGGGAGACCTTGTCTTGGATTAGTTGGGAATGGGGCATGGATTGGGGGAGTAAGGGGTGGGAGGAGGGAGGACAGAGGAGTCCTTGGCTGATATGTAAAATTAAATTAATTATTAACAAATTTTAAAAAATTATCACTCCCCTCAAAAAATCAGATAAACAAAACAGAAATTCTCAACTGATAAAGGTCTAATATCCAAAATATACCTATTGAACACAAGAAATTGTAAAGCAAAACAAATATTCTCATGTGATGAAAGTCTAATATCAAAAATTTACTTATTGAAGACAAAAAATTAAATAAAACAAAAATTCTCATCAGATAAACATCGAATATCCAAAATATACATACTGATCCAAAGAGATCACATAAATAAAACAAATTTTCTCTTCTAATAAAGGTGTAATATCCAAAATATACATATTGAACATAATTAGATAAACAATACAAAGACATTCATCTGATAAAAGTCTATTATGTAAAATATACATATGAAGCATATAAGAAATTTAAAAAAACTCATCTGATTAAGGTCTAATATCCAAAATACATATTGAACCCAAGAAATCAGATAAATAAAACAAAAATTTTCATCTGAAAAAGGTCTAATATCCAAAATATACCTATTGAACATAGTTAGATAAATAAAACAAAAATTTTCATCTGATAAAGTTCTAATATCGAACAATATACTTATTGAACACAAGAAATCAGATAAATAATCAAAAATTCTCATTTGAAAAGGACTAATATCCAAAATATACATGTTGAACCCAAGAAATAAGATAAATAAATCAGCTCTTTTACCGGGACCCGTCAACATGGGCCGCGTTCACACCAAGACTGTGAAGAAGGCGGCCTGGGTCATCATCGAGAAGTACTACACGTGCCTGGGTAATGACTTCCACACCAACAAGCATGTGTGCAAGGAGATCGCCATTATCCCCAGCAAGAAACTCTGCAACAAGATATCCTGCTATGTCACGCATCTGATGAAGAGGATTCAGAGAGGCCCTGTGAGAGGTGTCTTTATCAAGTTGCAGGAAGAAGAGAGAGAAAGGAGACATAATTATGTTCCTGAGGTCACAGCCCTGGATTAGGAGATCATTGAGGTAGATCCTGACACCAAGGAAATGCTGAAGCTTCTGGACTTCGGCAGCCTCTCTAACCTGCAGGTCACTCAGCCTACAGTTGGGATGAATTTCAAAACACCGCATGGAGCTGTTTGAATCTGTTCTGTCATATTTTCAATAAACCTGAAAACAAAAAAAAATAAATAAATCAAAAATTTTCATCTAATAAAGGTCTAAGATCAAAAATATACACATAAAACATAATTAGAAAATGAAAAAATTCTCTTCTGATAAAAGTCTAATAACTATAACATATATTGAACATAGGAGATTAAATAAAACAGAAAAATTTATCTGATAAAAGTCTAATATCCAAAATATATATATTGAACACAAGAATTCAAATAAAACAAAAATTCTCATCTGATAAAAGTCTAATAACTAAAATATAATTATTGAACACAAGAAATTAAATAAAATAAATATTCTCATCTGATATAGGTCAAATATAAAAATATACATTGAACACAAGAATTCAGATAAGCAAAACAAAAATTCTCATCTGAAAAACGTCTAATATCCAAAATGTACATATTGAACATAGGAAATCATAAACAGGACAAAGTTCTCATGAGACAAAAGCCAAATATCAAAAATATACTTATTGAACACAAAAAATTAAATAAAAGAAAAATTCTCTGCAGTTAAAGTTCTAATATCCAAAATATACACATTGATGACAAGAAAACAGATAAATAAAACTAAAATTCTCACCTGTTAATGGTTTAATAACCAAAAAAACACATTGAACACCAAAAATCAGAAAATAAAACAAAAATTCTCATCTGATAAATGTCAAAAATCAAAAATGTATTTATTGTACACAAGAAATTAAATAAAACAAATTTTTTCCCTCTGAGAACATTCTAATATCCAAAATACACATATTGAACACAAGAAATTCAATAAAACAAAATTCTCCGCTAATAGAGGTCTAATATCCAAAATATACATATTGAACACAAGAAGTTCAATAAAACAAAAATTCTCCTCTGAGGTCTAATATCAAAAATATACATATTGAACACAAGAAATTAGATAAATAAAACAAAAATTCTCATCTGATAAAGGTCTAATGTCAACAATATCATTATTGAACACAAGGAATTAAATAAAACAAGAGTTCTAATCTAACAAAAGTTTAATACCAAGAATCCATATATTAAACATAATCAGAAAAATAAAACTAAATTTCTCATCTGAGAAAGGAGTAATATCAACAATATACATATTCAACAGAAGAAATCATAAAAAGATGAAATTCTAATGTGATAAATGTCAAATATCAAACATATAATTATTGAACACAAGAAATAAAATAAAACAAAAATTCTCAGCTAACAAAAGTCTAATATCAAAAATATACATATTGAACAAAGAAATTAAATAAAAGAAAAATTCTCACCGAAAAAGGTCTATCTCCAAAATTTACATATTGAACCTAAGAAATGAAATAAATATAACAAAAATCCTCATCTCATATAAGTCGAATATCCAAAATATACCCATTGAACCAAAGAAATCAAATAAATAAAAAATTTTATTCTGATAAAGTTTTAATATCCAAATATACAAATTGATCCCAAGAAACCAGAAAAATAGAACAAAAATTATCATCTGATAAAGGTCTAATATCCAAAATATACATATTGAACTGAAGAAACAAGATCAATAAGACAAAAACACTCATCAGATAAAGATCTAATATCCAAAATATACATGCTGAACACAAGATATCAGAGTAATATAACAAAAATTGTCATCTGATATATGTCTAATATCAAAAATATACATATTGAACATATTTAAATAAACAAAACAAAAATTCTAATATGATAAAGATCTAATAACCTAAATATACATACTGAACACAATAAATTAATTAAATAAAAATTCTCAACTAACAAAGAACTAAAATTCTCACCTGATAAAGTTCTAATATTCAATATATATATATATATACACTGTACACAAGAAATTAAATAAAAGAAAAATTCTAATCTGATAAAGATCTAATAATAAAAATATGCATATGGAATATAATTAGATAAATAAAACAAAAATTCTTTTTTGAAAAAGGTCAAATATCCCAAATATGCATATTGAACACAAGAAATCCTATAAACAAATGAAAATTCTCATCTGGTAAAGGTTTAGTATGCAAAATATACATATTGAACACAAGAAATCAGATCAATAAAACAAAAATTGCCACCTGATAAAAGCTTAACTTTCAAAATATACATATAGAATAAAAATAAGCAGAAAAACAAAACAAAATTCAAGTGCGATAAAGGTCTACTATGAAAAATATACTTATTGAACACAAGAAGTAAAATAAAACAAAAATTCTGTTCTGATAAAGGTCTAATATAAAAAATATACCAATTGAAAATAGAAATCAGATAAATAACACAAAAAATTCTTATCTGTTAAAGTTTTAATATCAAAAATAGCCATGTTGAACAGAAGAAATTAGATCAATAACGCAAAATTTCTCACCTGATAAAGATCAAGTATCCAAACATACATATTGAACACAAAAATAAATATAAATAAATCACAAAATCTCATCTGATAAAGGTCTTGTATCCAAAATATACATATTGAACACAAGAAATCATATCAAAGAAACAAAAATTCTCACCTGATAAAGGTCTCATATCCAAAATATAGATATGGAACATAAGAAATCAGAAAAACAAAACAAAATTCTCATGTAATAAAGGTTTAATATGAAATATATACTTGCTGAACACAAGAAATAAAACATAAATTCTGTTCTGAAAAGGTCTAATATCAAAAATATGAATATGGAATATAATTAGATAAATAAAACAAAAATTCTCATCTGATAAATGTTTAATACCTAAAATATAAATATTGAACACAAGAAATTAGATAAAACAATTCTAATCTGATAAAGCTCTAATATCAAAATATACATATTGAACACAAGAAATGAGATATATAAAATGAAAAATTCTTATCTGATAAAAGTCTAATATCAAAAATGTACATACTGAAAACAGTAAATTAATTAAAACAAAAATTATTATCTTAGGAAAGTCTAAATCCAATCATACAAACTGAACCGGATATTAAATAAAACAAAATTTCTAACCTGATAAAAGTGTAATATTCAAAATATATATATTGAATACAAGATATCACATAAATAAAAGGAAAATTCTCATCTGATAAAGGTCTAATATCCAAAGTATACATAAGGAACACAAGAAATCAGAAAAAAGAAAACAAAATTTGCATGTGATAGCGGTCTAATAAGAAAAATATACTTATTGAACGTAAGAAATTAACTAAAAAAAAATCCTGTTCTGATAAAGGTTTCATATCCAAAATATATATGTTTACACACAAGAAATCATAAAAATAAAAACAAAAATTCTCATCTGATAGTGGGTGTAATATTGAAAAAATACATAAAGAACACAAAAATGAGATAAATAAAATAAAAATTCTTATCTGATTTATTTCTAATATCAAAAATACACATACTGAACACAAGTAATTAAATAAAACAAAAATTCTCACCTGATAACAGTCTAATATCCAAATATTCCTATTGACTACAATAAATCAGATAAATAAACCAAAATTTCTCATCTGATAAAAGTTTAATATCAGAAATATACACATTGATCACAACTAATTGCAAAAATAACAAAAATTATCAGCGGCAGGTCTAATATCCAAAAAAATACATATTGAACACTAGAAATTGGTTAAATAATATAAAAATTCTCATCTAATAAAGGTTTAATATCCAAAATATCCATATTGAACTCAAGAAATTAAATAAAACAATATTTTTTCATCTGAAAAAGAACTTATATCCAAAATATACATATTCAAGCAAAAAAACCAAATAAATAAACAAAATTTCTCATCTGATAAATGTCGAATATCCAAATATTACTTACTGAACACTAGAATTTAAGTAAAAGACATTGTCATCTGATACTACTCTAATATCCAAAATATCATATGGAACACTAGAAATCAGATAAATACAACAAATATTCTCATCTGATAAAAGTCTAATGCCCTAATTTTACATATTGAAACACACAAAAAATGATTAATAAAACAAAAAATTATTTTCTGATAAAGGACTAATATAAACAATATACCTATTGAACACAAGAAATCAGATAATTAAAACAAGAATTCTCATCTGTTAAAGGTCTAATATTCAAAATATACATACTGAACACCAGAAATTATACAAAATAAAATCCTCTTCTGATAAATGTCTAATATCAAAAATATGATTAGGGAACATAACTAGAAAAAACACAGAAATTCTCATTAGATAAAGTCTAATATCAAAAATATACAAATTGAACCAACAAATCAGATAAATACCAATGAAAATTCTCTTATGATAAGGGTGTAATATCAAATATATACATACTGAACACAAGAAATTAAGTAAAACAAAAATTTTCATTTCATGAAATTCAAATGCAAAAAATATACATGTTGAACATGAGAATGCATATAAATAATACAAAAATTCTCATCTGATAAAGGATTAATATTGAAAATAGACATATTGAACATAACTAGATGAATAAAATAAATAATCTCATCTGATAGAGGTCTAATATTCAAAATACACATATTGAAATCAAGAAATCAGATAAAACAAAAGTTCTCACCAGATAAATAACTAGTATCCAAAATATGCATATTCAAAAAAGAAATCAAATAAATAAAACAAAATTTCTCATCTGATAAATGTCTAATATCAAAAATACACCTATTAAAGACAAAAATATGAGATAAATAACACAAAAATTCTCATCTGATAAGGGACTAATATCCAAAATATACACATTGATCCCAAGAAATATGTATAATAAAACAAAAATTCACATCTGATAAAGGTCTATTATCCAAAATATCCATATGCAACAAGAGAAGTCAGAAAAAAAAAACAAAAATTCTCATGTGATAAAGGTCAAAAATGAAGCATATACTTATTGAACACAAGAAATAAGATACGTAAAACAAAAATTCTCACTTGATGAAGGTTAAATATCAAAAATATACATATTGAACACAAAATATCATATGAATAAAACAAAAATTCTCATCTGATAAAGGTGAAAAGTCCAAAATATACATATTGAACATGATTAGATAAAAAATATTCTCATCTGATAAATATCTAATATCCAAAATATATATGTAGAACACAAGAAAATAGATAAAACAAAAATTCTCACCAGTAATGTTCTAATATCGAAAATATAAATATTGAAAACTAAAAATAGGATAAAAAAACTAAAATTCAAACCTGATAATGGTCTAATATCAAGAAATCAGATCAATAAATCAAAATTTCTCACTTGAGAAAGGACAAATATGCAAAATATTCATACTGAACACAAGAAATTAACTAAAAGAAGAATTCACATCTGATAAAGGTCTAATATCAAAAATATGCATATGTAATGTAATAAGATAAATAAAGCAAAAATTCCCATCTGATAAAATTCTAATAACCAAAATATACATACTGAGCATAAGTAAACAGGTAAATAAAGAAAAATTTCCATCTTATAAATGTCTATTATCCAAAATATACATATTGAACACAAGAAATCACATAAATAAAAAGAAATTCTCATCTGATAAAGATCTAATATAAAAAATATACACACTGAGCACAAGAAATTAAATAATAAAATTCTCACCTGATAAAGAACTAATATCCAAAATATGCATACCGAACATAGCAAATCAAATATATAAACCAAAAATTCTTATCTGATAAAGGTCTAATAACAAAAATATACACATTGAACCATAATTAGACAAATAAAACAAATACTGCCACTTAATAAATATCTGATACCTTTAATATACATACTGAACACAAGATATCAAATAAAACAAAAATTCTATTTGATAAAGTATTAATATCAAAAATATGCATGCTGAACACAAGAAATCAAATATATAAAATAAAAATTCTCATCTGTTAAAGGTCTAATATCCAAAATATACATATTGAACATAATGAGATAAATAAAACAAAAATTCTCATCTCTTAAAGGTTTAATATAATGTAGATGTATCCAACCTTCTTATTAAATAAGAAACACAGAACCAATGCAAAGAAGAAAGCCAAGAGGTCAGAGCTAAGAGTTAAAACCTTACCCTTCCTCCTGCGGTGGTCCTACCTTTCCGAACCAGAGCTACCCCTGTGTTAAAGTCTTTATATAGAGTTCCTGTCCTGCCTTCTCATTGGTTGTAAACCCAACCACATGACCACCTCCTCACGGCCTGTCTGTATAGGCCTCCAGGTTTTCCATGATTGGTATTAAGATTAAAGGCATGTGTATTCATTAATGGCTGTATCCCTGAACACACAGAGACTTACCCAGCTCTGCCTACCAAGTGCTGGAATTACAAGCATACGCCACCACTGCCCTGCTTTCCTATGGCTTGCTAATAGCTCTGACCCCCGGGCAACTTTATTTATTAACATACAAATAACATTTTAATACAAATAAAATATCACCATAAAGTTTTAATATACAAAATATACATACTTAACACAAGAAATAAAATAAAACAAAAATTCTGATCTGATAAAGGTCTATTATATAATGTGTACATATTGAACACAAGAAATCAGATAAATAAAACAAAAATCTCATCCGTTAAAGGTCTAACATCCAAAATATACATATTGAACACAAAAAAATCAAACAACTCAAATGAAAATTCTAAATAGAAAAAGGTTTTAATATCAAAAAGTGCATATAGCACATGAGAAATTAGATAAATAAAACACAAATTTTCATCTGATAAATGTCTAATATGCAAAATATACATACTGAATACAAGAAATTAAATAAAACAAAAATTCTCATCTGAAAAAGGTCTAATAACCAAAATATACATATTGAACATAGTAAGATAAATAAAACAAAAATTCTCATCTGTTAATGGTCTAATGTGCAAAATATACTTACTAAACACAAGAAATTAAACAAAAATTCTCATTTGATAAAGGCCTAATATCCAAAATAAACATATTGAATGAAAGAAATCAAACAAATAAAACAAAAATTCTTCTCTGAAATAAGTCTTACATCCAAGATATACATATTCAACATAATTAGATAAATGAAACAAAAATTTTCATCTGGAAATTTCTTTGACAAAAGACAAATATCCAAAATATTCATATTGAAGACAAGATCAGATAAATAAAACAAAAATACTCATCTTATATAATTCTATTATCCAAAATATACATATTGAAGTTAATGAAAGGAAAAAATCTCATCTGATAAATGTCTAATCTTTAAAAAACACATATTGAACACAAGAAATTAAATAAAACAAATAATATCAAATGTTAAAGGTCTAATAACAAAAATAAAAACAATGAACACCATAAATCAAATAAATAAAATGAAACTTCTCACCTGATAAAGGTCTAATATAGAAAAAAGTACCTATTTAAAACAAGAAATTAAATAAAACAAAAATTTTTCTCTGGCAAAATTCTCATATCCAAAATATACATATTGAACACAAGAAGTTAAATAAAATAAAATTTCTCATCTTATAAAGATCTAATGTCCAAAACATACACATTGAACATAAGAAATCATATAAATAAAACAAATTTATCATCAGATAAAAGAACAATATCTAAATTATACATATTGAACATAATAAATCTTAAAAATAAAAGCAATTTCGGCTCCGGACTTCCCTTTTGCAACACTGGTGAGTGCCCTTCCTTGTCCCAGACCCCATCCCTGGGCACCAGCCACTCCAGGTAAGACCTGCCCAACTTGGCCCCAGGTTCTGGCCACCTGGCAGGTTCCCTGCTAGCCCCACCAGGAAGGATCCCCTTCTCCAAGACCCCTGGCAGAGCCTGCAGTCTCCACGCCCTGCCCCCATGCCCATCCGCCTGAGCCCCAAGCCTCTTCCTGAGACTTAGAGGCCGGCCCCCAGCTCCCATCTTGCTCCGGACTTCCCTTTTGCAACACTGGTGAGTGCCCTTCCTTGCCCCAGACCCCATCCCTGGGCACCAGCCACTCCAGGGAAGACCTGCCCAACTTGGCCCCAGGTTCTGGCCACCTGGCAGGTTCCCTGCTAGCCCCACCAGGAAGGATCCCTGTAGTGGGTAGCCATTCCAGCTTTGATCTGGAAGTTCCAACCCCCATTGAGACTTCGGCAACTGTCACGCCTACAAGGCGGGGTGAAAGGAGGCGCCTGGGGACCTGAGATCTGGATCGGCGGGCTCTCTCTCTGTTGCGGGACCCTGGACTGGAGAGGTGTACCAAGCAGAGCTCCAGAGAACACCGCTGGACTACGATACACCTTCCCCAGACTCCGCGACCTACCTATCCCTTAATTTGTAAGTTACGCCATTAAATAAATCTCCTTTTATCTACGTGGAGTGGCCTTAATAATTTAGTAAAATAGCAGCCTTAAATAATTTGCACTGTAATTTGCACTGTTATGGATTCTTATATGTTGATACAAATGTAAACTATTTTTATATTCCTGTTTAAGATAATTTGTATATTGATACAAATACAGAACTATATTTGTTATAATGTACATATATTTCTACTCTTATTTGAAATACTTGTATATTGATACAAATGTAAATTTATATCTGTCATACTTTATGTAGGTTCTACTTCTGTTTAGGATATTCGGTATATTGATATATATTTAAGATTATTGTCATATTGCATATCGCACTATATACTCCAACCTCTGTTATAACATCTTGTGTATTGTCACAATTTTGAAGTCATCGTTCTTTACCATGCACTTGCTTATAGACTGTTTACCTTGTTTACGTGAAGCCTTAGTCCTTAGGTTATTTCGGTAGATAAGACTTATAGATTTATAGTCACCTATGCTTGTCATCTCTATAGTTACGTTAATTAGGTTATCCAGATTTACAGATACATAGGTCAGATGGGCAGGTAATCTTCAAACACTTCATAGACCTAGAGAATATGGCATTTAAATAACTTAGAATTCTGTTGATGTGAGACATAATTGCTCCTGGCTGCACCAATTTGATCCCGAGAGAATGTTGGGCTTCTAAGACATTTCCATTTGGAAGTTTGTCTTCTTGGCACAAAATGGCCTACTGGGCAAAGAACTGCCCTTGCCTCGATGGCTGACAGTACTAATGCAATGCTATCCTTTCTGGACAAGTGGGACACAAGGAAAGCGACCACTGTACTCTGCCAAGACAGGGTAAGATGGTCTTTCAGAATTCCTGCTTCTGAAAATGGTCTGTCAGATACTTTAGGCCTGTAGCCAATTTGAATGCACCAACAATGCTGAGAAACATTAGGTGACTGTCCAGGCTGCCAGCTGTCTCCGTCTACTCTCGCAAGATTCCCGAAAGTTGCTTGCATCCATCTACCATTTCTCAGGTACCATTATATTCCTTCTCAGGTCTTTGATGGGATTGAAGACTAGCAGTTATAGTTACAACCTAGTAGATAGAACATATTAAGTATTAGATTCAGGTTCTTTAGGATAGGACACCTTTTGGAATGATCTTTGTAACATGCCATTTACCTATGCTCTATACTTCTCTGGATTATAGTATGTGTTTCTTGCTTGATATTGTTTGCATTGGTTGTAGTTCCATCTTATCTAGGTCATTATCCCTCATTATTCCTGGACTATATTTGATAAACATTCCTTTGTATATAGTCTTGTATTAGGTTAGAACTTTCTTATTTAGACAAAAAGGGGGAGATGTAGTGGGTAGCCATTCCAGCTTTGATCTGGAAGTTCCAACCCCCATTGAGACTTCGGCAACTGTCACGCCTACAAGGCGGGGCGAAAGGAGGCCCCTGGGGACCTGAGATCTGGATCGGCGGGCTCTCTCTCTGTTGCGGGACCCTGGACTGGAGAGGTGTACAAAGCAGAGCTCCACAGAACACCGCTGAACTGCGATACACCTTCCCCAGACTCCGCGACCTACCTATCCCTTAATTTGTAAGTTACGCCATTAAATAAATCTCCTTTTATCTACGTGGAGTGGCCTTAATAATTACACCAATAGATCCCCTTCTCCAAGACCCCTGGCAGACCCTGCAGTCTCCACGCCCTGCCCCCACGCCCATCCGCCTGAGCCCCAAGCCTCTTCCTGAGACTTAGAGGCCGGCCCCCAGCTCCCATCTTGCTCCAGACTTCCCTTTTGGAACACTGGTCTGTCTGAGCCAAGTGTGCGGATAAGGCCAAGAACGAACCACAAGGAGATGGGCAGACGTCAAGGCAGAAACATATACAACAAAATGAATAGCAATACAGCATCACCAGGCCCTAGCCCTCCTCCAACACCTAGACCTGAACATCAGAAATTGGAAGAAGCAGAAGAAAACAGCCTTATGAATGACATCATGAAGAAGCTAGAGGCTTGTGTAGAGGAAAAGACAAAAAAATGTGAAGAACGCTGTAAACAACTAGAGGAAAGGGCAAACAAATTAGAAGAAATCAATAAAGTCCTGGAAGAAAACAATAAAATACTGAGAGAAAATCAAGAAAAATCAATGAAACAAATGAAGGAAACAGTCCAAGACCTGAAAAGGGAAATAGAAAAAATGAAGAAGACACAAACAGAGGGAATGCTGGAAACAGAAAATCTAAGAAAACGATTGGGAACTTCAGATGCAAGTATAATCAACAGAATGCAAGAGATGGAAGAGAGGATCTCTAGCGTTGAAGATACAGTAGAAGAAATATATTCATCAGTCAAAGAAAACACTAAAGCCAACAAAGTCATGAACCAAAATGTCCAAGAAATTTGGGACACCATGAAAAGACCAAACCTAAGAATACTAGGGGTTGAAGAAGGAGAAGAATACCAACTCAAGGGCACAGAAAATATATTCAACAAGATCATAGAAGAAAACTTTCCCAACTTAAAGAAGGAAATGCCTATGAAGATACAAGAAGCTTATAGAACACCAAACAGACTAGACCCCCCAAAAAAGTCCCCTCGCCACATAATAGTTAAACAACTAAACGTACAGAATAAAGAAAGAATATTAAGAGCAGCAAAGGAAAAAGGCCAAGTGACATATAAAGGCAAACCCATCAGAATAACACCCGATTTCTCAATGGAGACTTTGAAAGCCAGAAGAACCTGGACAGATGTAATGCAGACACTAAGAGACCATGGAGGTCAGCCTAGACTAATATACCCAGCAAAACTGTCAATCACCATAGATGGAGTGAACAAGACATTCCATGACAAAGCCAGATTTAAACAATACTTATCCACAAACCCAGCCCTACAGAAAGCACTAGAAGGAAAATTCCAACCTAAGGAAGTCAGATACACCCTTGAAAACACAGGCAACAGATAAACCCACAGCAGTAAACCCCAACGTATAGAAGTACCCACACATCACCACCAAAAAATAACAGGAATGAACAATCACTGGTCATTAATTTCCCTCAATATCAATGGACTTAATTCACCTATAAAAAGACATAGGCTTACAGAATGGATACGAAAGCAGGACCCATCTTTCTGCTGCATACAAGAAACACATCTCAAATTCAAAGATAGACACTACCTAAAAATAAAAGGCTGGGAAAAGACTTTCCAATCAAACGGTCTTAAGAAACAAGTGGGTGTAGCCATCTTGATATCCAGCAAAATAGACTTCAAACTAAAATCAATCAAAAGAGATCAAGAAGGACATTCCATACTCATCACAGGAAAGATCCACCAAGATGAAGTCTCAATTCTGAATATTTATGCCCCAAACACAAGGGCACCCACATATGTAAAAGAAACATTACTAAAGCTTAAATCACATATAAAACCCCACACATTAATAGTGGGAGACCTCAACACCCCACTTTCACCACTGGACAGATCTCCCAAATTGAAACTTAACAGAGAAATAAAGGACTTAACTGATGTCATGACTCAATTGGACTTAATCGATATCTACAGAACATTCCATCCTAACAAAAAAGAATATACCTTCTTCTCAGCACCCCATGGAACCTTCTCTAAAATTGACCACATTCTTGGCCACAAAACAAATCTAAACAGATACAAAACAATTGGAATAACCTCCTGTGTTCTATCAGACCACCATGGTCTAAAGTTGGATTTCAACAACAACAAAAACTACAGAAAACCTGCAATCTCATGGAAACTGAGTAATACCCAACTGAATCACCAATGGGTTAAGGAAGAAATAAAGAAAGAAATTAAAGACTTCCTAGAGATCAATGAAAATGAAGACACCACATATCCAAATTTATGGGACACTATGAAAGCAGTACTAAGAGGGAAATTCATAGCACTAAATGCCCACATAAATAAGTTGGAGAAATCTCACACTAGAGACTTAACAGCATACCTGAAAGCTCTAGAACAAGAAGAAGCCAAGTCTCCCAGGAAAAATAGACGCCAGGAAATTATCAAAGTGAAAGCTGAAATCAATAAAATAGAAACAAAGAGAACAATACAAAAAATTAATGAAACAAAAAGTTGGTTCTTTGAGAAAATCAACAAGATAGACAAGTCCTTATGCAAACTAACCAAAAGACAGAGAGAGAGCATCCAAATCAACAAAATCAGAAATGAAAAGGGGGACATAACAACAGACATTGAGGAAATCCAGAGAATCATCAGGTCATACTTCAAAAACCTCTATTCGACAAAACTGGAAAACCTAAAAGAAATGGATAACTTTCTGGATAGGTACCACATACCTAAGTTAAATCAAGACCAGATAAACTATTTAAATAGTCCAATAACCCCTAACGAAATAGAAACAGTCATTAAAAGTCTCCCAACCAAAAAAAGCCCAGGACCAGATGGTTTCAGCGCAGAATTCTACCAGATCTTCAAAGAAGAGTTAATACCAATACTCTCTAAATTGTTCCACACAATAGAAACAGAAGGAACATTACCAAACTCCTTCTACGAGGCTACAATTACCCTAATTCCTAAACCAAACAAGGATACAACAAAGAAAGAGAACTACAGACCAATCTCCCTCATGAACATTGATGCAAAAATACTCAATAAAATACTGGCAAACAGACTCCAAGAACACATCAAAACAATTATCCACCATGATCAAGTAGGATTCATTCCAGGGATGCAAGGGTGGTTCAACATATGAAAGTCCATCAATGTAATACACCATATAAACAAACTCAAAGAAAAAACCATATGATCATCTCACTGGATGCAGAAAAGTCATTTGACAAAATCCAACACCCCTTCATGATAAAGGTATTGGAGCGATCAGGAATACAGGGAACATACCTAAACATAATAAAGGCAATTTACAGCAAGCCAACAGCCAACATCAAATTAAATGGAGAGAAACTCAAAGCAATTCCACTAAAATCAGGAACGAGGCAAGGCTGTCCACTCTCCCCATACTTATTCAATATAGTACTTGAAGTTCTAGCCAGAGAAATAAGACAACATAAGGAGATTAAGGGGATACAAATTGGAAAGGAAGAAGTCAAGCTTTCTCTATTTGCAGATGACATGATAGTATACTTGAGCGACCCCAAAGATTCCACCAAGGAACTGATACAGCTTATAAACACCTTCAGCAACATAGCAGGATACAAGATCAACTCAAAAAAATCAGTAGCCCTCCTATATACAATGGACAAAGAAGTGGAGAAGGAAATCAGAGATACATCACCCTTTACTATAGCCACAAATGACATAAAATACCTTGGGGTAACACTAACCAAGCAAGTGAAGGACCTATATGACAAGAACTTTAAGTCCCTGAAAAAAGAAATTGAAGAAGATGTCAGAAAATGGAAAGATCTCCCATGCTCATGGATAGGCAGGACTAACATAGTAAAAATGGCAATCTTACCAAAAGCAATCTACAGATTCAATGCAATCCCCATCAAAATACCAACACAATTCTTCACAGACCTGGAAAGAATAATACTCAACTTCATATGGAAAAACAAAAAACCCAGGGTAGCCAAAGGAATCCTGTACAATAACACAACTTCTGGAGGCATCACGATCCCTGACTTCAAGCTCTACTATAGAGCTACAGTAATAAAAACAGCTTGGTACTGGCATAAAAACCGACATGCGGACCAATGGAATCGAATTGAAGACCCTGACATTAATCCGCACACCTATGAACATACAATTTTTGACAAAGAAGCCAAAAGTGCACAATGGAAAAAAGAAAGCATCTTCAACAAATGGTGCTGGCAAAACTGGATATCAACATGTAGAAGGCTGCAAATAGATCCATATCTATCACCGTTCACAAAACTTAAGTCCAAGTGGATCAAGGACCTCAACATAAATCCAGCTACTCTGAACCTGCTAGAAGAGAAAGTAGGAAGTAGTCTTGAACGCATTGGCATAGGAGATCACTTCCTAAATAGAACACCAGTAGCACAGACTCTGAGAGAAACAATCAATCAATGGGACCTCTTGAAACTGAGAAGCTTTTGTGGAGCAAAGGATACGGTCAACAAGGCAAAGCGACAGCCTACAGAATGGGAAAAGATCTTCACCAACCCCACATCTGACAGAGGACTGATATCCAGAATATATAAGGAATTCAAGAAATTAGACATCAAAATGCCCAACAGTCCAATTAAGAAATGGGCTATAGAACTAAACAGAGAATTCTCAACAGAGGAAACTCAAATGGCTGAAAGACATTTAAGGAACTGCTCAACATCCCTAATCATCAGGGAAATGCAAATCAAAACAACTCTGAGATACCACCTTACGCCTGTCAGAATGGCTAAGATCAAAAACACTGAAGACACCTTATGCTGGAGAGGATGTGGAGCTAGGGGAACTCTCCTCCACTGCTGGTGGGAATGCAAGCTTGTACAACCACTTTGGAAATCAATATGGCACTTTCTTAGAAAATTGGGAATCAATCTCCCCCAAGATCCAGCTATACCACTCTTGGGCATATACCCAAGAAATGCTCAACCACACCATAAGAGCACTTGTTCAGCTATGTTCATATCAGCATTGTTTGTAACAGCCAGAACATGGAAACAACCCAGATGCCCTTCAACTGAAGAATGGATAAACAAAATGTGGTACATATACACAATGGAATACTACTCAGCAGAGAAAAACAATGGCATCATGAGGTTTGCAGACAAATGGATGGATCTAGAAAAAATCATCCTGAGTGAGGTAACCCAGACTCAGAAAGACAAACATGGTATGTACTCACTCATAGCAGGATACTAGACATGAAACAAGGATGACTTGTCTGCTACTCACATCACCAGGGAGACTACCTGGAAAACATGACCCCAAGAAAGACACAGGGATCGCCCAATGACAGAGAAATGGAATGAGATCTACATGAACAGCCTGGACATGAGTGGGGGTAATGAAAGGCGAGGGTTGAGGGAAAGAGAGCTTGGGGGAGCGGGAGATCCCAGCTGGATCAACAACAGAGAGGGAGGACAAGGAATAGGAGACCATGGTAAATGAAGACCACATGAGAATAGGAAGAAGCAAAGTGCTAGAGAGGCCCACAGAAATCCACAAAGATACCCACACAACAGACTGCTGGCAATGGTCGAGAGACAGCCCGAACTGACCTACTCTGGTGATGGGATGGCCAAACACCCTAATTGTTGTGCTAGAAACCTCATCCAACTACTGAGGGATCTGGATGCAGAGATTCATGACTAGGCCCCGGGTGGATCTCTGGGAGTCCAATTAGCGAGAATGAGGAGGGTTTATATGAGCGAGAATTGTTGAGACCAAGGTTGGATAAAGCACAGGGACAAATAGCCAAATGAATGGAAACACATGAACTATGAACCAATGGCTGAGGGGTCCCCACTGGATCAGGCCCTCCGAATGGGTGAGACAGTTGATTGGCTTGATCTGTTTGGGAGGCATCCAGGCAGTGGGACCAGATCTTGTGCTCATTGCATAAGTTGGCTGTTTGAAACCTGGGGCCTATGCAGGATTGTTTGGCTCGGCCTGGGAGGAGGGGACTAGACCTACCTGGACTGAGTCTACCAGGTTGACCTCAGTCTGTGGGGAAGGCTTTGCCCTGGAGGAGATGGGAATGGGGGGGTTGGGGGGAAGGTGAGGGGGATGGGAGGAGGGAGAACAAGGGAATCCGTGGCTGATATGTAGAACTGAATTGTATTGCAAAATAAATTTTTTAAAAAAAAGGGAAAAAAAAAACAAACAAACACAAATTCTCACCTGATAAGGGACTAATAATCCAAAATTGACACAAAGAACAAAATACTCAGATAAATGCAACAAAAATTCACAGCTGAAAAAAGTCTAATACCCAAAATATAGCCATTGAACACAAAATATCTGATAAATAAAAGGAAATTTCCCTCTGGAAATCAGATAAATAAAACAAATATTCTCTTCTGACAAATATTTAATATCCAAAATATATATATATGGAAAACAAGAAATTAAATAAAACAAATATGTTTATCTGATAAAGTTCTAATATCCAAATTATAAATATTGAACAAAAGAAAGTAAATAAAACAAAAATTCTCAACTGATAAAGTCTAATACCCAACATATACATATTGAACACAAGAAATCACAACATTAAACAAAAATTCTCATCTGATGAATGTCTAATGTGCAAAATATACACATTGATAATAAGAAATCAAATAAATAAAACTAAAATTCTCACCTGGTAAATGTCTAATGTCCAAAATATACATATTGAACACAAGAAATTAAATAAAAAAACATTCACATCTGATGTAGGTCATTTCCAAAATATATATACTGAAAACTAGAAATCAGATAAATAATACAGAAATTCTCAGCTGATATAGGTCCAATATCAAAAATATACATATTGAAAAAATTGGATCAATAAAACTAAAATTCTCATCTGACAAATGTCTAATATCAAAAGTAGACTTATTGAACACAAGAAATGATATAAGGAAAACAAAAATTATCTTCTGATAGAGGACTAATATCCATAATATACAAATTTAACATAATTAGATGAATAAAACAAAAATTCTCATCTGATAAATATCTAATATCCAAAATATACATATTGAACACAAGTAATCAGATAAATAAAATAAAAATTCACAACAGATAAAGGTCTAATATCAAAAATATACATATTGAACACAAGAAATCACATAAATAAAACAAATTTATCATCTGAAAAGGTCTAATATCCAAAATACGCATATTTAACATAATAGATAAATTAAACAAACATTCTCATCTGATAAAGGTTTAATATCCTAAATAGAAACATTGAATATGTTGAGATAAATAAAACAAAAATTCTCATCTGATAAATATCTATTATCCAAAATACTCATAGTATAGAAAAGAATTCACATACATAAAACAACAATTCTCATCTGATAAAGGTCTAATATCCAATATAGACATATTGAACACAAGAAATCAGAAAAAGAAAACAAAATTCTCATATGATAAAGGTCTAATATCAAAAACATACTTAAGAAACATAATAAATGAAAAAAACACAAATTCTCATTTGATAAAGGTCTAACATCCAAAAAATACACATTGAACACAAGAAATCATATAAATAAAAAAAAAGGTCAAATCTGATAAAAATCTAATACCAGAAGTATACTTATTGAACATAATTAAATAAATAAAACAAAAATTTTCTTATGATAAAAGTCTAATATTCAAAACATACATATTTAATACAAAAAATCAAATTAACAAAATAAAAATTCTCATCTCATAAAGGTCTAATACCCTAAATATATATGTTGAACACAAGAAATCAGAAAAGCAAAAAAAAAATTCTCATATGATAAAGGTAAAATATCAAAAATATTCTTATTGAACACAAGAAATTAAATTAAATGAAACTTTTCACCTGATGAAAGTCTAATATCAAAAATACACATTTTGAACTTAATTAGATAAATAAAACAAAAATTGTCATCTGATAAATGTGTAATATTCCAAAATATATATTGAACACAAGAAATCAGATAAATAAAACAAAAATTGTCATCTGATAAATGTCTTATATACAAAATATACATATTTAACCCAAGAAATCAAATAAATAAAACAAAAGTTGTCATCTGATGTTCATCTAACATCAAAAACATACTTATTGTACTCAAGAAATGAAATAAGAGCAAAATTCTCATCTGATAAAGTCTAATATCCCAAACAAACCTGTTGAATACAAAATTTTAAATAAAATAAATTTTTTTGTCTGATACAATTCTAATATCAATTATATACATATTGAACACAAGATATTAAATAAAACAAATATTCTCATTTGATAAAGGGCTAATATCAAAAATAAAATTATTGAACACAGGAAATTAAATAAAAAATTCCCATGTGATAAAGGTCTAATATTAAAATATACATATGGAACACAAGAAAATAGAAAAAACAAAAGGTCTGACTGGCAAAGGTTGAATATCCAAAATGTACATTTTGAACACAAGTAATTATATAAATAAAACAGAAATTATCACCTGATAAAAGTCTATTATCCAAAATATACACATTTAACCCAAGAAATCATATCAATGAAATGAAAATACTAATCTGATAAAGGTTCATAGCAGCATTATTTGTAAAAGCTAAAACCTGGAAACAACCTAGATGCCCTTCAACTGAAGAATGGATAAAAAAAATGTGGTGCATATACATAATGGAACACTACTCAGCAGAGAAAAACAATGACATCATGAGGTTTACAGGCAAATGGATGGAACTAGAAAATATCATCCTGAGTGAGGTAACCCAGACTCAGAAAGACAAACATGGTATGTACTCACTCATAAGTGGATACTAGATTTAAAACAAAGGATAACCAGACTGCTACTCACAACTCCAGGGAGGCTAGCTAGTAAAGAGGACCCTAGGCAAGAATTTCATTTCCAGCATCCACATAAAAGTTCACAGTCATCTTTAATTCCAGTTGCAGGGAAACTGCCATCCACTTCTGGCCTCAATAGGCACCAGAAATTCAAGTGGTACACAGACATACATGTAGGCAAAGTACAAACTTAGGGAACCTTAAATTAAAACTATGTTCTAGTAAGAAATATGCTAAGTACAAACATAGGGAACCTTAAATTAAACTATCTTCTAGTAAGAAATGTGCTAAGAAAAAAAGTGGGGCAGGAGTGACTACTTGTGCTGTGGGCTATAAACATAAAAAGGCAATAATGTATAAACAAGCACCTAGTTCTACTAGGCTGAATTAGAGACAAGGAGCTCTCTTGGATTCTGGCAATTCTTAATTTTTTGTTCACAGAAAACACCAAACTGATCCCAAGAGTCACACGGGCTAAGCAGGTCTAGTGCTGTGACAGAGCAAGGCGCTGAGTTTCCCTACAAGGAGCACAACCTGTTCTCAGGGACCTAGAAGAACATAATCCAGGACTGCAGGAAAATTTTATTCCTTAATTTGTATTTGTCTGGACAATCCTGCTATATTGTTTCTGTTATAGAAAAGTAATTATAACCTCACTTAATCTCACATAAACACACACAGTCCACATTCCATAGGACTGAAAACATATCCTGAATTTAAGTAATTGAACTGAAAAATACTAACTACCAAGCAAAGAATAAAAAAAACATCTACCCAAATGATTGTCTACTTTTATTAGCAGATTTCACATTTGCTGGAATACACAATCATTTATTTAGACATTTATGAGGGGAGAAAATAACTGGAAGATAAATGATAGTTTACTGGACACACACCTGTAATCCCAGCTCTCAGAATGTAGCAGGATTACCCCAAATGTGAGGCCAGCCTGGTCTATATAGATGAATTCCTGGAAAGCCACCCAGCAAAACTAGCTCAGATATATTGATTAACTGATTAATAATAACCTTAAAAACAGGGCAAATGTAATTTAGCTACAACAGTTTTTAGGTTTTGTGACAAGATGATTGATACTTTCTTATGCACAGTCTCAATATTATCCACAAGTAAAGCATGTGTCTTTGTTCAAAAAAAGGGATATATGAAACAAAAAGCCTTAAAAAACAAGAAATGAAGTCACGAAACATCACAATTATCTTAATGTAAAAAAAGTAGATGAAGTGAAAACTAATCCACAAGATTCATTAAGCAAAGGACAAGATCTGTTCATTGAGACTGTATGAAAGAAAAAATATTTTCACACCACACGGCAGTGGTGCACGCCTTTAATCTCAGGACACAGAAGGCACAGCCAAGTGGATCTCTGTGAGTTCAAGGCCAGTCTGGTCTACAGAGCAAGATCCAGGACAGGCACCAAAACTATGCAGGAAAAACCTGTCACCAAAAAACAACAAAAAAAGTAAAAAAGAAAGGAGAGAAAAATATTTTCACACAACAAACAAGAATTCCTAAGAAAGAAAGCACAACAGTGGTAGAGTCACTGCCTAGCATGAGACCTGCCTGGGTTTCAGTCCATGATGAAATTGTCTAGAAAAATCAGTCTAAGATATACAAAAAAATCATGATTCTAAAAGCAAAAAACTATTTCAAATAAAAGCTGAATAATAAAAATTATTTATAAATAGTTTGTGTAGACATGGGTCAAAAAGGACAAAAGTCAAACAAAGATAACACAGACAGAATGAAAGACAATATTATTCTTCAGCTCTGAATCAAATCCTAGGCAATATGAAAAAAGGAGAAACATTTTCATATTTTATATTTATAGATCATAAACTGGACAGTGCCTGGTGTGGGGCTAAGAGCATGCAGACAAAGGCATCCCCAGGTCAATGTAGATTTCAAGGTCATCCTGGCCTGCTAAAGAGCAGGTTGAAAAATAAGTAAATCAGGCCCCAAATTTTTAGCCCACATGTGTTGCTATACTTTCTCAAAACAAAACCAACACTGATATTTAGAAGCCATATAAAAATATATCTGCCAGGTATGGCAACATATATTTTAATTCCAGGGCTCTGGATTCAGAAGCAAACAAATCTCTGTGCTTGAAGTCAGCCTGCTCTACTCAGCAATGCTGAGCACACCAAGGATACATATTAAGACTGCTTCATAGAAACTAAATAAAGACCAGACATGCTGGTGTAAGCTTTCCTTCCCAGCACTTGAGAATCAGAGACAGGAGGATTGTCTGAGTTCAAGGTCAGCCTGATATACATGTAAGTTCCAGGACAGCCAGGCCTACATAGAAAGAATATGTCAAAAAAAATCAAAACAAAGACTGTTTTTATTACAGAAAAACATTAACGTTCTTTATTAAAAGCCTAAAAAGTCTTTAAAATTTCATTGTCTTCAATAGTTGTAGCCTTATATGATACTGAAAGAGATTTAAAATGATTTTTCTCAAACACAAATACTAAATGCAAAAATGTTTTATACATCTTCTCCTCATAGAATCCAAATTATCCCAAATATCTCACTTTCCAAATATCCATTTTATGCCTACCAAAAAAGACTAGTTCTATGAGGTCAGAAATTTCAGAACATACTGTCATGTTATACAAAATTAGTGAAGGCCAAACACTTTCCAGAGAAACAGCAATATAACTAGATGATAATAAAAGTAAAAACATAGATGGGACTACTGAAAAAGAAATGAGACATAAAGACATACCAACAAATATATATCATGCTCCATTAAAAAAGAATGACAAAATTCTAATCAAAATCAACCACAAGAAATCACTGGCCATCATTCATTGTATATACTCATTCTCTCCTTTGCCAGTAATAGAAAATGTGTTATGTAAGGAGCATCTTCCACTGAAATTGGAGAGATTCACTTGAAACCCTCTGATATTTTAACTTTGTAAAAAACACTTTTGACTACTAAAATGATCTCATTCTCTTATGATCAAGAAAAGGATATCTGTTAGGATCACTTAGACAATATCTTCTTTCCTATGCCTGATAATTGCCTATAAGTCTGCACCAAAGTGAGGAAATGAAAACTTTTTAAAACAAAATTCAAGTAAGAGATTTTTAAAGAATCAGTGTACACTTAAGCACCTTGGTATTCTGTAATTACATTATAAGTCACAAACACTTTTCAAAACAAGTTTATTGCTATTTTAGCATATGTTTTTGCTTGAGAGAGTATGTTGCCCATATGTATACAGTATCTGCAAGAGTAGATAGTATGAGTCTCTTAATTGAATATTGACATCTGAACTCAGGCCATCTCCAAAATGAATATGTTCTGAGCCACCTTCTAAAACCCATAATATGCTTTATCCAATAAACCAAAACACTTTTACAGATTAACAACAAAACCTAATAATTAAAAAAGAAAATATTTTTTAGAACATGATGCACCAAAATTAAGATGTTGTTTATGTTAAATCTAGAGCATAAAATGAATACAATCCAACGACAATGCCCAACAATTTATAACAGGAAAGCTAATTACATTGCTACTTTCACTGTGAAAACACTCAGGATGATCAATGGAAGTATGAAAAAATAGTACACAGATTGACCTAATATGACTTCTATTCTTACTACAAAGCTATAACAATCGAGAATATACACAATATTTTTGAAAGAATAAAGGAGATAGAGATAAAAACCAAGAATAAAGGCAGGAAAGTACAGTCAACTATTAATCAAACAGCAAAGGAAACTTAACCAGAAAAGTGCGATCTTGATCACTGTTATCCAGGCAACTATAATTCTATGTGTATAGAAACTAAATAAGCACAGACTTCACAACTACCACAAAAAATTAACTCAAAGTGACTCTTGAATAATTGTTTCTGACCCTCAAGCTAATGATATTTTTTCAAAGACAAAAGCTCCATGCTCTAGAGCTCTCACTGCAACAGGAGGTGATCTCTTGCTGTGACTATGCAGCCCCTTATGCTTCCTTCTGCTTTCAGGTAAACCCAGTCCCACTCTTTCACAATCCAAAAGCAACATAGAATTATTTAATTCTATGTTATGTTAATTCTGCGCCCTGTCCCATGGATTACAGCACAAGACGTCAATTTGGCCCTATCTACCTGCCCAACACCATGCACACCTGAGAAACATCTGCAGCTCAGAAGTGCCTTTTGTTCCTAGAAACTAAACTTCACTGAAACACACCATTGCACAGCTGGTGGTAGCAGAAAGTTAAAACCATTGTAATCATGTATTTCCCAAGGGGTGATCCACATCACCATCTTTCTAACAGTTTTTAAACTATTTGAAACATTTGTAGACAAACATGAAAGTGGAATGCAATACTCACAACTTATAGAAACAAGACACTCATTTTTCCAATCTCTCTTCCCACTGCACACCAAAAGCATGCCTGTGTGGGCAAAATGAACTATGATATTACAAGCATCATATCCTCCCATGCTAGGACTGCAGAGTCTCCTACCTAGGAAATCCATATACAGGGAGGTACAGAGGACAAGGGTGACTGTCCAGGTCAGCACATGGACCAACAAAACCATACTCGGGCTAATGGTCCATTGAAGCAGAAGTAACAGCTTAACACACCTTCTCTGAATATCTATTCTCACCATGACAAAGCTTGTGTTCTTCCCTACAGCTCATTACAGGAGAAGCAGAGGATAATTCCAAAAAGAATCTTCAAGCAACCTGCTACTCTTACTAATGATTGCAAAGCATTCTTAGAGTCCCTCATTGGCTAGGGACACCCAGCTGGGCCTCAGAATACTAACAACTCACCTATTAGGTGATCAGAGATCAAATGACTCAGAGAGCACAGTACTTACAGCTCTACCTTTTTAGCCCAACAGACAGGGACCTAGTCTAGAAAATTTCTACTTTTTGTAGACATTCTTCTACTCTCCTAGAGTATATCCTGTTCCCCATCCAAAGCCCAGGTTCCTTTCTGTGCCCATTTCATTATACACTCAATGTGCAGTGCAGCCAACCCATTGCCTCATAGATGGGAAATTGTGTAGTCAAACAAAGGTCACATTCACACAGTAACTGTTGTTACTGAACAACTGTTGTTAAAGAAAAGCAAGTCAAAAAAAAGGCCATGAATTAGAAAACAATGAGTGGTCATGGTATGTCTTAGAGACAGGAAAGAGAATGTGGATATGATGCAGTTATGATCTCCAAAAATTATTTTGTGAAGTTGACACAGACTTTATGGTCATGTGCTCCACAGTCTAGGGATTTGTATTAGAGCACATGAAAGATTTCTCAAACCTTTTATCTCTGGGTGTATATCTAAAACCTGAAAAATAACAGTTCCATTATGTTTGGCCACAACATTTTACCCACATCTATTATGAGGGAAGTACTATAACTATAGCAATTTGATTTCATGATAAGGTCAGTCCTTTATCCAGATTCTTGATTGCCCTTGTCTGTGGACACCAAGAAATGGCCAATCAGGACATTTATGGAACATCTAAAATTGATTACCTAATTCCTCATTGCTAACCTAAAGTACTGTTGAAGTACAAAATCTCTCAACCCCCACCCTACCTCTCCCTTCTTGCATTGTGACTCCACTGGCTTCAAAGTTGGTCAGTGAACTCAATTCTTGCAGAGGTTCCTCTTCATTTATAAGTCTCCCATAAAAGATAGAGAGATTGGGGGTCACTCATTTACTGGTTTACTTTTCCTTCTGACTGACAAGTCAAGGCCCAGAATGGAAGGAGTTGCAGGACTATTTTCCCAGCACTGGACAGCAGAGGAAGGATTAGGTGTTCAATGCAATTCTCAATTACATAGAAAGAGGCTAGCCTAAACTAAAGGAGACATTGCTCTACACAGAAATAACATCAATAAGCAACATCACTTGAGAGAAAAGCAATAAAGCTCTTGATTACCTAGAGACATTGGAGAACAGAAACAAATAGAGGTAAGTGCAGGAATGCACTAAAAGAAAGTATTAAAAATGATACCAATAAGTCATCTTTAAATGTTATAAATAATGTATTTTTAAGATAAAAAAATCGGAAATGTTGATTTTGAAAAAGAATAGGTCCTTCCCTAGGAGAGCGAATGTCATTCACATGTGATAGATTGATCTTACCCATATGTATGTGTCGGCAGCTGAAATCTATAACGACACACTCAGTTACTGTTAACAGTCTGTTTCCCAAACCATGAGCTGTCATAACTATGTCAAGCAGAACTGGAAATATCTGCATAGGAGAGTTTCTTAATTGCAAATTCAATAATTATTGGCTCAAGATAACCTTCCCAAACTCCACACTCACACAATCTGGTCTGTGATAATTCATGTAACATAAATTAAATCATGATGGGAAATTATAAAATAACTCCTGCTACCACAATCAGGTCCTTTTCTTTAACAGTGACTCCAGCTGCTAATTTCCTACCCTGCTTCCCCCTGTAGTATGCACAATAAACTATTTCTGCTATTTGGTTTGAAGTCAGAAGCAATGCTCCATATGCAAAACCTTTCCTGGTGACTGCATTGGATTGTCAACTACATGATTCAAATGGATAATTTTAAAACTCTGAGGTGCTACAGTCATTTAATTTAAGAATTTTGAAGGTATAGTAGAGAGAACAATGAAATCATTGGCCTGAAGAGCAACAGAATGGAATCCTTGTATTTTTTAGCCTCATGCTCCAGGTTGCACTTTGAACAATTTAAACAAAGATAGACAACTTGTAGGTCTAGCCATTTGGGCAGATGGGTAAATTAGACAGCAAAAATATTCCCAGAATTGTTTCTTAAATAGACCAGACACCTGAAACAGCAGGTCATTCTTTAGTGACATTGTGCTGGGGTGAAGCTGACAGTGGGTGAGAATGATGGGAAAAGTGGAAGGTAGAAAAAATAAAAGCGGGTGCGAGGAGATCTTGCACAATCTGTACTGCATGCCATGTAAACTTCTTAAAAAGAATAGCACCTACTTCCAGGGAGGAAATGGAAAGAAATGAAGAACTTATAGGAAATCTGCGGAAACTACAATATAGTGGGACAGACTCAGGAGGAGGCTAATCAAACAATGCTGCAAAAGGGAACACAGGATATCTCAAGATCATTACTGAGTAAACCCATCAGTGGTCTTGGGACTGATATCCACAGCTCCATGTGGGATCTAAAGAAACCCCACCATAAAAGCCCTGGTTCCAGACCATTACCAGTTCCCCCAAACATGTTCCTGATTTTATGGAAGGAGCTCTGTTTTATTGTCAATAAATCAGGCACTTAGGGAAAGCTCCCAAGGCCCCAGACTGTTCATTGCTCTCCCAAGAATGATCCTTTTTCTTGTCTGAGGGCCTAAATGAAAGCCTTGCTTGATCAGTCTAGTCCTTAATACAACAGGTTTTAGTTTTCAAATACTTGTCACCTGGTGTCTTATTGACCTTCTGGCAGAACCATGCTTTTCTCAAGAAGAAAACTGGAACCTTATGGCACAACAGGCCTTAGGGTTGGCTGTGACATATAATGTCTCAATAAGCAGCTTGTTAGAATCTCATTCTTTGATATAAGTTTGGGCCTAGTTGTTTGTTGTAAATCAGCAGTTGTTTCTTTGTAATGGTTTGGAAACAAATGTCTGGACAATCCCAGTGAGCAAATTTGTATTCTACTGTCCCAGTCTGTACAAGGCCTGGCTAGAATACTCTTACCTTTGGGGAATTTTTTTTTTGAGACAGTCCTCCTTCTTCTAAATTCTGTTTTGTGAGACTTACTATCTCCTAAGCATTAGTAAATCCTTTAAATCACCAATTCTACTCATCTACATCACATGCAAGTTGCGGAGTGCTACCCAATGCATGTGATGCTTTTTACACCCACCCAAAAAATTAAGTATAAATGGATCTTACACGTAAAAATTAAATTCAAAATACTGATCCTCATTCAACAAGGTACTAGAAGGTACTCTCAAAGTTTGGCAACCTGATTTCTATGGGTGCAACAAAAGCATGTTTAAGTTCAAAGATGGTTTTAAGCACAGCTTCATACTTTCAATTCTGTGAGCAGATTCCGCCCACAGAAAAGGTATTCCGAGGCCTGCCCCTGGATCCAGGGAGTTTCAAGTACCACATGGGACCTCAGAGGACAGGGATTCTGCAGGCAGGTTCCCACCCAGACCCGAGGAGGACCCACCACACTGTATCTTCCACCTCACCACTTACACCACCCCATCTGGGGACAGCAGCCTCTCACTCACCATTTCATGGTTTCCCAGCTCAGCCATGCTGTCTGCTCAGCTCCCTGCAGCAGCACTCACAGCACACCACACCACACAAAACTGCTGGTGCCAGCTCCTCTTCAAAGCCAAGTCTGAAGCTGGTGGTGGCAGGAAGAACCCTGCACCACTTTTGACTGGAGGCTACGTGAAGGACCTGATTGGCTAATGAGACCTGAGTGACAAGACCACATCCCATAGGGTCACAATGTGCTTAAAAACACAGCACAATGGTTCCTGTCCCTCCCTTCCACCCCAGACAAAGACTTTTTCTAGATCAGCAGAGATATGCATATCAATAGCACTTTCCCCTGGCTGCAAAAGTAAACCCTGCTCTCTTCCTTCTCTCCTTAGGTACTTCCTCTTCCTCCTCCTGGACACAATGTGGCTAGCTAGCTTGTACAGACCACTATACTATGTGGAGTGGAGTGATTCCCTGTCACACAGGTAGTAGGATGTCCAGAATATTAACAACAAAAAAAGATACTTAAAACACACAAGGAGTGTTTGTTGTGTGACTTAACACTGACATCAGGTGAACTGAAGGTAATTTTTTTACCTGTTTGTCACTGGGACTTTAGACAACCAGCAAAGAAAAGCAGGAACTAGATCACACACAAGATAATAGGTCTTTCTCCCATCAGAAAGCTGGATGTTGGCTCCATTGCTTAAGGAGTTTTATTCCTGAAATTTAGAGCAAACTGTTGGAAAATTACATAATAATAAAGAGTAGTCTTCATGGAAAGTTGAATACTTAGAGAATAATGGAGCTAGGAAGAATGTGTTTATGAGCACCGTTGTTAGCCAGCACATCTTTCTCCATGGAAAGGTGAAAAAAAAAGACAACTGTATTATTCAAGCTTTTCTACATAATCAGGATTGGTAGAATGAATCTCTCCATGTATGTAGAAAATTGATTTCATAGAATGTCTTACACGCATGCAGGATGGGAAGGAGATCATTTTAACTATCCCTGTCTGCTGTCTGTCTCAGGGCTGGGACATCATTGCCGAGAATTCCATTTTTAAGCTTTATTTTATTTTATGTATATGGGTGTTTGCCTTCAAGAGTCTGTGCAGAGTTCTTGCAGAGGCCAGAAGAGAATTACAGGAGATGGTTAGGTATAATGGAACCTGTGTCCTGTGTAACAACACCTGGTGCTGCTTTTAACTGTTAAGCTATCTCCTAGGCCACTTCTTTATTTAAAATTTATTTTCATACATTTTCATTAATATTAAATCAATTTCCCCTTCCTTGTCCTCTCTCCATCCCTTCCCAAATTCTTCCTAGTTATGCATGTGAGCATATGTATGCACAAATATATGAATAAACCTGCTGAGTCCATTTCTGTTGGTTGTGTTTATAGGGACCCTAGGATGAACACATTGTATTGGATATGCACTTGGGGAGCTCATCCCTGCCTGAGGCTAAGTCTCCCATGTGCAGAAGAATTCCACTATTTAGTGAGCAACAAGAGTCTTATCACTTAGGTGCCTTGGACTGGAAACATTATAAAGAATAGAAAATATTATCCAGAATAGTAAACTTGAGGTGGCAAATACCTCAGCTAACAATTGCTGATGCCATGACCCTGAAGTTTTTGAGCTGCAGGGAAGACTATGGACACCCTCCTAAGCCAATTACGGTCTCCTTTAGTTCTGTGGTCCTCCCACCAGACCCCATTGACCATTCTCATTTTGGATGATTTGAAAACCTGAAATTCCTACCCCCACATTCTAAGTACCATGATTATAGGCCTGAGCCACCATGTCTGGCTTAGCTTCCTTCAAATGCATTTAGTGAGGCATTAGAATGATGGGATGAGTTACAGGAACATTTATACTTAACTATATTCAAAAAATACTTATTTCTGTGAGCCTGAGTTTCACCATCTGCAGAATAAGGACAGAACTCTTCCAAGGTCATTGATCAGATATCAAACTTAATAGTAAAGAAAAGTAAAATTTCTCACAATTGGAAGACAGTGGACATTAAGGCAGGAAAGCTACATTTGATAGGAACCTTCTTCTGTTACTGGAGATAGGTTCAGAACCTGTGCCCTGGCTACTCTAACTAGGCAGGCTCAGCCATTCATCCTCAGTAAGCCAAATAACACTCTCAAGTTATCCAGTGAGTGACATGTCTACCTATAATGCAGAGCAGGTCTGATGAGCTGTCATTTCTGCTGGAATTCACATGGATCATGAGGTAGTCTGTGGTTCTGTTGGTCCATATGGTGGCTGCGGCAGTGGTCCTCTTCCTCTGAACCTCCCTGTGGATGGATTTCCTGGGGAGGGGGAGACTCTGCAGCCCTGGCATGGGAGGATATGATGCTCTTAGTATAACTGTTCAGTGTACTCACATGGGAATGCTTTTCGTGTGCAGTGAGAAGACAGATTGGAAAACTGAAGGTCTGGTTTCCAGATGTTCTGAATAGTGCACTCCTCCTTCACGTTTGTCTTATAATGCTACAAATAATTTAGAACCTGATAGAAAGATGGTGTTTTGGGTCATCTTTCAGTAATACATGATTAGAATGATTCTAACATTCTGCTACCAGGAGCTGCAATGGTGTATTTCAGTGAAATTTCATTCCAGGGGACAAAAGGAGTTTCTGAACTGCTGAAGTTTATCAGGTGTGCCTGGTGTTGTGTGGGTGGATAGGGCAGAATCAGCATCTTGAGCCATAATCCATGTGATGGGAAGCATTCATAACTAATAAGAAGTCATTCTTTCATGTTTTGGGAGCTGATTGGTGGCCCAAAAGAAAGCCTGCTGCATGCCCCCACTTACTCCCTCTCAAACTGGGTATTTTACTTTTCTTATTTATATTTCTATGCTCATAAATAAATATGAGCTGCGGAGCCTATTTGGTATTTCCTCTAATTATATGATTTCTGTTCAGGCCACTTTGTTTTGGATAACCAACTAGGAGAAAACATCCCTGGGAAAAAACAGTTCTCCCTCTTAATGGTCATTAGTTTCCTGTAGTATTTTGTCTAGGGAGAGAGTCTCATTAGATCCTTCCCCTGAACCTTCTATGTTAGAATGTGTACTGGCCATATTTTCTCCTTCACCTGAGATCTTCCTTCTTGCAGGGCTCAGGGTCTGTCTACCTTGTCAGCTGTGATGCTGGGTTCCCAGCTCCTGTAGTATTTCACATCTGGAGGTCTAGGTCTCCTCTTCCAGGGCCCTGTGGGTGCATTGGATGGGCTGCCCTGCTGTCTCCATTGGCCTTGATCTTAGAGCAGCTTTCCAGTTTAGCTGCCAAGCACTCCTCATTCTGTCTCTTTCTTCAAAACTGAGGTCATCACAGCATTCCCAGATCCTCTGAGTCAGTCTAAAAATAATGTCTGGAAGGGCATTTCCAGGGAGAGGAAATGTCTGTGAGCATGTTGTGTGTGTGGGTGTGTCTGTTAGGGTCTTGCCTGGGGGTGTGTCAGAGACCAAACATGGACCATGGAAAAGTACTAGCTAAGCCAGAGAACAAGCCCCTACCCTAAACCAGATGCCCCCGAAGATAAAGAACAGGTCAGGCAGGTCAGGTAGCATAGCAACAGAACAATGGGCCCTGACCAGTGACCTTACCACCTAGCAGCCTCACGACTTGCACGACTTGCACGTAGCCCCTCACCTGCATGTCCCCCTTCATCTGCACATAGGGCACATTGTGCACCCCTTCCCTCCTCCCCTCCCCCTCCCATACTATATAAGCCTTGCTGAGGAGAATAAAATTTGCAGCTTGATCAGAACACACTGTCTTGCTGTCTTCTCTCATGTCTCCCCCATCCCTCTCATTCTCTCCTGCAGGTGGGTCGCCCCCGTTGACACCCCGCTAGCCAGGGCAACTGGCACCCAACGTGGTGGCTCGACCCTCGCCTTGTTGGGAGTTGAACGTCCTTCTCCAGGAAAGCCCAGACGTCTGGTGGAGATTTTTGGTGATCGTCCGTTGAGACCGCCCAACTAGATGCCCTTTCTTGATGATCCGGAGGAGAGCGGGAAGGACGAGGTTAGTCTAAATTTAGGCTTAACCATGGGATGGGGAAGTTCTTCCCATTACCTTTTTCCTTAAGGGCTTTAAAGAGGCCCTCAAGACACGAGGGATAAGGGTTCGTTAAAAAAAGACCTCAACAAATTCTTTAGTCACTTAAGAGGACTGTTCCTGGTTTCCCCAAGAAAGGACGATTGATGTTAAGGATATCCTAAAGGTTTATTAAAAAAAAAAAAGATTTAGGAGACCCCTAAAAGCTGCCAACCTTATGAAATTCATTTACCTCAGACTATGATAAGTGACAGAGATTCTAAACCCTCCCTTTTAGAGAGAAACCTGCCGTTACTTCATTCAGGGTCTTACAAGGAGGTAACACAAAATTATCACACTACCAGACCTCCTGAGAGTGTAAACTAGAGTTAATGAAGTTCACTATGTTCTCTGTAGCAGCAGTGTCCTGCTACAAACAGTTTTTTTGTGTGCCAAAACTAAATTGATCTAAGGACCAACTTGAGCCTAAACTTCTAAATTGCTAACTAGGAGCTCACTCCAGCAGCCATCATTTAAATAACAATGCAAGCGCCACAGCCAGAGCCGGTTTAAAAACTAATGGCAACTCCCAGCTCTCCTAAAAAAGTGTCTTTTTCTCTCTCTTTCCTCTTTCTGGGTTGACTTTTAAGTTCTTGGTAATTTACAAAAATCTTGGCCAAGTACAAGAACTTCAGTTAACTCATTTCAAAAAAACAGGTCCTGCTTAGGGGACGCCCTGCTAAGACCTGTATGGATTCATCAGACCCCCCCCCCCCCCAAGACGTTTGGAGGTTGGAATCCTAAACATCTGCTTTCTTCCCTCTGAACCTAACTATCTGCTGTCTGCATCTCAGCTCACTTCTGCCTGTGAGTTGTCTCCACCCTTCTCCTCACTTTGCCATTTCCAGTGGCTATCTGGCTTGATGCAGACTGGGTGCAGCTGCTACAAAAAAAAATCCTTCTTTGTTTTACTGTTTTACTGTGCTTATCTCATTTCATGATACTCCTTAAAGGATTTATTAATGTGTTACTCTCCTCATATATTATATTTTTGAATAAGAGTTCCTGTTTCTGTATTAAAATAACTTCAGTACAAACTTAATATTTTTAAGGCTAAACCTAAGTTCTAAGTTTATAAAGACAACTAACTTATAAATTGTTAAGAATAAGTTTACTTTAATTAAAGATAATTAAGAAATAAAACTTATTGATTGATCGGCCGAACTAAACTGTAAACTGTTAAGGATAAGTTGTACTTAAGCTATAAGCTATTAGAGATAATTATTAGGATACAAATAAAGGGTTAATCATCATAAATGATCAAATCTTCTAATGTATGCAAAATCATATTTATATACATGCTAAGTATGCTAAGTTTCATATAATCAATTCATTACTTAGCCCCCTAGCATTTAAAATGTTTAACCTTTGGATAAAACTGTCATACCCCTTACTGCCAGGGTTTTGTCCAAACTATACATTGAGATCATTTAGATTATATCCCCATTTACCAGGCCTAAAAGATAATTTGCCTTGCTATCCAAATTCATAGAAAAGGTAGCTTGCCAAACAGATTTCAAAATAAACTTTGACTGTTCCTTTGTTTAAAGGAATTCATCACATTGGCTGCTCTCAGTAATCAATCACCTATATCTCCTGATAAATTAAATACAAAAATGCTTTTAGATGTAACTAAAGTTTTTATAGAATATAAAGGATTAGATATAAAGAATGTTTAAGAACATTAAGAAATAGTTTATGTGTAATACAAGTCATTGGGATAGAGAAATATAACATATAAACATCTAGATATGTTATAAATGATACATAAATCTCAATAAGTAACCTAAAGATATTGAGGATGTATGCCTAAGTTAGATCTATGGATAAGGTTTTTATTAAGATAAATATATATGGTATATTTATTTTATATTTATATATATATATATATATGGTATATGAGATAGATATATAGGCTTTAAAAATAAACTTAAGTATACCTTAATACAAAAGTCTGTGGACCTCCTCAGAAGGGACACTGGGGCTAATTATAGGCCGTAGCTCCTCGGCTGTACAAGGTTGCCCTAGGGATGTGCAATTCTGACTTTACTGGAGAAATTAAGATCATTGTACAATTCAGATTCATACAGGGCAGTGCCTAAGGGAGCTGCTGGTGTGGATTCTAGTGATATGGCCTTCTGGGTTCAGAAAATTAAATATTCCAAACAACTAAACACTTAAAATACAGGGAAAGAAGATAATTGGCTTGCTAGACATAAACATAGATGTTTCTTATATTTCAGAAAAAGATTGGCCAAGTACTTAAGATGACTATTACTTCTTCATCTTTTACAGGCCTAGGTCAAGCTAATAATGTAGCCAAAAGGTCAGAAAAATCTAATGCTCCTATCTGGATCAAACAATGGCTTTTAAATGCTGAGAAAATTATAATTGCTACCTGTCTGGTGGAGGAAAAAAAATATTGGGCATATAAAGTCCCCCACCAGCCCTTAAATCACCCCAATATCTTTTTATTTAGAAAAATCAGGCTTATAGACTGTTACAGGTCCTTAAAAAATTAAATAAAATTTATTAAAGCCAAGAAAAGTCTCACAGCCTGGCTTGCCATCTCCCAGGGCCATCCCCAAAAATAAAAAAAAATAGTCATAGATATACAAGATTGCTTCTTTACCATACCTCCTCAACCTAAAGATTGTCAGCATTTCACTTTTAACTTGCCTATTCACCCTACCATGATGGAGGCCAAAGCTGACATACAGAGCAGAAAATGCGAGTTCTGTTTATCCAGGACTCATTCATTGAACAAAGTTCCTCTTATATATAAGGATTAACTATCAAAACTAACTGTCAATTATAGCTTCCTCACAGTCCCCCAACCTATATGTATGTATACATGTATATGTATATACATATATCTTACAATACATTTATTGTACAGATGATATTATATTTATATAAAACTATGAAACTTGTGAGTCTATAAAATGGCAACTAGCTCTACAGGATATACTGACACCTTTTCATATGTCTGTTCAACAATTATAAATTCTCTCCCTATGGAAGCTTACCCACGAGGCTTACATCCTTATGATTTATGGTTATAAGGTAAGAAGTTATATACCATTTCTTTCACTGCCTTTTAATCTTAGGAATGCCTTGAGCTCATATATAGACAACAGCCTTACATATACTTCAAGAGCTCTTAAGAATTGGTACTTATTTTTCATATCCTCCACTACAGGTATTCCTCATCACCACCAGACCAAGTCACAAAGTTACACCTAAGCCTCTATGATCTCCTCAATGATATTTAAAAAGGCCCTGATGTTTTCATAATGTCGGGAGGAGGATACATGTCTTTATAGGACATTGACCTGCCTTTATGAATCCTGGTTTGCTTGGTCACACCATATATTGGCAGCTGCAGGACAAAGGCACTCTAAAGCTGCCAGTCTAAATACAGGCTGTTATTTACCTCTAGATTCTTAAATATTGAGCCTTAAATATAAATAAATTGATACAATTCCAGATCCTTTTGATGAACTGTTCATCAAAACTTATAGAAATATGATTAGAACTAATCTGTTCTAAATGTATTTTATTAATTTTTGTCAAAATATATATGAGACTTGGGAGATATGTAAATGACACATTTCAGATTTCATTCTCTGGCTATCCTGATGTTTTGTTGAGGCTCCAAGGACTCATAATTTTGCTCTGATAAAGTTCACCACTGTTATATTGCTAACATGTCTAAGATTTTGTCTATTAAGAAGGTTCTTATAAGCTTCAGGAGATCATGCCGGCGGTGATAGCGTGCGATCAACATTTGCCAAAGCCCACAAGCCAAGAAGGACTGGGAGGAATACAACCTGACTACAGTTTATAGCTCCCACCTACAAATTTTCTTTTTCTTCTCTGGGGTGGGGTCAGACTGCCCACAATTGCAAAATTTATTGGAGGGAGGAAAGCGTAGGATGCCCCAACCCATGACTGCAGTCACTCTGGCTGTCCTCCTGGGGGTCGGGGCTGCAGGAGCCGGCACTGGTATAGCTTCCCTAGTTTTATCTAATCAACATTATTCAGAGCTTAGAATTTCCATAGATGAAGATATAGCACAGCTTGAGCGAGGCATTTCCGCCCTTGAATCCTCCCTCACCTCCCTTTCAGAGGTGGTCCTCCAAAACCGCCGAGGGCTTGACCTCCTCTTTTTACAGCAAGGAGGTCTCTGTGCTGCTCTTAAGGAAGAGTGCTGCTTTTATACTGATCATACAGGAGTAGCAAGGGATAGCATGGCCAAGGTCCGGGAAGGCTTAGAGAAGCACAAAAAAGAAAGAGATTAAGAGCTAGGTTGGTTCCAAAATTGGTTCTCTGCTTCTCCCTGGCTAACCACCCTCCTGCTGTCCCTTCTGGGACCCTTGGTTGGCCTCATTCTTGTCTTGACATTCAGCCCTTGGGCCTTGTTTCAACTAACTGGATTTGTGCGCGGTCAGCTGTCCAAACTTCAGACAAAACAAATTCAGGTTCATTACCATCACCTCGACCTCCATGATTGTGGTCTCGATGAACCAGATAAAGACTTTGTATCAGCACAGGCCCCTCTGCCCAGGGGAGGATGCACCTGTGCCTGGGAGCTGGAGCCCACTGCATAGGGGATGGAGGGTGCAGCTGGGACTGCAGAAGGCAGGGAGACTAAAGTGCTCCACCATCCTGGGTGCCTTGGATGACATGCTCTATTGCATGGCAGTTATGCAGACCCTATACTCTTTCTTCCCAAATTCAAACCCGCCCCCTGTAAAAAACTGCATTATTCCAGCATCCTTTGGGGCATGTGGGGACGCCAAGTGGACCTACAGTTAACAATGGAACTTATCAGGGATAGAGCCTCTGTCACCCCTCCCCCATCACAGCAAAAACATTTGGACCTCCTTTCTTTGTTTTGCTATACGTATAGAAGGGGGAGATGTCAGAGACTAAACATGGGCCATGGAAAAGTACTAGCTAGGCCAGAGAACAAGCCCCTGCCCTAAACCAGGTGCCCTCAAAGATAAAGAACAGGTCAGGCAGGTCAGGTAGCATAGCAACAGGACAATGGGCCCTGACCAGTGATCTTATCACCTAGTGGTCCTTCACCTGCATGTCTCCCTTCACCTGCACATATGGCACGTTGTGCACCCCTTCCCTCCTTCCTGCCCCCTCTCATGCTATATAAGCCTTGCTGAGGAGAATAAAATTTGCAGCTTGATCAGAACACACTGTCTTGCTGTTGTCCTTTCGTGTCTCCTCCATCCCTCTTACTCTCTCCCAAAGGTGGGTCGCCCCACTGGGCGGGGCAGACCTGGAGGTCTGTACATTCAGGCAGTGACTAGGAGGTCATGTGGTTGGGTTTACAACCAATGAGAAGGCAAAACAAAAACTCTATAAAAAAGACAGACACAGAAAGTAGGTCTCTTTTGGAGAGGTACAGCGACAGTGAAGGGAAAGGTTTTTAGCTCTTAGCTATTGCTCTGACCTCTTGGCTTTCATCTCTGTATTGGCTCTGTGTTTCTTACTGAATAAGATGGTTAATTCTACATCTGAAGGCTCTGGAGCAAAGAAGGAAGTTCAACAAGGAGAAATAGAGGTCAGAAAATAATCAAATTGAGGGCTGTAATCAATGAAGGAGAAACAAAGAGAACAAAACAAAATTCAATGAAACAAAAAGTTGGTTCTTTGTGAAAAACCAAGAAGATAGACAAACCCCTACTCAAACTAAGCAAAAGGCAGAGAGAGAGAGAGAGAGAGAGAGAGAGAGAGAGAATGTCCAGATTTAAAAAATCAGAAATGAAAAGAAGACATAAAAACAGAAAATGAGGAAATATGGAGAATCATCAGGTCATAATTCAAAACCTTGTACTTGACAAAATTAGAAACTGTAAAAGAAATGGACAGTTTTCTGAATAGGTATCAAATACACAAACTAAATCAAGACCAGATAAATAATTTAAATAGACCTATAACACCTAAGGAAATAGAAGCAGTCATTTAAAATTTGTCAACCAATAAAAGCCCAGGGCAAGATGGTTTCAGCACAGAACTCTACCAGAATTTCAAAAAGAGCTTATACACCTCAAATTGTTCCACACACTAGAAAGAGTTTGACTATTGCCAAATTGCTTTAGAAGGTTTTAGTTACCAAAATCAAACACAGATAAAACAAAGAAACAAAATGACAGAATAAGCAATCCTCATGAACATAGATGGATATATACTCAAAGAAATACTGGCAAACCAAATTCAAGAACACATCAAAATATCATCCACCATGATCACTTCATCAAAGAAATGGAGTCATGGTTCAACATACAAAAATTTGTGAGTGTAATCCATCATATAGACAAACTGAAAGAAAAGAAATGCATGATATTCTCATTAGATTCTGAAAAACCCTTTCACAAAATCCAACACCCCTTTGTGACACCCTCAAGGTTTTAGAGAAAGAAGAAATACAAGGAACATACCTAAACATAATAAAGGCAATTTACAGCAAGCCAACAGCCATCATGAAATTAAAGGGAGAAAAACTCAAATATCCAAAATATAAAGACTGTACACAAGAAATTAAACAAAAGATAAATTCTCATCTGAAAAAGATCTAATATTTAAAATATGCATATGGAACATAATTAGATAAATAAAACAAAAATTCTCATCTTATACATTCCTTATATCCAAAATACACATCTTAACCACAGGATATGAGATACATAAAACAAAAATTCTCAACTTATGAAGGTCTAATATCAAAAATATACATATTGAACACAAGAAATCACATCAATAAAACAAAAATCCTCACCTGATAAAGGTCTAACATTGAAAATATACATATGGAAAACAAGAAATCAGAAAAACAAAGCAAATTTCTCACATGATAAAGGTCTAATAAGAAAAATATACTTATTGAACAAAAGAAATAAAATAAAACAATAATTCTGTTCTGATAAAGGTCTACTATAAAAAATATACCTATTGAAAAAAAGAAATCAGGTAAATAAAGCAAAAATTTCTCATCTGTTAAAGGTCTAATATCCAAAATATACATATTGAACACAAAAAAATCAACTACATAAAACACAAAATGTATATTCAAAATATACATATTGATATTCTGAGATAAATAAAATAAAAATTCTCATCTGATAAATGTCTAATATAGAAAATATACATAGTGAACACAAATTAAAAAAACAGAAATTATCACCTAACTAAAGGCTAATATCCAAAATATACATATTGAATACATAAAATCACATAAATAAAACAAAAATTCTCACCTGATAAAGGTCTAATAGCCAAAATATACATACTGAATATAAGAAATTCAATAAAAGAAAAATTCTGATCTGATAAATGTCTAAAATCAAAAATATGCATATGGAACATAACTAGATAAATAAAAAAAATTCTCATCTGATAAAGGTCTAATATCAAAGTATACATATTTATCCAAAGAAATCATGTAAATAAAACAGAAATTCTCACCTGATAAAGTTCTAATATCCAAAATATACATACTGAACACAAGAAAATAAATAAAACAAAATTTCTCACATGATAAAGAATTAATATTCCAAATATATATATAGAAAACAAGAAATCAGATAAATTAAAAAAAATTATCACCTGATAAAGGTCTAATATTCAAAATATACATATAGAACACAAGAAATCAGAAAAACAAAACAAAATTTTCATATGATAAAGATCAAATATGAAAAATATACTTATTTAACACAAGAAATTAAATAAAACAAAAATTCTGAACTGATAAAGGTCTAATATTAAACATATCCATATTGAACATAATTAGATAAATAAAAAATAATTTTCATCTGATAAAATCCTATATCCAAAAAATACATACTGAATACAAGAAAAAATGTATAACCTTATAAAGAAAACATATCCAAAATATGCATACTGAACACAAGAATTTAAATATATAGAACAAAATTTCTCATCTGATAAAGGTCATTATCAAAATATACATACTGAATTCATGAAAAAAGAAAAAACACAATTCTCACCAGTAGGTCTAATATCCTAAGTATGCATATTGAACACAAGAAATTAAACAAAACAAAAATTCTCATCTGCTTAAGGTCTAATATCCAAAATGTACACAATGAACAGAATACATCAGACAAATAAAACAAAATTCTCATCAGATAATGGTCTAATATCAAAAATATACCTATTGAACACAAGAAATTATATAGAACAAAATTTCACACCATTAAATTTCTAATATCCAAAATATACATATTGAATACAAAAAATCAGGTATATAAAACAAAAATTGTCACATGATAAAGGTCTAATATCCAACATACTTTTATTGAACCCAATAAATTAGAATAAACAAAAATTTCACGTGTGAAGTTCTCACATACAAAATACATCTATTAAACTGCAGAAATCAGATAAATAAAACAAAAATTCCCACATGATAAAAGTCTAATAAACAAAATATACATATTAAACACAAGAAAATAGAAACACAAAACAAAAATTCTCATCTGATAAAGGTAAATATCAAAAATATACATATTAACACAAGAAATAGGATAAAAAACCAAAAATTCTCATCTGATAAAGGTCTGATGTATAAACATATATGTAGACCCCAAGACATCAGATAAATAAAACAAAAATTCTCAACTGATAAAGTTCTAACTACAAAAATATCCATACTGAACACAGGAAATTAAATAAAACAAAAATTCTCATCAGATAAAGGTCTAATATCCCAAATTTACATATTGAACATAATTAGATAAATAAAACAAAAATACTCATCTAATAAAGGTCTAATATCAGATGTATAGTTATTGAACACAATAAATTATATAACACCAAAATTCTCCTCTGATAAATTTCTAATATCCAAAATATACTTATTGAACACAAGAAATCAGATAAATAAAACAAAAAAATCTCACCTGCTAATAGTCTAATATCCAAAATATACATATAAAACACAAGAAATTAGAAAAACATGTTTGTCTTTCTGAGTCTAGGTTAACTCACTCAGGATGTTTCTTTTTTTTTTTCCTCAATAGTCAAATAATTTATTAGCACATACAACTCTGCAGCAGGAAAACAAAGCTGCTTTCTGACCAATCTTGAGAAGGAGCAAAGGCACTGCCTTCAGTGTGCACATGTAATCCCAGCCCAGGTGTGTGCCTGGTCTCATAGCTGCAGAATATGGCACTGGGTCTGATGGGCCCAAGCAATTCAATTGCATGGTTATTCCTTTAATCAAACCTACCAAGCAGGCACTAAAGCTCTCAGAGCTGTTTAAAAAGTACCCTCTCCCACAGGAGCCTGACCAAAGCACCTGTCCCCACTTCCCTGGTTGGCAGGAGGAAGAGCAGACCAGGCAGGCATGAAGCAAATAGTCTTTATTGGGCTCACACCAGGAGTCCATTGGTCTTGAGGACCTCTGTGAACTTGCTGATTTTGTTCTCCATGTTCTTCTCTGCCTGTTTCCATAGCCTCAAGAGCTGCTTCTTCTTCCGATAGTGGATCTTGGCCTTTTCCTTTTGTTTCTGCTCCAGAGTGGCTGTTGCTGCCTGGTACTTCCACCCGACCTCATGAGCCAGACGTCCCAGGTAAGCAAACTTTCTGGTAGGCTTCAGCCACACAACCTTGAGGGCGGCAGGGAACACCATCCGTTTTTTCATGCCATAGGGTGGAGGGATCTCATCCAACACCTTGAGGCATTCCAGGGCAGCCTGGCCTCGCTTGGTCTTGTGGGACAGCATGCCTTGCACAGTGCGCCAAAAAATGTGGCTCAGGGCTCAGAAGAGGTAAGGGCCTCGAGAGGGGTTGGTGTTCATCTGCTTTCAGAGAAATGCCAGGTACTTTAGCTTGTTTCTGTAGAAATTTCCCGAAATGTTGATGCCCTCACAGCGCACAACCACCACCTTCTGGCCCAGCAGTACCTGCTTGGCCACAATGGCCGCCAGGCGGCCCAGAAGATAGCCTCAGCCATCCAGCACTAGAACCTGCCCCTCCGCCATCTTCAGGAGCCACCTGGGAAAAGCCAGGATATTTTTTTCTTATTCCATCCATTTGCCTGCAAACCCCATGGTGTCATTGTTTTTCTCTGCTGAGTAGTACTCCATTGTGTATATGTACCACATTTTCTTTATCCATTCTTCAGTTGAAGGGCAACTAGGTTGTTTCCATGTTCTGGCTAGTACAAATAATCCTGCTATGAACATAGTTGCAGATGTGTCCTTGTGGTATGATTGAGCATTCCTTGAGTATATGTATGTACTCACTCATAAGTGGATACTAGATGTAAAGCAAAGGATAACCAGACTGCAACTCACAACTTCAGGGAGGCTACCTAGTAAAGAGAACCCTAAGAAAGACACAGGGATCACCGAACAACAGAGAAATGGATGAGATCTACATGAAAAAACTGGACATGAGGGGAGGGAAATGGAGGGCAAGGTTCTGGAAAAAGAGAGCTTAGAGGAGCGGGAGATCCCAGCTGGATCAAGAACAGAGAGGGAGAATAAGGAAAGAGACATCACGATAAATGAAGACTCAATGGGAATAGGAAGAAGCAGAGTGCTAGAGAGGTCCCCAGAAATCCACAAAGATATCTCCACAATAGACTAGTAGAGAGAGTGCCTGAGCAGACCTACTCTGGTGATCAGATGGCTGACTACCCTAACTGTCATGATAGAACTCTCATCCAGTGACTGATGGAAGCAGATGCAGAGATCCATGGCCAAACTTCAGGTGGAGCTCCAGGAGTCCAATCAATGAGAGAGAAGAGAGATTCTATGAGCAAGAGATATGGAGACCATGACAGGAAAAAGCACAGGGACAAATAGCCAAACTAGTGGAAGCATATGAACTATGAACCAATAGCTGAGGAACCCCCTTGGAACTGGACTAGGCCCTCTGGATAAGTGAGACAGTTGATTAGCTTAAAACATTTAGGAGGCACCAGGCAGTGGGGAACTGGACTAGGCCCTCTGAATAAGTGAGACAGTTGATTAGCTTGAAATATTTAGGAGGCACCCAGGCAGTGGGACCGGGACCTGTCCTTAGTGCATGAGCTGGCTTTTTGGAACCTAGGGTCTATGCTGGGAATTTGTTCAGCCTGGGTGAAGGGAGGAGGTGACTGGACCTGCCTCAACTGTGAATCTACCAGGCTGAGTTGAATACCCAGGGAAGACCTTGTCTTGGATTAGGTGGGAATGGGGCATGGATTGGGTGGGGGAAGGGGTGGGAGGAGGGAGGACAGAGGAATCCTTGGCTGATATGTAAAATTAAATTATTTATTAAAAAATTACCACTCCCCCCCCAAAATCAGATAAACAAAACAAATTCTCAACTGATTAAGGTCTAATATCCAAAATATACATATTGAACACAAGAAATCATAAAGCAAAACAAATATTCTAATGTGATGAAAGTCTAATATCAAAAATTTATTTATTGAAGACAAGAAATTAAATAAAACAAAAATTCTCATCAGATAAATGTTGAATATCCAAAATATACATAATGGTCCAAAGAAATCACATAAATAAAACAAATTTTCTCTTCTGATAAAGGTGTAATATCCAAAATATATATATGGAACATAATTAGATAAACAAAACAAAAACATTCATCTAATAAAAGTCTATTATGCAAAATATACATATGAAACACAAGAAATTTCAAAAAAATCTCATCTCATTAAGGTCTAATATCCAAAATACATATTGAACCCAAGAAATTAGATAAATAAAACAAAAATTTTCATCTGAAAAGGTCTAATATCCAAAATATACATATTGAATAAAGTTGGATAAATAAAACAAAAATTCTCATCTCATAAAAGTCTAATAACTTATAAAGGTCTAATATCCAAAATATACATTTTGAACACAGATAAATAAAACAAAAATTTTCATCTGATAAAGTTCTAATATCGAACAATATACTTATTGAACACAAAAAATCAGATAAATAACCAAAAATCCTCATTTGAAAAGGACTAATATCCAAAATATACATGTTGAACCCAAGAAATAAGATAAATAAATCAAAAATTTTCATCTAATAAAGGTCTAAGATCAAAAATATACATATAGAACATAATTAGGAAAATGAAAAAAATTCTCTTCTGATAAAAGTCTAATAACTATAACATATATTGAACATAAGAGATTAAATAAAACAGAAATATCTATCTGGTAAATGTCTAATATTCAAAATATATATATATATTGAACACAAGAATTCAAAAAATCCAAAATTCTCATCTGATAAAAGTCTAATAACTAAAATATAGTTCTTAACACAAGAAATCAAATAAAATAAAAATTCTCATCTGATATAGGTCAAATATAAAACAATACATTGATCACAAGAATTCAGATAAACCAAACAAAAATTCTCATCTGAAAAACGTCTAATATCTAAAATGTACATATTGAACATAGGAAATAATAAACAGGACAAAGTTCTCATGAGATAAAAGTCAAATATCAAAAATATACTTATTGAACACAAAAAATTAAATAAAAGAAAAATTCTCTGCAGTTAAAGTTGTAATATCCAAAATATACATATTGATGACAAGAAAACAGAGAAATAAAACTAAATTTCTCACCTGTTAATGGTTTAATAACCAAAAAACCACATTTAACACCAAAAATCAGTTAATAAAACAAAAATTCTCATCTGACAAAGGTCAAAAATCAAAAATGTATTTATTGTACACAAGAAATTAAATAAAACAAAATTTTTCCCTCTGAGAACATTCTAATATCCAAAATATGCATACTGAACACAAGAAGTTCAATAAAACAAAAATTCTCCTCTAATAGAGGTCTAATATCAAATATATACATATTAAACACAAGAAATTAGATACATAAAATAAAAATTCTCATCTGATAAAGATCTAATATCAAGAATATCATGATTGAACACAAGATATTAAATAAAACAAGAATTCCAATCTAATAAAAGTTTAATACCAAGAATATCAGCAATATATGTATTCAACACAAGAAATCATAAAAGATGACATTCTCATGTGATAAATGTCAAATATCAAACATATAGTTCTTGAACACAAGAAATAAAATAAAACCAAAATTCTCAGCTAATAGAAGTCTAATATCTGTCAGATATAGGTTTGGTGAAGATTTTTTCCCATTCTGTAGGCTGTCGTTTTGTCTTATTGACCATGTCCTTTGCCCTACAAAAGCCTCTGAGTTTCAAGAGGTCCCCTTTACTAATTGTTTCTCTCAGTGTCTGTGCTACTGGTGTTATATTTAGGAAGTGATCTCCTATGCCAATGTGTTCAAGACTACTTCCTACTTTCTCTTCTAGCACGTTCAGAGTAGCAGAGAAAGGAGGAGCTGAACAGATGATCTTTGCTGTGATGTCCCTCTTTGGACAGTGCCATAAAGAGCTAAAAAGTAACACTTTTCTCCAGAGCCAGAGTACATTGCTACATTTCTGCAGGGGATTTTCCCTTTTTGCAGAGTGAAGCAAAAGAAAGCCACAGCATAGGCAAGAGAAGCAGAGCTCAGCTACGAAGCCCCCTTAAGAGGGGACTGAGCAAAGCTCAGCTGTAGCAGCTCTCCAGGAGAAGAGCAGGATTTTTGTATCCTGCAGAGAGATCATCCCCCATCAGTTCCAGGCATGAATTTCCTAAGAAGTCAGAAAATTGTCCCATCCAGTGTCGGGCTGATCTTTGCAGTTCCAGCCTTCAGAGCTGTGCACAACAGCTCCAGGTCTCTGGGACACTTTCAGGGCAGAGCTGTTGTGAGCAGCTTCAGGTGTCCAGGATACCTCACCCTCCAGGGCTGAATGGTCCCTTGCAGTTCCAGCCATCAGAGCTGTCCTAAGCAGATCAAGGTGTTGCCTGACTCCCCAGGGAGTCAGGTCACCTTTCCCCAGAGTTGTTGCAACAAATTTACTTATATTGTTGGTACCAGAACCCGGGACCAACCCACAGATTTGCAAACAATTTACTTACACCTATTCTGACCATACACCGGTAGAGGCAGGCTGTTTAGATGATGGGAGGTGGAGCTGCATGAGCTCTCTCAGGAGGCTTGCCAAAATAGCTGTCTAAGAATTTCCTTGGTGTCTACTCCACAGGTCTGTACCCTCCAGAGTCGATGAAGATGTTTCTCCTGTCTTCAAAAAGAAATTCTCAATGACGGGACCTGTCACAATGGAGACCAAAATAACATCATTAACAGTTTTGAGGATGGGACTCAACATCATGACAGATTTATAAACTCCCAAGGGTATATCTATGTGTCACTAAAGAAAGTACACTGGCGGAACTATAATACTCAAAGTGGTTCTCCCAATTTTCACCAAGGTATCACCTGGGAACTGTGAGATAGGGAACTGCTCATGCCCAACCTCAGATCCCTGATTGCAGGGACTAGAGGGAGACACATGCACAAACACCTAGAAAAATACACAACATATACACATGTATGTGAGAGACAGAGAAAGAGATACTTAGAGAGACAGAGAAAGAGAGACTGAGTGAGAATGGGAGAACTCCATCAATTGAATGCTGAACAAATGCATGCAGGCATGTCCTACAGAGGGGAACAAAAGGAGCAGGGATCAGTCTCAGTTCCTGTATCCACACATTTAGATGTGTGACCAGGCCTCTCCAATTGCTGCTTGGAGAATCAATTGCACAAGGCCTTTTAATGCAAGTAACAAAAAAATTAACTCAAACTCACAGCAACTAGCATCTCACACTAGCCAGCACTTGACAGAATCTCTTCAAATTCATGCTGGGAACTCACATCCTACTGCTTCAGTCCATGAGTACTATGACTCATGCCACAGGCTCTGTTTTTGTTTCTTTTTAGAAAATGCAGAATAGTCTATGTCCTCATGACAATCCTGTCCACATTTGAGGTTCTGCCTTTGGGAAGAATTCAGAGACATGATTTTGGACAAAGGCATATCCTGAAGATGCAGTCTACCAGAAACACAGACCTTATATAAAATGAATTAATGATGACAGAGTGGACCTGAGATTGAAACCACAGGGTTTGAAAGAATGAATAAGTATTCTTCATGCTCTCTTCTGTGATAAAGCTCAAGCGATCTCACTGCTAATTTCTTTCAATAGTCATTTGCTGTAGCTGACTGGTCAGTCTCGGAACCTTCTGCTTCACCTGCATCTTGGTGAGGAAGGATTGGTGGGATGGTGGCTCCCTGGTGCTCCTTGTGGGTGGATGAACACAAATTAACTTGCAGTATGACAAGGCAAAGATAATGGACAGACAACCCTAAGTCCTAATCAAATGTTTTAGAAAGCTTGTTTACCAGTGATTTGGTGATAACCCAAATTATTTTGTCCTGTGCTTCAGATGCCCCCTTTAGGTATCTCATCTGTCTGCTCTATTTGAAGGGAAGTGGTTATCTCAGCTATTTGGTTCTCTCTTCCCTCATAGCACAAGCTCCAAATAACCAAGGAGATAGCCTCTTCTTGTTCATTCACAGCTGCAGACTCAGAATTCTACTTGACTGCAGAGTCCACAAGCCTGTGCGTTTACAAGTCAGGAAAAAGTTGCCATGGTTCACAATCACCCCAGACATTTAGACTTTCCCCAAATATCTTGACTGGTCACTCTAACCATATAACTATTGATGGAGAAGACATATAAGGGCAGAACATGGTCACCAGACTCAACAAGTCACCTCACTGACAACTCAGGAACACAGAGCAGCTGGGAAGTACCTAAAGTTAGCCAGTGTGGTTGAAGTACAGTGATGTCCTGCCTTGAAATGGGCACACCTCATTAATCCCTCCCTCTTCATGTTGATCTCATGTTCACACATCAATGCATATTTAACCAAAGGAATGAAAGCCAAGAGTTCCCAGCATAAAGCATTGGCCTTACCAGTTCCTGACTTCTGAGCCAGAACAATTAATATCCTGGAACCCTTGAATTTCAAGAACCATGATAAGTGGGGAAGTTTTGTTGGTTCCCAGACTCCAGCTTTCTGTTCCCCATTACTGGAAGATTCAGCTCAAGCCCACTTCCTCCAGGAAGCTTCCCTTTTCCTGCACAGAACTCATTACACCATTCTCTTGACCATTTCTTTCTTGATTGTTTACATTGAGGCTGAAGGTCAGCTTTCTTCTGTCACTCTCTGGTCTCTCTACCCTCTCCAACTCTTTCTGAATTAGACTCTTCAGTATGCCACCATGTTCATCAGTAAATGGTGAAGACATTGAATAAACTTCCCAAGGGCAGTTGGTGTTGCCACAACATAGGTGACATCACAGAGGATTGCAGAGCTCTCCAGGATACAATAGAATGTCCAGGGAAGAGCTGTAGATGTCATGAGAGCTGACTTTGCTTCCCTGCTAATGAGCTTTCCTCATAAAACACACCAGAAGTCAAGCTGACCTTTGCAGGAATCTCTGCTGGGATACAAGGGACGCCCTTCAGCACCCCCTTCATCCAAAGCCAGAGATCTCTCCCTGATTGTTTGGACATCCTTTAGTTCTTTCCATGTGTGGAACTGAATGTTTATCTCCTACTGAAATTTTATGTACACAAGGTAATAATATCATAGAAATTTATATATGCTATCGTTCATAATAAGTACCTGCATCTCCTTATTTCCTTAGCCACAAGACATTATAGACTTAATGCTGACTGAGAAGGACACTTGTTAAACAATTTCCTGGTAAAGAGTCTGCAGGAAACATCTGGGCAAAGTTATGCTAGAGGAGAGGCTGACACAACCTAGCAACAAGTGCCCATAGGAGTGTGATATGGTCATGGAGTTCAGTGTGACTAAAATCAGTGTCATAAGCATGTGTAGTGGGTGTTGTTCTCTCTGTTGAGTAGCTCAAAGTGTTCTGCTGTTACTGGGTAGTAAAGGTGGCCAGACAGCTGGAGTCTTCCACACAAAATATGAGTTTCCTATACAGCAAAGGGTATTCAGGAAAATCCTTTGCAAGCCCCTTCATATTTAGAAACATAGACACAAGGTTTCCACTGGACACTCTAGATCAATGGTTCTTAATTTTTCCAATTCTCTGACCCTTTAAATATCACTACCAGTAGCTCCTCATGTCATGGTGAACCTTAAACATAATTGTTTAATTTTTCTTAATTTTAATTTTGCCACTGTTATAAATCATAATTCAAAAATTTGATTGCAGGATAAGTGATATGCAACCCCCATTGGGGTGGTGACCCACAGATTGAGAACCACAGCTCTGAATGCAGGCAGAAATCTCCTCAAATCCTGGCAGTGATGCTGGGACAGTGTGATTCTTAGTTTTGTTATCAGACTGAATCAAACTAGTCATCTGGGAAGAGGGACCCTCAGTGAGGAATTATATAGATCAGATTTACTTTGAACATGTCTCTGTGGATTTTATTTATTGTTAATTGAGATAAGTCTCCCTAAAATGGGCAGAATCATTTCATTGTCTGCAACCTGTACTGTGTAAGTATGAAGAAACTAGAGCAAAAGCATAAGCAAACAGACAGCATTGGTCTTTTGTTTATTTCAGCTCTTGGCTGTGGATGTGATATGATTAGCTGAGTACCTACCTTGATTTCCCAAAAATGGAACTATTACCTGGAATTATGGGCTATGATCATTTTTTCCCATTCTAAATTGCTGTGCCTGATAACTCAGTGTAATAAAGATGTTAAGAAACCACTCTATGACAGAGGGTTTTTCACAAGTCAGTGAGATGTGCATTTCAAGAAATGCTCAACAGCACCATATCTATCTCAGAAGAAGAGATCCTACTTCCTCCTGAACCCAACCTGTGTTTCCCTGTCACAGTTTTACAAAGGCACAGAGACACCCATAGACTCACAAACCACTTCACCCTGTCAATAAATGTCCCCTGATATTGTCTTGACCTATCTACTACCATGCTAAATTCTTCCAATGTGTTATATACAACAAGCTTCACTTCAATGAATGTATTTTTCTTTGAATTTCCTGACCATTAAAATTTTCAGATATGGGGAATTGGGTCTGAATTCACTGCCTTGTCTATGAATTTCAATCTTATGCTATGTCCCTCCTTGGAGGTCAGAAGAGGCTCCTCAAAGCTGAGAGCAAAGTAGCCCCTTAAATTCCAGGTGTGCGGGGGTATAAGTAATGACTGGCAATGTGTCCACTAGTTACCTTAGGTTGGGGATTAACTCCAGGTCTGATGTACACAGATCCCTGTGAAAACTTCTCGGTATCCCTCTAACTTCTGTGCCTCTTCATCAAGGTTTCGGTAAACAGATCTTTGACAAATTTCCTCCTTCAAAAGTAAGTAGACCTTATCAGATGTGAAAAGTCACTTTGATTTTTGTCCTTCTCCTCCTAGGACCTGTAACAGGCCCTTTTGAGCTACATCAAAGGCTATCCAAGAGAATAAGGTCTGAAATAACCACAGGTAAAGCTTTAGAATGCAGGTCTGAGGAACAGTGCAAAACAAGGGCAGAACAGCAGGAACACCCAGGAAATTCTTGGTTATGTCTTTGGCAGTTTAGCCTCTCTGCATATCAGTTTTTTTTCTCCCTAGAGAAAGATGGGTTGGGATGCACCATGGAGATGGGTGCTGTCACAAGGCAAGACTTATAAAGTCACTTCTTTCATAAGTGGGACTTTTTTTTTGGTTTGTTTGTTTGTTTGTTTGTTTGTTTGCATGGCTTTTTTTGGTGGTGATGATGAGCTAGCTTTTATTTGAGCTAAGCTGCACATCTCTTTCTGGTGAACATCTCTTTCTGGGAACAGAGGATTCAGATCCTAAACTTACAAAAAGTGCTGAAAATGATGCTTTAGAGCCGAGAATCACTTCCCTTGGTTGAAAAACAATTAACACTTCATGACTGTTACCAAATATTGTGTGTGGCTCCTTTCCTTTGCTGTTTGGAAAGACTCAGCAGCTAGCTACTCTTTATTGATTAGCCACTTTCCGATGCTAAAAGCAAAGAAGATCGAGAGGGAAGGTAGAAATCAACATGTTTGATCCTAAATATAGAGTTGTGTTTGTGTTTTCCAATCTCAGAATTCTAATCCTTATCTGGCTAATCTAACAACAAATAAATGCCACCTGTGCCCAGTGGTGTATTTTAATAGAAACACATGAACCATTTTGGTGACTTACTAGAACTCAAGTAGTATATATTGAGTCCAGCTATTAATATTTTCTTCTCTGACTTGCTATTCTTATTTGGAAGGTTTGCTTGGTTGAGTGGAAGTGAACCATCCCAATTAAAATGCGGGAAATTTTTTTTTAAAATAAACTACTGTAACAGAATATGTTCGGGAGTTGTAAAAGTTTTTCCATTGAAAAAAATCAGAATTTAGGAGGATTCTGTTACATGCTGGGGGCAGATATCAGAGTCAGCAAAGCTTGCAAAACAGATTTTTTTCTTTTAGACCTTTGATGGGAGAAGCACTAATTTTTTTTAATTTTATAATTAATTTGATTTTACATATCAGCCATATATTCCCCTGTCCTCCCTCCTCCAGTTCCCCTCTTCTCCCCCCAATCCACACCCATTCCCATCTCCTCAAGGGCAAGGACTCCCCTGGGGATTCAGCTCAGCCTGGTAGATTCAGTCGAGGCAGGTCCAGTCCCCTCCTCCCTACACCAACGCTGAGCAATGTGTCCCAGCATAGGTCCTAGGTTCCAAAAAAAACCAGCTCATGCACTAAGGCCAGGTCCCGGACCCACTGCCTGGGGGCCTCCTAAACAGTTCAAACTAATCAACTGTCTCACTTATCCAGAGGGCCTGACCCAGTTCCATGGAGGCTCCTCAGCTATTGGTTCACAGTTCATGTGTTTCCACTAGTTTGGCTATTTGTCCCTGTGCTTTTTTCAATCTTGGTTTCAATATCTCTCCTCAGATAATCCCTCCTCTTTCTCGCTGATGGGACTCCCAGAGTTCCACCTGGGGCTAGGCCGTGGATCTCAAGTTATGATGGAAGATGTATATTTTTGATGTTAGACCTTTATCAGATGAGAATTTTTATTTTCTTTAATTTCTTGTGTTCAATATGTATATTTTGAGTATTAGACATTTATCACATAAAAGTTTTCGTTTTATTTAATTTCTTGTGTTCAATAAACATGTTTTTCATATTACACCTTTATAGATGAGAATTTTTGGTTTGTTTTTCTGATTTCTTGTGTTCTATATGTATATTTTTGATATTAGACCTTTACCGGTGAGCTTTTTTGTTTTATCTAATTTCTCGTGTTCCATATGTATATTTTTGATATTAGAACTTTATCAGATGAGAATTTTTGTTTAATTCATCTATTTATATTCAATATGTATATTTTGGATATTAGATCCTAATCAGAAGAGAATTTTTGTTATATTTGTTTTCTTGGGTTCAACGTGTATATTTGGGATATTAGACCTTTATCAGATGAGAAATTTTGTTTTTTTTTTATTTTTTGAATGTGATTTTTTTTTAATTTATTTTGCAATACAATTCAGTTCTACATATCAGCCACGGATTCCCTTGTTCTCCCCCCTCCCGTCCCCCTCACCTTCCCCCCAACCCCCCCCCCCATTCCCATCTCCTCCAGGGCAAAGCCTTCCCCACAGACTGAGGTCAACCTGGTAGACTCAGTCCAGGTAGGTCTAGTCCCCTCCTCCCAGGCCGAGCCAAATAATCCTGCATAGGCCCCAGGTTTCAAACAGCCAACTCATGCAATGAGCACAAGATCTGGTCCCACTGCCTGGATGCCTCCCAAACAGATCAAGCCAATCAACTGTCTCACCCATTCAGAGGGCCTGATCCAGTGGGGACCCCTCAGCCATTGGTTCATAGTTCATGTGTTTCCATTCAGAGAAATTTTGTTTTATTTATCTGATTTGTTGTGTTCAATATGTATATTTTTGGTATTAGAACTTTATTAAATGAGAATTTTGTTTTTTTTATCTCATTCCCATTTTCAGTGTGTATATTTTGGATATTAATCTGTTAACAGAATCAAATTTTTGTTTTATTTAATTTCTTGTGTTCCATAAGTACATTTTTGATACTAGACCTTTATCACATGAGAAATTTGTTTTGTTTTTCTTATTTCTTGAGTTAAAAATCTATATTTTGGATATTACAACTGATGAGACTTTATCTGATGAGACTTTTTGTTTTCTTTAATTTCTTGTGTTCAGTAAGTATATTTTTGAATTTGGTCTTTTTCCATAAGAATTTTGTATTGGTTTTCTGATTTCCAGTGTTCAAGATGTATATTTTTGATATTAGACTTTGATTAGATGAGAATGTTTGCTTTCTTATTTTCTTGTGTTCAATAATTATATGTTTGATATTTGACTTTTATCACATCAGAATTTTTTGTTTTTCTGATTTCTTGTTTTCAATATGTATATTTTGGATATTAGTCTTTTATCAGATGAGAATTTTTGTTTTATTTATCTGGTTTCTTTTATTGAATAATATATATTTTGGATATTACACTCTTACCAGTGAGAATGTTTATTTTATTTATCTAATTTCCTGTGTTCAATAAATATATTTTTGATATTAGACCTTTATCAGATGAAAATTTTTGTTTTATTTAAATTCTTGTAGTCAATAGTTATATTTTTGGTATTAGATATTTATCACAAGAGAATTTTTGTTTCATTTTTCAGATTTCTTGTGTTCAATATGTATATTTTGGATATTAGACTTTTATCATATAAAAATTTTTTTTTATTAAGTTCTGGTGTTCAGTAAGTACATTTTTCATATTAGAACTTCATGAGATGAGAATTTTTGATTTCTTTTTTGGATTTATTGTGTTCAATATGTATATTTTTGATATTAGACCTTATACCATGTGAGAATTTTTGTCTTATTTATCTGATTTCTTGAGTTTAATATGTATGTTTTGTATATTAGACCTTTATCAAGTGAGAATTTTTGTTTTATTTGTGTAATTATGTTCAATATGTATATTTAGGATATAAGATGTTTATCAGATCAAAATTTTGTTTTATTCAACTGTTTTCTTGTGTTCTTTATCAGATGAGAATTTTTTTATTAATCAGATTTGTTGAGTCAAATATGTATATTTTGAATATCAGAACTTTGCCTGATGACAATATATTTTTTATTTACCAGGAATCTTGTGTTCATTATGTATATTTTGGATATTAGACTTTTATCAGGAGAGAATTTTAGTTTTATTTAATTTCTTGTGTTCCATATATATATATATAGGATATTAAACTTTTTCACATGAAAATTTTTGTTTTATTTATCTAATTATATTCAATGTGTATATTTTGGATATTAGACATTTATCAAATGAGAATTTGGCTTTATTTATCTGATTTCTTGTGTTCTATTTGTCTAATTTGATGATAGTCCTTTATGAGATGAGAATTTTATTTTATTTAATTTCATGTATTCAATATTCATATATTTGTTATTAGACTTTTATCTGATGATAATTTTCATTTTATTTATATAATATCTTGAATTCAATGTGTGTATTTGAGATATTAGACCTTTATCATTGGTGAAATTTTGTTTTATTTATCTGATTTCTTGTGTTCCACATGTATATTTTGGATATTAGACCTATTTAGTATGAGAATTTATTATTTATCTGGTTACCTGGGTTCATTTGTATCTTTTGGATATAGAATTTTGTTTTATTTATCTATTTATGTTCAGTATGCCTATTTTTAACGTTAGACCCTTTTCAGATGCGAATTTTTTGTATTATTTAATTTCTTGAGATCAATATATATATTTTTGATATTAGACCTTGATCTGATGAGAATATTTTTTATTTTTCTGATTTCTTGTGCTTAGTATCTATATTTTTGATATTAGAACTTTATCAGATCAGAATTTTTGTTTTGTTTAATTTCTTGTCCTCAATATATGTAATTTGGTTGTTGGAATATTATCAGATAAAAATTTTTTTATTTAATTTCTTGGGTTCAATAAGTACATTTTTGATATTAGACCTTTATCAGCTGACATTTTTTGTTTTATTTGTCAAATTATATTCAATATGAATAGTTTTGATATGAGACCTTTATCACAAGAGAATTTTTTGTTTTTCTGGATGCTTGTGTTAAATATGGATATTTTGGATGTTAGTCCTTATCAGTTGAGAATTTTTGTTTTATTTATCTGATTTCTTGTGTTCAGTATGTATGTTTTGGATATTAGACATTTATCAGATGAGAATTTTTTTCATTCATCTGGTTTCTTTGGTTCAATATGTATATTTTGGATATTAAATCTTTATGAGATGAGAAATTTCATTTTATTTAATTTCTATGATCCATATGTACATTTTTATATTAGACCTTTATCAGGTGAGAATTTTTGTTTTTTTTATCTAATTATGTTCAATATGTATATTTTAGGTATTAGACCTTTAACTGAAGAGAATTTTCATTTTATATATTTTCTTGTGTTCAGCGTGTTGATTTTGGATATTAGACCTTTATCAGTTGAGGATGTTTGTTTGATTTATCTGATTTCATGTGTTTAACATGTATATTTTGAATATTAGTTCCTTATCAGTTAAGAATTTTTGTTTTATTTAATTTCTGTTAGCTATCCTCTCTGGAGTTGTGGGTCACAGTATGGCAATCCCTTCCCTCACATTTAGTATCCACTTATGAGTGAGTACGTAGTATGTTTGGCTATTAGACCTTTATTTGAAGAAAATAATTGTTTTTATTATCTAATTTCTCATGTTCAATAGGTAATTTTGATATGAGACCTTTATAAGATGAGAATTTTTGTTTTATTTTATTTCTTGTGTTGAATGAAAATATTTTGGATATTAGACCTTTATCAGATGAGAAGCTTTGTTTTATTTATCTGAATTCTTGTGTGCAACATGTATATTTTGGATATTAGACTTTTATTAGATGAGAAATTTTGTTTCATTTATCTTATTATGTTCAATATGTATATTTTGGATATTAGACCTTTATCATATGATAATTTTTGTTTCATATATTTGATTTCTTCTGTTCAGTATGCATATTTGGGATATTAGTTCATTATTACCTGATATTTTGTTTTATTTAATTTCTTGTGTTCAATATGTATATTTTGGATATCAGATTTCAGATCTTTATCTGATGAAAATTTTGTTTTTATTATCAAATTTCTTACGTTCAATAGGTAATTTTGATATTAAACCTTTATAACATGAGAAATTTTGTTTTATTTAATTTCTTGTGTTGAGTACGTATATTTTGGATATTAGACATTTATCAGATGAGATTTTTTTTGTGTTAGTTATCCAATTATGTTCAATAGGTATATTTTTGATATTAGACCTTTATCAGATGACACTTTTCCTTTATTTATCTGAGCTCTTAGGCTCAATATGTCTACTTTGGATTTCAGACTTAGATTTTCATTTTTAATTTCTTGTTTTCAATAATTATATTTTAATTATTATTATTATTATTATTTAATAATTAGATTTTTTTGTGTTAGTTATCTAATTATGTTCAATATGTATATTTTGGATATTGCACCATAATCAGATGAGAAATTTTGATATATTTATCTGATTTCTTGTGTTCAATATGTATATTTTTATATTAGGACTTTATCAGATAGAAATACTTTTTATTTAATTACTTTTGTTAAATATGTATGTTTTGGATATTAGACTTTAATCAGATGTCAATTTTTTGTCTTACTTATCTAATTATGTTCAATATCATATTTTGGATATTAGATATTTATCAGATAAGAATTTTTGTTTTATTTAATTTCTCATGTTTAATAAGTATATTTTTGATATTAGAACTTTATCAGATAAAAGTGTTTGTTTTCTTTAACTTCTTGTGTTCAATATGTATGTTTTGGATATTACACATTTATCAGATGAGAATTTTTGTTTCATTTATCTAAGTATGTTCCATAAGCATACTTTTGATATTAGACCTTTATCAGATGAGAAATTTTGTTTTATTTATCTAATTTCTTGTGTTCCATATGTATATTTTGGATATTAGATCTATTTAGGATGAGAATTTTTTATTATTTATCTGATTTCCTGGGTTCAATATGTATATTTTTGGACATAGACCTTCATCAGGTGAGAATTTTTATTTTGTTTAATTTCTTGTGTTGAATATGTATATTTTGGATATTAGACCTTTATCAGATGAGATTTTTTGTTAGTTATCTAATTATGGTCAATATGTATACTTTGGATATTAGAGCTTTATCAGATGAGAATTTTCCTCTATCTGAGCTCTTGAGCTCAATATGTCTACTTTGCATTTCAGACTTTTATCAGATGAGAATTTTTATTTTATTTAATTTCTTCTGTTCAATATGTATATTTGTTGACACTACAACTTTATCACGTTAAAATATTTTTTATTTAATTTCTTGTGTTCAATATGTATGTTTTGGATATTAGATCTTTATCAGATGATAATTTTTGTTTTTTTAATCTAATTATGTTCAATATGTATATTTTGGAAATTAGACATTTATCATATGAGAATTTTTATTTTACTTAACTAGTTATTTTCAGTATGTATATTTCAGATATTAGACATTTATCAGATGAGAATTTTTGTTTTGTTTTGTGATTTGTTGTGTTCAGTACGTGAATATTTGCTATTAGAACTTATCAGATGGAACTTTGTTTTATTTAATTTCTCGTGTTCAATAAGTACATTTTAGATATTTGAATTTTATCAGTTCAAATTTTTGTTTTCCTTTATGATTATGTTCAATATGTATTTTTTGAATATTAGACATTCATCAGATCAGAATTTTTGTTTGGTTTTCTGATTTCTTTTGTTCAATATGTATATTTTGGATATTAGACCTTTATCAGGTGAGAATTTTAGTTTTATTTAATGATTTCTCATATTCAAAATTTATATTTTTGATTTTAGAACTTGAAAGGGTGGGAATTTTTGTTTAATCTAATTTCTTCTGTTCCATATATATTTTTGGATATTAGACTTTTATCAGATGAGAAGTTTTGTTTTATTTATCTAATTATATTCAATATGTATTTTGGATATTAGACCTTTATCAGATGAGAATTTTCATTTTATTTATATGATATCTTGGGTTCAATGTATATTTTTGGAATATTAAATGTTTATCAGATTAGAATTTTTGCTTTATTTACATAATTTTTTGTTCATTATGTTTATTTTTAGTATTAGACCTTTATCTGATGATAATTTTTATTTTATTTATCTGATTTCTTGTGTTCAATAAGTTTTTTTTTGATATTTGACCTTTATCACATGAGAAATTTTGTTTTTTTGTTTTGTTTTGTTTTGTTTGATATGTTTATTTTTGTTATTAGACTTTATCAAATGAGGTATATGTTGTATTTTTGACATTTATCTAATGGTACATTTTGTTTTATTTATCTGATTTCTTGTTTTCAATATGTATATTTTAGACATTACACCTTTATCAGATGGAATTTTCCTTTTATTTACTTAGTATATTGTGTTCAATATTTATATTTTGTATATTAGACCGTTTTCAGATGTGAATTTTTGTTGTATTTATCTTAATTTATTTGTTCTATATGTCTATTTTGGATATTAGTCCCTTATTAAATGAGAATTTTTGTTTTATTTAATTTCATGTGTTCAATATGTATATATTTGTATTAGATATTTATCAGATGATAATTTTTTTATTTACCTAATTATGTTTCATATGTATATTTTTGATATTAGACTTTTCACAGATAAGTTTTTTTTCATTTTATCTGATTTCTTGTGTTCAATAGGTATATTTTTTATATTAGACATTTATCAGAACAGAATTTTTTTTATTTTATTTCTTGTGTTCAATAAGTATATTTTTCACATTAGACCTTTATCACGTGAGAATTTTGTTTTGTTTTTCTGATTTATTGTGTTCCATATGTATGTTTTGAATATTAGACCTTTATCAGGTGAGAATTTTTGTTTTATTTATCTCATTATGTTCCGTGTAAATATTTTTGATATCAGATTTTTATCAGATTAGGATATTTCTTTTATTAAATTTTTGGTGTACAGTGTGTATATTTTGTATATTAGACTTTTATCAGGTGAGAATTGTTGTTTAATTTAATTTCTTTTGTTCAGTATATATACTTTTCATATTAGCCCTATAACAGATAAAATTTTTGTTTATTTATCTAATTATGTTCAATATGTATATTTTGGATATTAGACCCTATCAGATGAGAATTTTTGTTTTATTTTTATGATTTCTTGTGTTCAAAATGTATATTTTGAATATTAGACCTTTACCAGATGAGAAGTTTTGTTTTATATATTTATTTCTTGTGTTCAGTATGCATATTTTGGATATTAGTTCTTTATCAGGTGAAAATTTTTGGTTCATTTAATTTCGTGTGCTCAGTATGTATATTTGATATTAGACCTTTATCAGATGAGAATTTTCATTTTATTTATCTGATTTCTTGTGTTTAATATGTATATTTTGGATAATAGACCTGTATCTGATGAGATTTTTCCTTTTATTTATCTGATTTCTGGTGTTCAATATGTATATTTTGGTTATTAGATTTTTTTTAAAGAATTATTTATTCATTATATATACAGTGGTCTGCCTGCATGTATGCCTGCAGGCCAGAAGAAGGCATCAGATCTCATTATAGATGGTTGTGAGCCACCATGTGGGTGCTAGGAATTGAACTCAGGTCCTATGGAAGAACAGCCAGTGCTCTTAACCTCTGAGCCATCTCTCCAGCCCCCGGTTATTAGATTTTTATGAAATGAGAATTTTTGGTTTATATATCTAATTATTTTCCATATGCATATTTTTGATATTAGAACTTTCTTGGATGTGAATTTTTCTTTTAATTATGTACTTGTGTTCAGTATGTGTATTTTGGATATTAGACCTTAATCAGGTGAGAATTTTTGTTTTATCTTCCTAATTATATACAATATGTATATTTTGGATATTAGACCTTTATCAGATGGGAGTATTTATTTGAATATAGGATATCTTGTGTTCAATGTGCATATTTCAAATAGTAGATCTCTATCAAATTAGCATTTTGTTTTCTTTATATAATTTCTTTTGTTCAGTATGTTTATTTTTGGTATATTAGATGTTTATCAGATGAGAATTTTTTTATTTATCTAATTATGTTCAATATGTGTATTTTGATTATTAGATCTTGATTAAATGAGAATATTTGTTTATTTATCTGATTTCTCTTTTCAATATGTATATTTTGGATATTAGACCTTTATCAGATGAGCATTTTTGTTTTAATTATCTAATTATGCTCAATATATATATTTTGGATATTAGACTTTATCAGGTATAATTTTCTATGTTCTTTAATTTCTAGGGTTCAATAAGTACATATTTGATATTAGACCTTTATCAGATGACAATTCTTGTTTTATTTTTCTAATTATATTCAATAGGTATATTTTGGATGGTAGACCATAATCTGATTAGAATTTTTGTTTTATTTTGTTTATTTTATTTTATTTTATTTTTGTTTCTGGTTTCTTGGGTACATGTATACTTTGGACATTAGACCTATATCAGATGAGAATTCTTTTTTTGACTCTTGGGCAGTTTATTTTTTTCATTAAAAATTATCTTTTCTTTTTTTATTTAATTAAATTAAAATTCAAATATCAGCCACAGATTCCCCCATCATCTCTCTTCCCATCCCCCAGACTTTTCCCTCAATCCACCTCTTCAATCCCACCTCCTCTAAGGCAAGGTCTCCCCTGGGGAGTCAACCCAACATGTTAGACTCAACCTAGGAAGATCAAGTCCCCTCCTCCCTACACCCAGGCTAAACAAAGTGTCCCAGCAAAGGCTCCAGGCTCCAAAAAGCCAGCCCATGAACCAAGGACAGGTCTTGGCTCCACTGCCTGGGGGCATCCCAAACAGATCAAGCTCATGAACTGTTTCACTTATCCATAGCGCATGGTCTAGATCCATGAGGGCTCCTCAGCCATTGGTTCGTAGTTCATGTGTTTCTACTGGTTTGGCTATTTGTCCCTGTGCTTTTCCAATCATGGTCTCAATATCTTGTGGAAAAAGTACTCCTGAGAAGTTAGAGAATGGAACTTTGGGAATTGAAGTTCTGATGACATAGTGAAGGGAACTGTGGGAAATGTAGTTTTTATGACATGGAGAAAGGCACAGAGGAAAATATAGTTCTGAAGAAATGAAGAATAGCACTGTGGGAAATGAAGTTCTGATGATATAGAGAAAGCACTGTGGGAAATGTAGTTCTGATGATACAGAGAATAGAACTGTGGTAGATGTAGTTCTGAAGGCACAGAGAAAAGCACTGTGGGAATTAAGTTTTGATGAGGTAGGGAAAGGAACTTGGGAAATGTAGTTCTGATTACCTAGAGAAAGACACCCTGGGAAATGTAGTCATGACAATGTAGGGAATGGAACTTTGAGAAATCAAGTTTTGATGACATAGTGAATGGAACTGTGGGAAATATAGTTCTAATGACGTAGGCAAAGACACCCTGGAAAATGTAGTCATGACAATGTAGAGAATGAAACTGTGAGCAATATAGTTATGATGACATAGAGAATTGAACTCTGGGAAATGAAGTGCTGATGAAAGAGAGAAAGGACATATGGGAAGTGTAGTTCTGATTACACTGGAAAAGGCACTGTGGGAAATGCAGTCCTGAGAAGGTAGAGAATGGAACTGTGGGAAATGTAGTTGTGATGACATAGTGAATGGAACTGTTGGAAATGTAGTTCTGATGGCATATAGAATGGAACTGTCAAAAATTGTAGTTCTGATAATGTAGAGACAGGCACTGAGGGAAATGTATTTCTATGACACAGAGAAAGGCACTGTGGGTAATGTAGTTCTGAGGAGGTAGAGAAATGAACTGTGGGAAATGATGAAATGATGTAGAGAAAGGCTGTTTGGGAAATGTAGTTCTGATGACACAGAGAAAGGCATTGTGGGAAATTCATATATGATGACACACAGAAAGGCACTGTGGGAAATGAAATTCTGATGATGTAGAGAAAGATATTGTGGGAAATGTAGTTCTGAGGATGTACAGAATGGCACTGAGGGAAATGCTGGTATGATGATGTAGACAAAGTCTCTCTGGGTAATGTAGTTCTGATGACACACACAAAGGCACTGTGGGAAATGTCCTCAGGAGGCAGAGAATGGAATTTGGGAAATGTATTTCTGAAGACATAGTGAATTGAACTGTGGGAAATGTAGTTCTGATGACATAGAGAAAGGCACAGAGGAAAATGTGTGTCTGAAGACACAAAGAAAGGAACTGTGTGAAATAAAGTTCTGATGATGGAGAGAATGTATTGTTGGAAATGTAGTTCTCATGACACAGAGAATGGCACTGTGGTAAATGTAGTTCTGAAGACACAGAGAAAAGCACAGTGGGAAATAAAGCTTTGATGATGTAGGGAAAGGAATTTTGGGAAATGTAGTTGTTTTGAGCCAGAGAAAAGTACTGTGGGAAATGTAGTCCTGAGAAGGAAGGGAATTGATCTGTGGGAAATGTAGTTTCAATGACATAGTGAATGGAATTTTGGGAAATGTAGTTGTGATGACTTAGAGAATGACAGTCTAGGAAATGTATTCCTGACATTGTAGAGAAAGGAACTGTTGGAAATGTAGTTCTGATGACATTGAGACTGGACCACTTGGAAATATATTTCTGATGACACAAAGGAAAGCATGGTCGGAAATGTAGTTTTGATGAGGTAGGGAAAGAAACTTTGGAAAATGTAGTTCTGATGACCCAGAGAAAAACACTGTGGGAAATATAGTCCTGAAGAGGGAGAGAAAGGACTTTGGGAAATGTATTTCTGATGACATAGTGAATGGAACTGTGGGAAATATTCTTCTGATGACATAGAGAATGGAACTGTGGGAAATGAACTTTTAACAATGTAGAGAGTGGGACTGTGGGAAAGGTATTTTCAATGAACCAGAGAAAGGCACTGTGTAAAATGTAGTCCTGAGAAGTTAGAGAATGGAAGTTTGGGAAATGTAGCTTGGATGACATAGAGAAATGCACTGCAAAATGTAATCTTGACAATGTAGAGAAAGGGACTCTGGTAAATGTAGTTCTGATGATGTAGAGAAAGTTATTGAGGAAAATGTACTTCTGAAGAGAATAGAACTGTGGTATATGTAGTTCTGATGACTGAGGAAGACTCTGTGAAATCTTGTCCTGACATTGTAGAGCATGGAGCTATGGGAAATGTAGCTCTGATGACATAGAGAATGGAAACCTGGTAAATGTAGTTCTGATAAGAGAGAGAAAGGTACTGTGAAAAACGTGATTCTGATGATGTAGAGCAAGGCACTGTGGGAAATATAGTCCTGAGAAGGTAGGAATAAAACTTTGGGGAAGGTAGTTCTGATGACATATAGAATTGAACTGTGGGAAATATAGTTCTGATGACTTAGAGAAAGGAACTGTGGGAAATATAGTTCTGATACAAGAGAGAAAGTTACTGTGGGAAATGTAACTCTGATGAGGTAGAGCAAGGCACTGTGGGATTGTAGTTCTGAAGACATAGTGAATGGAACTGTGGGAAATGTAGTCTTTGAAGACATAGTGATTGAAATTGTGCTAAATGTAGTTGTGATGACATAGAGAAAGACACTCTGGAAAATGTAGTCCTGACAATATAGAGAATGGATCTCTGGGAAATGTAGTTCTGATGATATAGAGAATGGAACTCTGGGAAATGTAGTTTTGAAGACAAAGAGAAAAGAACTGTGAGAAATGTACTCATGTGAAGTTAAAGATTGGAACTTTGGGAAATGTACTTCTGATGACAAACAGATTGGAACTGTCAGAAATATACTCTTGACAATGTAGAAAATGGACTTGTAGGAAATGTAGTTCTGATGACATAGAGAATGGAACTGTGTGAAATGTAGTTCTGATGAAACAGAGAAAGGAAAGGTGGGATATGTAGTTCTGATTGCACAGGGAAAGGCACTGTGGGAAATGTAGTTCTGAGAAGGTAGAGAATGGAACTGCAGGAAAGGTAGTTTTGATATCATAGTGAATGGAATTGTGGGATGTATAGTTCTGATGACTTAGAGAAAGAAACCCTGGGAAATGAAGGCTTGACATTGTAGAGAATGGAACTGTGGGAAATGTACTTCTGATGACATAGAGAATGGAACTCTGGTATATGTAGTTCTGATGACTTAGGGACAGACACCCTGGGAAATGTAGTGATGACAATGTGGAGAAGGGGACTGTGGGAAATGTAGTTCATATGACACAGAGAACGGAACTCTTGCAAATGTTGTTCTGAAGACACAGAGGAAAGTATGGTCAGAAGTGTAGTTCTGAAATACAGGGAAAGGAATTTTGGGAAATGTAGTTCTGATGACCTAGAGGAAGACATTAAGGGAAATGTAGTCATGACAATGTAGTGAATGAAACTGTGGGAAGTGTAGTTCTGATGACTTAGAAAAAGGAACTTTGGGAAATGTAGTTCTGATCATGTAGAGGAAAGCATTGTGAGAAATGGAGTCCTGATGAGGGAGGGAATGGAATTGTGGGAAAATTAGTTCTATTACATAGAGAATGTAACTGTGGAAAATATAGTCTTGACAATGTAGAGAATGGGACTCTGGGAAATGTAGTGCTGATGACATAGAGAAAGGAACACTGGGGAATGTAGTTTTGATGACAAAGAGCAAGGCACTCTGGGAGATGTAGCTCTGATGACATAGAGAATGAAACTGTGGAAAATGTAGTTCTGATGACATAGAGACTGGAACTGTGGAAAATGCAGTTCTGATAATGTAGAGAAAGGCATTGTAGGAAATGTACTTCTGAGGACAGAGTGAATGGAGCTTGCGAAATGTAGTTCAGATGACCTAGGGAAAGGACACTCTGGGAAAAGTAGTCACGTCAATATAGTGAATGGAACTGTTTGAAATGTAGTTCTGATAACAGTGAATGGAACTATGGGAAATGTAGTTCTGAAGACAGAGAATGGAACTGTGGGAAATATAATTCTGATGACATAGAGAATGGAACTTTGGGAAAATGAAGTTATATTGATGTAGAGTAAAGGCTCTGTGGAAAATGTAGTTCTGATGACATTGAGAATGGAACTGTGGGAATTGAAGGCTTGACAATGTAGAGAATTGACTGTAGGAAGTGTAGTTCTGATGAACCAGAGAAAGGTACTGGGAGAAATATAATCTTGAGAATGTAGAGAATGGCACTTTGGGAAATGTAGTTCTGATGACATAGAGAATGCAACTGTGGGAAATGTAGTTCTGATGAACCAGAGAAAGACACTGTGGAAAAAGTAGTTCTGATGACACAGAGACTGGAACTGTGAGAAAATGTAGTTCTGATGATGTACAGAAAGGCACTGTGGGAAATGTAGATCTGATGACTATAGTGAATGGCACTGTGGGAAATGTAGTTCTGATGACATAGAGATTGGAACTGTGGGAAATGTCATCTTGACAATGTAGAGAATGGAACTGTGGGAATTGTTGTTCTGATGACATATAGAATGGAACTGTGAAAAAATATATTTCTGCTGATGTACAGAAAGGCACTGAGGGAATAGTAGTTCTGATGATACAGAGAAAGGCACTGTGGGAAATGTATTTCTGATGACTTAGAGAAAGACACAATGTGAAAAGTAGTCCTGACATTGTAGAGAATTGAACTGTGGGAAATATAGTTCCGATGTCAGAGAGAATGGAACTTTGGAAAATGTAGTTCTGAAGAAAGAGAAAAAGAAACTTTGTAATGTAGTTCTGATAACATAGAGAGTGGAACTGTGGCAAATGTAGAGTGACAATGTAGAGAATGGAACAGTTGGAAATGCAGTTTTGTTGACATATAGATCGAACTGTGAAAAGACGTCATTTTGATGAAATAGAGAAAGGCACTGAGGGAAATGTAGTTCTGATGACACAGAGTAATGCACTGTGGGAAATGTAGTCCTGAGGAGGTTGAGAAAGGAACTTTGGGAAATGTACTTCTGATGATGTAGAGAAAGGCACTATGGAAAATGTTGTTCTGATGACATAGTGAATGGAACTGTGGGAAATGTAGTTCTGATGACTTAGAGAATGTCACTCTGGGAAATGCAGTCCTAACATTTTAGAGAATGGAACTGTGGGAAATGTAGTTCTGATGTTTTAGAGGAAGGCACTGAGGGAAAAGTCATTCTGATAATGTAGAGAAAAGCCACTTGAGAAATGTAGTTCTGATGACACAGAGAAAGGCACTGTGAGAATGGAACTGTGGGAATGCAGTTCTGATGAAAGCGAGAAAGGAACTGTGGTAAATATAGTTCTGATGATGTACAGCAAGGCCCTTTGAGAAATGAAGTTCTGATGACATATAGAATGTAACTGTGAAAAAATATCATGCTGATGAAGTAGAGAAAGGCACTGTAGGAAATGTAGTTCTGATGATGTAGAGAAAGGCACTGTGAGAAATTCACTTCTGATTACACAGATAAAGGCATGGTGGGAAATGTACTTCTGAAGACACAGAGAAAGGCACAATGGGAAATGAAGTTTTGATGACATAGTGAAAGTAACATTGGGAATTGTAGTTTTGATGACACAGAGAAAGGCACTGTTGAAAATGAAGTTCTAATGACACAGAGAATGGAACTGTGGGAAAATGTATTTCTGATGACATTGAGAATGGCACCATCAGAAATGTAGTTCAGATGACACAGAGAATGGAACTTTGGGACATTTAGTACCGAGGAGGCAGAGCATGGAACTTTGGGAAATTTATTTCTGATGACACAGTGAATGGACCCATGGGAAAATGATGTTCTGATGAGGTAGAGAAAGGCACTATGGGAAATGTAGTTCTGATGAAACAAAGAATGGAACTGGTGGAAAAGTAGTTCTGAGTAGGTAGAAAATGGAACTTTGGGACATATAGTTCTGATTACAGATTGGATGGAACTGTGGGAAATGTAGTTCTGATGATGTAGAAAAACCACTGTGAGAAATGTAGTTCTGAGTAAGTAGAGAATGGAAATATTGGAAATGAAGTTTTATGACATAGTGAATGGAACTGTGTTAAATATAGTTGTGTTGACTTAGAGAAAGACACTCTTGGAAATGTAGTCCTGACAATGTAGAGAATGGAACTGGGGGAAATGTAGTTCTGATGACATAGAGAATGCAACTGTGGGAAATGTAGTTCTGATGACTCAGAGAAAGGGATTGTCAGAAATCCAGGCCTGAGAATGTAGAGAATGTAACTGTGGGAAATGTAGTTCTGATTACACAGTGAATGGAACTGTGGGAAATGTAGTTCTGATGAAACAAAGAAAGGAACTGTGGGAAATGTAGTTCTGATGACAGAGAAAGGGAACTATGGGAAATGTAGTTCTGATGACATAGAGTAAGGCATTGTGGGAAATGAAGATCTAATGACACAGTGAAAGGAACTGTGGGATATGAATTTCTGATGATGTAGAGAAAGGCACTGTGGGAAATGTAGTTCTTTAACATAATAAATGGAAATGTTGGAAATGTAGTTCTGAAGACATAGCAAATTGAACTGTGGGAAATGTAGTTCTGATGACATATAGAATGGAATTGTGAAAAAATGTAGTTCTGATGACTCAGAGAAAGGCACTGTGCGAAATGGAGTTCTAATGATGTAGAGAAAGTACTGAGGAAAATGTCATTCTGATAATATAGAGAAAGGCACAGTGGGAAATGTAGTTCTGATGATGTAGAGAAATGTACTGTGGGAAATATAGTTCTGATGACGCAGAGAAAGGCATTGTGGGAAATGAAGTTCTGATGACACTGATAAAGGCACTGTGGGAAAAGTAGTTCTGATGATGTAGAGAAAGGGACAGTGGGAAATGTCTTTTTGTTAATATAGAGAAACGTTCTTTGGGTAATGTATTTCTGATGACACAGAGAAAGACATTGTAAGAAAGTAGTCCTGAGGATGTAGAGAATGAAACTGTCAGAAATGTAGTTATGATGACATAGAGAATGGAACTGTGGGAATTGTAGTTCTGATAACATAGAAAATGAAACAGTGAGAAAATGTATTTCTCATGATGAAAAGGCACTGTGGGAAATGTAGTTATGATGATGTAAAGAATGGAACTGTGGGAAAAGAATTCCTGAGACGATAGAGAATGGAACTTTGAGAAAGGTAGTTCTGATGACATAGTGAATGGCACTTGGGAAATGAAGTTCTGAGGATCTAGGGAAAGACAATCTGGGAAATGAAGTCTTGACAATGTAGAGAATGGAACTGTTGGGAATATAGGTCTGATGACATAGAGAATGGAACTGTTCGAAATGTTGTTCTGATGAAAAAGAAAAAATAACTGGGAAATGAAGTAACACAGAGAAATGCACTGTGGGAAATGTAGTTCTTAGAAGGTAGAGAATGGGACTGTGGGAAATGTAGTTCTGATGAATAGGGGAATGGAATTCTGGGAAATGATATTTTGATGACAAAGAGAAAGGCAGTGTGGGAAATAGAGTTCTGATGACACAGAGAAAAGCACGGTGGAAAATGAAGTTCTGATGAGGTAGGGTAAGGAACTTTTGGAAATGTAGTTTTGATGATCCAGAGAAAGACACTCTGGGAAATGCAGTTCTGATGAAGTAGAGATAGAAATGTGGAAAATGAATTTCTGATTACCTAGGGAAAGACACCTTGGGAAGTGCAGTCATGACAATGTAGAGAATGGAACTGTCAGAAATGTAGTTCTCATGACAAAGAGAAAGGAACTTTGGGACAAGTATATATGATGATGTAGAGAAAGACATTGTGAGAAATGAAGTCCTGAGTAGGTAGAGAATGGAACTGTGGTAAATGTAATATTGATGACATAGTGAATGGAACTGTGGGAAATGTAGTTCTGATGACATAGAGAATGAAACACTGGGAAATATAGTTCTGATGAAAGAGAGAAAGGAACTGTGGGAAATGAAGTTCTGATGATGTAGAACAAGGCACTGTGAAAAACGTAGTTCGGATGACAAAGTGAATGGAACTGTGGGAAATGTAGTTCTGATGACATAGTGAATGGAACTGTGGGAAATATAGTTCTCATGACATAGAGAATGGAACTGTGGGAAATGTAGTCTTGACAATATAGAGAATGGAACTGTGGGAAATATAGTTCTGATGACATATAGAATGGAACTGTCAAATATGTAGTTCTGATGACATAGAAAAGGCACTGAGGGAAATGTATTTCTGATGATGTATAGAAAGACCTGGGGGAAATGTCATTCTCATTATGTAGAGAAAGGAAGTTTGGGAAATGTACTTCTGATGAGACAGGGAAAGGCAGTGTAGGAAATGTAGTTCTGAGGATAAACTGGAAGGCACTGTGGAAATTTAGTCCTGAGACATTAGAGATTGGAAATTTTAGAAATGTAGACCTAATGACATACTGAATGGAAGTGTGGGAAATGTATTTCTGATGACATGGAGAAAGGCACAGAGGGAAATGCAGCTCTGAAGACACAAAGAAAGGCACTGTGGGAAATGATGCTTTGATGATATAGAGAAAGCACTGTTGGAAATGTACTTCTGATGACACAGAGTTGGAACTGAGGTAATTGTAGTTCTGAAGACACATAGAAAGGCATTGTGGGAAATATTCTTCTGAAGACACAAAGAAAAGCACTGTGGTAAATGACGTTCTGATGATATAGAGAAAACACTGTGGAAAAAGTATTTCTGATGACACAGAGAATCCACTGAGGTAAATGTAGTTCTGAAGACACAGAGAAAAGTACAGTGGGAAATGGAGTTTCTCTGATGTAGGGAAAGGAACTTTGAGAAATGTACTTCTGATAACCCAGAGAAAGGCACTGTGGGACATGTTGTCCTGATAACTTAGAGAATGGAACTTTGTGAAATGTAGTTCTGACGACATAAAGAATGCAACTTTGGGAAATGTAGTCTTGACAATGTAGAGAATGGAACTGTGGGAAATGCAATTCTGATGACATATAGAATGGAACCTTCAAAAAATGTTGTTCTGATGACACAGAGAAAGGCACTGAGGGAAATGAATTTCTGATGATGTATACAAAGGCACTTAACGAAATGTCATTCTGATAATGTAGAGAAAGGATGTTTGGGATGTGGATCTGATGACACAGAAAAAGCACTGTGGAAAATGAAGTTCTGAGGAGGTAGAGAATGGAACTTTGGGAACTGTAGTTCTGAAGACAAGGGAATGGAACTTTGGGAAATGTCATTCTGATGACCTAGATAAAGACAGTCTGGGAAAAGTAGTCATGACAATGTAGTGAATGGACCTCTTTGAAATGAAGTTCTGATGACATAGAGAATGGAACTGTGCAAAAATGTAGCTCTGATGATGTAGGAAAAGGCACTGTGGGTAATGTAGTTCTGATGACATAGTGAATGGAACTGTGGGAAACGTAGATGTTATGACTTAGAGGAAGATATTCTGGTAAATGTAGTCCTGACATTGTATAGAATCGAACTGTGGGAAATGCAGATGTGATGACATAGATAACGGGTCTGTGGGAAATGTATTTCTGATGACATAGTGAATGGAACTGTGAGAAATGTAGTTCTGATAACATGAAGAAAGGCACAGAGAATAATGTAGTTCTGAAGACACGAAGAAAGGCACAGTGGGAAATGATGTTCTGATGATATAGAAAAAGAACTGTAGAAAATATAGTTCTGAGGACACAGAGAATGGAACTGTGGGAAATGTAGTTCAGAAGACATAGAGAAAAGCACAGTGGGAAATGGAGTTATGATGATGTACAGAAAGCAACTTTGGTAAACGTAGCTCAGATGACCTAGAGAAAGGCACTGTGGGAAATGTAGTCCTGAGAATTTAGAGAATGGAACTTTGGGAAATATAGTTCTGTTGACATAGTAAAGGAACTGTGGTAAATGTAGCTCTGATGATACAGAGAATGGAACTCTGGGAAATGAAGTATTGACAATGTAGAGAATGGAACTGGTAAAAATGATGTTCTGATGATATATAGATTGTAACTGTTAAAAATTGTAGTTCAGTTAAAGTAGAGAAAGTCACTGAGGGACATGTAGTTCTGATGACACAGAGAAAGGCACCATGAGAAATGGAGTCCTAGGAAGGTAGAGAACAGAACTATGGGAAATGTAGTTTTGATGACATAGTGAATCAAACTTTGGGAAATGTACTTCGGACAACATAGAGAATGGAACTCTGGGAAATGTAGTTCTGATGACACAGAGAAAGGCACTGTGGGAAATATATTTCAGAAAGGCACTGTGGGAGATGAAGTTCTGATGATGTAGAGAAAGGTACTGAGGGAAATTTAGTTCTGATGACACAGAGAAAGGCACTGTTGGAAATATAATTCTGATGATGTAGAGAAAGTCACTGAGGGAAATGTTGGTATGATATCATAGAGAAAAGCTCTTTGGGTAATATAGTTCTGATGACACAGAGAAAGGCACTGTGGGAAATGTAGTGCTCAGGAGGCAGACAAAGGAACACTGGGAAATGTAGTTCTGATGACATAGTGACTGAAACTGTGGGAAATGTAGATTTGATGACATAGTGAGTAGAATTGTGGGAAATATAGTCCTGCTGACTTATAGTAATACACTCTGTGAAATGTAGTTCTTATGACACAGAGAAAGGCACAATGAGATATAAGTTCTGCTGATGTAGAGAAAGGCACTGAGGGTATTGGTGTTTTGATAATGGAGAGAAAGCCTGTTTGTGAAATGTAGTTCTGATGACATAGAGAATTTAACTGTGGGAAATAAAGTCTTGACAATGTAGAGAATGGAACTGTGCAAAATGTAGTTCTGATGACATATAGAATGGAACTGTGAAAAAATGTAGTTCTATTGACACAGAAAGTCACTGAGAGACATGTATTTCTGATTTAACAGAGAAAGGCACTGAAGGAAATGTCATTCTGAAGACACAAAGAAAGGCATTGTGGGAAATGTAGTTCTGAAGACACACAGAAAGATACTGTGGGAAATTTGTATCTGATGACAAATAGAAAGGCATTGTGAGAAATGTAGTTCTGATATATAGAAAGGTACTTTGGCAAATATAGTTCTGATGTCACAGAGAAAGGCTCTGTGGAAAATGTTGTTCTGATGATGTAGAGAAAGGCACTGAGGGAAATGTCATTTTGTTGATGTAGAGAAAGGTTCTGTGGGTAATGCAGTCCTGATGACACAGAGAAAGGCACTGTTGGAAATGTAGTCCTGAGGAGGTAGAGAATGGAACTTTGGTAAATGTTGTTCTGATGACATAATGAATGGAACTTTGGTAAATGTAGTTCTGATGGCCTAGAGAATGGAACTGTAGAAAATGTAGTCCTGATAATGTAGAAAATGGAAATGAAGAAAATATAGTTCTGATGACATGGTGAATTGAACTGAGGGAAATATAGTTCTGATGACATAGTGAATGGAACTGTGGGAAATGTAGTTCTGATGACCCAAAGACACTCTGGAAATTCAGTCATGGCAATGTAGTGAATGGAACACTTTGAAATGTAATTCTGATGACATAGAGAATGGAACTCTGGAAAATGTAGTTCTGATGAAAGAGAGAAAGACACTGTGGAAAATGAAATTCTGATGATGTAGAGTAAGGCTCTGTGCAATAAGTAGTTCTGATGACATAGTGACTTTAACTGTGGGAAATGTAGTTCTGATGACATAAAGAATGGAACTCTGTAAAATGTTGTTATGATGACAAAGAGAAAGTCACTGTGGGAAATGTAGTGCTGATGGCATAGAGAATGGAACTGTGACAAATGAAGTTATGACGACATAGTTAATGGAACTCTGGGGAGTGGAGTTCTGATGAATTCGAAATGGAACTGTAAGAAATGTAGTCTTGACAATGTAGAGAATGGAACTGTGGGAAACATAGTTCTGATGACATATAGAATGGAACTGTGGAAAAATATGGTTATGATGACTTAGAGAAAGATACACTGGAAAATGTAGTCCTGACATAGAAGAGAATGGAACTGTGGGAAAAGTAGTTCTGATGACATAGACTATGGTACTCTGGGAAATGTAGTTCTGATGAAAAAGAGAAAGATACTGTGGAAAATGAAATTCCGATGATGTAGAACAAGGCTCTGTGGGAATTGTAGTTCTGATGACATAGTGAATAGAACTGTTGGAAATGTAGTTCTGATGACATACAGAATGGAACGGTGGCAAAAGTCATTCTGACAATGTAGCGAAAGGTCATTTGGGAAATGTAGTTCTGATGACACAGAGAAAGGCACTTTGAGAAATTTATTTCTGATGACATAGAGAAAGGCACAGTGGGAAATGTAGTTCTGAGAAGTTAGAGAGTGGACTTTGGAAAATGTAATTCTAGTGACATAGTGAATGCAGCTGTGGGAAATGTAGTCTTGACAAAGTAGAGAATGGAAATGTGGCAAATGTAGTTCTGATCATATATATAATGAAACTGAAAAAATGTAGTTCTGATGACATAGAACATGGAACTGTGGGAAAATGTAGTTCTGGTGACTTAGAGAAAGATACTGTGGGAAATGTAGTCCTGATATCATAGTGAATGGTCCTGTGGAAAATGCAGTCCTGACACTGTAGATAATGGAACTGTGGGAAATGTAGTTCTGATGACATAGTGAATGGAACTGTGAAAAAATGTATTTCTGATGATGTACCGAATGGTGATGAGGGAAATGTATTTCTGATGAGACAGAGAAATGCACTGTGGGAAATGTAGTTCTGATACTGCACACAAAGGCATTGTGGAAAATGTAGTCTTGAGAAGTTAGTGATCGAACTTTGGAAAATGTAGTTCAAATAAAATAATGAATGGAAGTGTGGGAGATGTAGTTCTCATGACACAGAGAATGGCACTGAGGTAAATGTAGTTCTGAAGACACATCGAAAAGCATGGTTGGAAATGGAGTTTTGATGAGGTATGGAAAGGAACTTTGGGAAATGTATTTCTGATGACCCAGAGAAAGGCATTGGGGGAAATGTAGCCCTGAGAAGTTAGAGAATGGAACTTTGATAAAAGTAGTTCTGATGACATGGAGAATGGAACTGTGGGAAATGTAGTCTTGAGAATGTAGAGAATGGAACTGTTGGAATTGTAGTTCTGATGTCATAGAGAATGGAACTGTGGGGAATGTAGTTCTGATGACAGAGAGAAAGGCACTGTAGTAAATGTAGTCCTGAGGAGGTAGGGGATGGAACTTTGGGAAATGTAGTTGTGATAACATAGTGAATGGTTTTGTGGGAAATGTAGTTCTTATGACCTAGAGAAAGACACTCAAGGAAATGTAGTCATGACAATAAAGTGAATGGAAACATTTGAAATGTAGTTCTGATGACATAGAGATTGAAACTGTTGGAAATGTCAACTTGACAATATAGAGAATGGAACTGTGGTAAATATAGTTCTGATGTTGTAGATCAAGGCACTGAGGGAAATGTCATTCTGAAGACACAGAGAAAGGCACTGTGGGAAATGTAGTTCTGAAGACACAGTGAAAGGCACAGTGGGAAATTTTTATCTGATGACACATAGAAAGGCATTGGGGGAAATGTAGTTCTGATATATACAAAGGTACTTTGGCAAACATAGTTCTGGTGTCACAGAGAAAGTCACTGTGGGAAATTTTGTTCTGATATGCAGAGAAAGACACTGAGGGAAATTCCATTATGATGCTGTAGAGAAAGGCTCTGTGGGTAATGTAGTCCTGATGACACAGAGAAAGGCACCGTGAGAAATGTAGTCGCAAGGACGTAGAGAATGGAACTTGGGTAAATGTAGTTCTGATGACCTAGAAAATGGTACTGTGGGAATGTAGCCCTGATAATGTAGAAAATGGAAATTAGGGAAATGTAGGTCTGATGACCTAGAGAAAGACTCTGGGAAATGCGGTCATGACAATATAGTTTATGGAACTCTTTGTATTGTCTTTAGAACTACATCTACCATACAGCAATGCTCTCTGTCATCAGAACTACTTTTCCCACAGTGTCTTTCTCTACATCATCAGAACTACATTTCCCACTGTGCCTTTCTACATTTCCTATGTCATCAAAACAACCTTTCCCACAGTTCCATTCTCTCCCTTCTCAGGACTACATTTCCCAAAATGACTTTTTCTGTTACATCAGATCTACATTTCCCACAGTTTCTTTCTATCCATCATCAGAACTACATTTCCCAGAGTTTCATTTATTATGTCATCAAAACTAAGTTTCCCACACTTCCATTTTCTTTCTTCTCAGGACTACATTTCTCACAGTGCCTTTCTCTGCATCATCATTGCTACAATTCCCAAAATTCCTTTCCCTACATCACCAAAACTACATTTCCCACCACCCCTTTCTCTGTGACTTCAGGACTACTTTTCCCACACTGCCTTTGTCTCTGTAATCGGGGCTTCATTTCCCACAGTGCCTCTCTCTATGAAACGAGAACTACATTTCCCACAGTGCCATTCTCTACACAGAGAATGTATTTCTGATGACAAAGAGAAACAAACTGTTTGAAATGTAGTTCTGATGACACAGAGAAAGGCACAGTGGGAAATGTAGTTCTGATGATGTAGAAAAAGGTATTAGATGAAATATAGTTCTGATGTCACAGAGAATGGCACTGTGGGAAATTTATTTCTGATGACACACCGAAAAGCAATGTGGTAAATGTAGTTCTAATTACATAGAGAATGGATTTATGGTAAATGTAGTTCTGAAGGCAGAGGAAAGCATGGTGGAAAATGTAGTTGTGAAATGTAGAGAATGGAACTTTTTGAAATATAGTTCTGTGATATAGTGAACAGAACTGTTGGAAATGAAGTTCTGATGACATCGGGAATGGAATTTGGGAAACATATTTCTGTTGGCTTAGAGAATGAAACTTTGGGAAATGTAGTTCTGATGATGTAGCAGGAGGCATTATGAGAAATGTAGTCTGGAAGAGGTAGAAAATGAACCTGTGGGAGATGAAATATTGATGACAGAGTGAAGGGCACTGTGGGAAATGAAGTTGTGATGACAAAAGTAAGACACTCGGGGAAAAGCAGTTCTGATGATGGAGAGCAAAGCTCTTTGGAAATGTAGTTCTGTTGATATAGTGAATGGAACTCTGGGAAATTTAGTTCTGTTCACATAGAAAATGGAACAGTGGGTAATATAGTCTTGACAATGTAGAGAATGGAACTGTGAGAAATGTAGTTCAAATGATATGTAGAATGGAACTGTGAAAAAATGTAGTTCTGATGACCTAGAGAAAGATCTTGGGCAAAGTATTTCTGATGACAAAGAGAAACCAACTGTTGGAAGTATAGTTCTGATGACACAGAGAAAGGGCACAGTGGGAAATGTTGTTCTGATGATGTAGAGAAAGGTATTAGAGGAAATATAGTTCTGATGTCACAGAGAAAGGCACTGTGGGAAATGTAGTTCTGATGACAGAGCGATTGGATCTCTGATAAATGTAGTTCTGAAGAAATAGAGGGAAAGCCCGGTGGGAAATTAAGTTCTTAAAGGTAGGGAAAGGAACTTTGGGAAATGTAGTTCTGATGACATAGAGAATGGAACTATGGAAAATGTAGTTCTGATGAAAGAGAAAAAGGAACTGTGAGAAATGTAGTTCTGATTACACAGGGAAAGGCACTATGGGAAATGTAGTTCTGATGATGGAACTTTGGAAAGTGTATATTTGTTGATATAGTGAATAGAACTCTGGGAAATGTAGTTCTGATGACCTAGGGAAAGACAACCTGGGAAATGTAGTCATGACCGTGGAGAATGGAACTGTGGGAAATGTAGTTCTGATAACATAGAGTACGGCAATTTGGAAAATGTACTTCTTATGAAACAGAGAAAGGAACTGTGGAAAATGTAGTTCTGATGATGTGGAGAAAGGTACTATGGGAAATGTAGTTCTGTTGTCACAGAGAAGTGCATTGTGGGATATTGATTTCTGATAAAATAGAGAAAGGTGATGTGTGAAATGTAGTTCTGATGACATAGAGAATGGATCTGTGAGAAATGTAGTCCTGAGAATGTAGAGAATGGAACTTTGGGAAAGGTAGTTCTGATGACTTAGTGAATCGAACTGTGGGAAATGTAATTCTGATGACACAGAGAAAGGCACTATGGGAAATGTTCTGATAACACACAGAGAGGCACTGAGGGAAATGTAGTTCTGATAACACAGAGAAAGGCACTGTGGGAAATGTAGTTCAGATGATGTAGAGAAGGGCACTGAGGGACTGTCGTTATGATGAGGTAGAGAAAGGCTCTTTGGGGAATGTAGTCCTGAAGACACAGAGAAAGGCACTGTGGGAAATGGGCTCCTCAGAAGGTAGGGAATGGAACTTTGGGAAATGTAGCTCTGATGACATAGGTAAGGGAACTTTGGGAAAGGTAGTTCTGATGACATGGAGAAAGACACTCTGGGAAATGTAGTCATAAAATTGTAGGGAATAGAACTGTTTGAAATGAACTTCTGGTGACAGAGAGAATGGAACTGTAGGAAACTTAGTTCTGATCACATAGAGAATGGAACTGTGGGAAAATGTAGTTGTGATGATGAAAAGAAAGGTACAGTGGGAAATGTATTTCTGATGACAGAGTGAATGGAATTGTGGGAAATGTAGTTGTGATGACTTAGAGAAAGACACTCTGGGAAATGTAGTCCTGCATTGTAGAGAATCGAACTGTGAGAAATGTAGTTCTGATGAAAGAGAGAAAGGAACTGTTGGAAATGTAGTTCTGATGATGTAGAGCACGGCACTGTGGGAAATGAAGTTCTGATGACATGTAGAATGGAACTGTGAAAAAAAAATGTATTTCTGATGGCGTAGAGAAAGGCACTGAGGGAAATGTCATTTTGATGATGTAGAGAAAGGCTGTTTGGAAAATGTAGTTCTCATGACACAAAGAAAGGCATTGTGGGAAATTTATTTCCAAAGACACAAATAAAGGCACTGTAGGAAATGTAGTTCTTTTTTTGTAGAGAACAACTGTGGGAAATTTAGTTCAGATGACGCAGAGAAAGGCACAGTGGAAAATGTAGTCCTGAGAAGGTAGAGAATGGAACTGTGGGAAATGTAGTTCTGGTGACTTAGGGAAAGAGAGTCTGGGAAATTTTGACGTGACATTGTTGAGAATGGAACTCAGGAAATGTTGTTTTGATGACATAGAGAATGGAACTATGGGAATTATAGTTCTTATGAAATAGAGAAAGGAACTTTGGGAAATGTAGTTCTGATGATGTAGAGCAAGGCTTCTTGGGAAATGTAGTTTTGATGACACAGGGAAAGGCACAGAGGGAAATATAGTTCTGAAGACATGAAGAGCAGCACTGTGGGAATTGTAGTTCAGATATCATCTGATAGAGAAAGAACTGTGGGAAATACAGTTCTGATTATATAGAGAAAGGCACTGTGGAAAAAGTAGATCTGATGGCTTAGGGGAAGGCACTGTGGGTAATGCAGTTTTGATGATACAGGGAAAGGCACGGAGGGCTATGTAGTTCTGATGACATCAAGAGAGGCTATGTGGGAAATGTAATTCTGATGACATAGAGAACGACACTGTGGTAAATGAATTTCAGATGATATAGAAACGCACAGTGGAATATGTAGTTCTGATGACATGGAGAACGGAACTCTTGGAAATGTAGTTCTGATGAAAGAGAGAAATGTACTGTGGAAAATGAAATTCTAAACATGTAGAGCAAGGCTCTGTGGGAAATGTAGTTCTGATGACATAGTGACTGTAACTGTGGGAAATGTAGTTCTGATGACATAGAGAATGGAACTGTGGGAAATGTAGTTCTGATATGTAGAGAAAGGTAATTTGGGAAATGTAGTTCTGATGACTTAGAGAGAAACACTCTGGGAAATATAGACCTGAAATTCATGAGAATGGAACTGTAGAAATGTAGTTCTGATGACATAGAGAATGGAACTCTGGGGAATGGAGTTCTGATGACAACCAGAATTGAACTGTAGGAAATGTAGTCTTGACAGTATAGAGAATAGAACTGTAGTAAATGTAGTTCTGATGACATACAGAATGGAACTGTGAAAAAAATTAGTTCTGATAACCTAGAGAATTGCACTGAGGAACATGTATTTCTGCTTTCACAGAGAAAGACATTGAAGGAAATGTCATTCTAAAGACACAGAGAAAGGCACTGTGGGAAATTTGTATCTGTTGACACATGGAAAGGCACTCTGGTAAATGTAGTTCTGAAGACACAGAGAAATGCATGGTGGGAAAATTGTTTCTGATGACACAGAGAAAGTCACTGTGGGAAATGTCATTTGGATGATGTAGAGAAAGGTACTTTTGCAAATATAGTTCTGATGTCACTGAGAAAGGCACTGTGGGAAATGTTATGATAATGTGGAGAAAGGCACTGAGGGAAATGTCCTTATGATGATGTAGAGAAAGGCTCATGGCTAATGTAGTCCTAATGACACAGAGAAAGGCACTATGGTAAATGTAGTCTTGACATTGCTGAGAATCGAACTGTGGGAAATGTAGTTCTGAGGACATAGTTAAGGGAAATTTGGTAAATGTAGTTCTGAAGACCTAGAGAATGGAACTGTGGGAAATGTAGTCCTGATAATGTATAGAGTGGAACTGTGGGAAATGTAGTTCTGATGACATATATAATGGAACTGTGATAAAATGTAGTTCTCATGATGTACAGAAAGGCACTGGGGGAAATGTGGTTCTGATGACAGTGAATGGAACTGTGGGAAATGTAGTTTTGATGACATTGAGAATGGAACTGTGGGAAATGTAGTTCTGGTGACATAGAGAAAGGCACTGTGGGAAATGTAGTTCTGGGGACATAGAGAAAGGCACTGTGGGAAATGTAGTACTGATGACAGTGAATGGAACCGTGGGAAATGTAGTTCTGATGACTTAGAGAAAGACACTCTGAGAAATGTCATCCTGACATTGTAGAGAATGGAACTGTGAGAAATTTCATTCTTATGACATCATGAATAGAACTGTGGGAAAATGTAGTTCTGATGACTGAGAGAATGGCACTGATGTAAATGTAGTTGTGAAGACACATAGAGAAGCACAGTTTGAAATGGAGTTTTGATGAGGTAGGAAAAGGAACTTTGGAAATTGTAGTTCTGATGACCCTGAGGAAGGCGCTGGGGAAAATGTAGCCCTGTCAAGTTAGAAAATGGAACTTTGATAAAAGTAGTTCTGATGACATGGAGAATGGAATTATGTGAAATGTAGTCTTGACAATGTAGAGAATGGAGCTGTTGGAAATGAAGTACTGATGGCATATAGAATGGAACTGTGGGAAATGAAGTTCTGATAACCTAGAGAAAAACTCTCAGGGAAATGTTGTCATGACATTTTGCGAATGAAAGTGTTGGAAATGTAGTTCTGATGACATAGAGAATGGAACTGTGAGAAATGTCATCTTGACACTGTAGAGAATGGAACTGTGGGAAATGTAGTTCTGAGGTTGTACAGCAAGGAACTGAGGGAGATGTCGTTCTGATACTGTAGAGAAAGGTCATTTGGGAATTGTATTTCTAATGACACATTAGAAATTTTATTTCTAATGAAAGGCACTGTGATACATTTATTTCTGATGACATAGGCACTGTGGGAAATGTAGTTCTGAGAAGTTAGAGAATGGAACTTTGGGAAATGTAGTTCTAATGACATATTGAATGGAACTGTGGGCAGTGAAGTTCTGATGACATGAGGAGAGGCACTATTGGAAATGAAGTTATGATATAAAGAAAGCACTGTGGGTACTGTAGTTCTGATGACACAGAGAATTTCACCGAGCTAAATGTAGTTCTGAAGTCACAGAGAAAAGCATGGTGGGAAACAGAGTTTTGATAGGGTAGGGAAAGGAACTTTGGGAAATGAAATTCTGATGACCCAGAGAAAGTCACTGAGGGAAATGTATTCCTGCGATGTTAGAGAATGGAACTTTGGAAAATGTAGTTCTGATGACATAGAGAAATGCACTGAGGGAAATGTAGTTCAGATGACATAGAGAAAGGCACTGTGGGAAGAGAAGTTCTGATGAGAGAGAGAAAGGCCCTGTGGGAAATGTAGTTCTGATGACATAGTGAAAGGCACGGTGTAAAATGTAGTTCTGATGACATAGTGAATGGAATTGTGGTAAATGTAGTTTTGAAGACTTAGAGAAAGACACTCTGGGAAATGTAGTCCTGACATTGCAGAAAATGGAACTATGTAAAATGTAGTTCTGAAGACAATGAGAAAGGAACTCCGGGAAATCTAGTTCTGATGCAAGAGAGAAAGGTACTGTGGGAAATGTAATTCTGATGTTGTAGAGCAAGGTAGTGTGGGAAATGTAGTTCTGATGACATAGTGAATGGAACTTTGGTAAATATATGTGGGAGCCCGTTCTAGGGTTCCTCATGGCTTTACCCAGCAGGTCCGCATAGAGGATGATTAGGACCACGGGCCTGAGTGCAGGTGTCTGGGATGGTCTGCACTTGACTGTGCTGGGGGAGGAGTTCTTTTGCTCCACCCCTTGGCGTCTCTATAAAAACCTGGGGCAGAGACAGTCGGGGCCCGTTGGAATAGGTTCCAGGCCCTCTCGAGGCTATCCTTTATTTTCTATCTGTTTATCTCCACGATATTCTCTGCAATAAATCCTTCTATCTAATATTTCCTGCTGCTCGCACTCAAGAAAACTCTGGGGAAGTATGGGGGTGGTTGGGTAAACGCCCCACAGAATGGCGCCATGAACAGGGACTAAAGAAAAAAGAAAAAAAAAGGGACTAAAAAAAGGGGGGACTGAAAAAAGGGGGGACTAAAGACAAATGAACAGGGGCTAAAGACAAAGTAATAGGGACTAAAGATAAAGGAAAATAATAGTTTTATTACAGAGTTTTTGGTGAAAGTGCTGAGTCAGCCCTGCCAGTGGATAAGGCATGCCGGTGTTATGGTAAATATATATTTTTTATATATATTGAGAGGCAGGGGTTTTATCCTCGAGAGAAAAGGAAAGCGGACTGGAAGGATGTCCGATGCTGCAGCGAAATTCTCTTCTGTCAAAATTTTCTATCTTCTATCCCTTTCTCAATTTCTATCTGTGAAAAATATAAGGTATAGCATAGTAATATAGTTTAGGAAAAACTTAGAAGTGTAAGATTGTGTAGGAAAAAATAAGGCAACTAGACAGAAAAACTCTCCAATTTTCTAACTTTGGGGGCTATGAATGCAAACTGGGGGGAAAAATCTTTCTTTGGGCTTTACAGGTAGTGAAAAACCTCTTCTTTGAGCTTATGGGGAAGAAAAAGTTTCCTATGGCAGCTTTTGACCTGGGGACAGCTGAAATGCTAAGTCCAAGCAGCAGGAGAAAGTGATTTCTCCCTGAGGCAAAAATGGGGGTGTAAAAAGCCAAAGTTTAAAGTTGGGAAGTTTTGGGAAAAGTTGGTCTTTCTCTCTTGGAAAAAATCTTTCTCAAACTATAAAGCTTTTCTTGGAAAATTTGGGGGGAAAAACTCTCTAAAAAACCATCTTTCTCAAAAGCTCTTAAAAACTAAAGCCTTTAATTTTCTCAGGGCAAAAATTAGAATCACCTGAAGATATTAGTATGGGGACCACCTGTGATTAGCTCTAAGGGAAAACAACAAACCTCTGAAGACAGCAAAACCTAAGTTCTTTCAAACTTTAAAAATCTTCCTTGCAATGCAGGAGGCAGGGACAAGTTCCTAAAAATCCTCTTCTAAGCTCTGTCTCTTCAAGCTAGTAAAAGACAGTGGGTCAGAGTACCCTGAGGGAAACGCTTGGGAGAGTGTGGATAAAGAGCTACAGAGAGCCCAAAAGGGCGGGAAACTTTACCTGAGAAAAGCAAAAAAGCCAAGCTTTTCAGTTACAGCCCAGCTGAGGCATCAAGGGTTTTGTTTGAGTGAGCATCTATGAAAAGGTGCTCCTAATCGTCCTAAATCAAAGATCCCCTGAAGAAATGCAAACTGTTAGCATTGTATCCTCGCTTCTGACCAAAAACCCAGAGGCGAGTGGTCAGCGTCTCTGAGTTGGAGTGCATTTCAGGGATACTAGGGTTCCTGCAGTGGTAAACTTCCTGGAGCACAGAGCTGAGGCAGGAAGGTGCAGGACCCAGGGGAATACTGCTAATGAACAAACAAAACTAAAGCCGGTGGGAACAGCACAGTTGTCCACTTTCCTACAAGTCCCGGGTTGATAGGTCCACAGCTGAAAAAAACATCTGAGAAAAGCTTTCCTATCAGAGTAAGGACCTTTCTGGGAAAACAGTAAAGCTGAACTGTGTCTGAAGCAGTTGTGCTGCTGAGTCAGAACACTGTCTGGGGAAAGAGCCCAGCCAGGGCAGGACAGAACTATCCAGGAGTAAAGCTTTCTTTTCTGTCAGAGAAAGTACCTCTTTGAGAAAAGCTTTGTTTCCACTGACTCCCGTGAGATGAGGGGGAGTGTAGCCCTAAGGGGTGATTGCCTCTGGCATAAGCTCTGTCCTTGAGCACCCAGACAAGCAAATGCAACCCACTGGGGGACTGAGCCAGGTGAAGGCCTGATGAAGCACAGCACCTGTCCTAATGGGAGTTTAGAAATGGCAAAAACCTCCCTTGTTAGATTTTCAGTCTGTACACAAACCACACAGACCCCGAAAACAGAAACGGTCAAAACGCCCCTACCTTTCAGTAGCAGGGAAAGCCGCCACTGTAGTGTCGGAAACTGTTTGTGGAGTAGAGGGGATAAACTGAGACCAAACTGGGAACTGTCTGGGAAAGACTCCGAAGAAACAGAAGGGACATATTCCTCCCCAGAAAATACATGACCTGTGAAAAGCTGCTAGAATTTGAGGCAGATTCGGGGGAAGAAAAAAATCCCCTACCTCCAAAAGCAGCTAGCAGAGGAACAGAGCCACAGACAGATACCTGAAGCTCTACATCTGGGGAAGGAAGGAACAAGCAAAATGAGAATAAAATCAGTGGGAGAAAATCTCTCTGAAGGAGCTATGGAAAAGCTGTTGTATGTGATCTTGTTTTTTCACTGACTGGCTAAGACAAACACAAGCCCCGAAGAAAGTTGCTATCAGAAATGCCAGCCTTAATGCACACTAACGAGGCAGGTGCAGTTCTGATTTGGGGGCCAGTGTCAAATGAAGGAGAGACACCTGTTGAAGCCAGCTGAGGAGAGACTAGGAATCTCCCAATGTCCCATAGTTGAAAATATAAAATGCTTGTTCAAATCTCCCGTTGCAAAAGCAAAAAACTTTGTTCAAACCTCCCGGGCAAGAATTTGTAAGCAAGTCTGGTAAAAGAACCAGTTGACTCTCAGACCCAAAAAGAACTATGGGAAATGAGTGATATAAGGGAAATGATATAAAGGACTAATTTAAGGGACTGATAATATTATGGACTGATATAAGGGAAATGCCTTCTGGGAAAGGTAGTTTTTCCGCTAAAGATGGTGACATTGCCCTGAAACACTTTTGTCAGCTCGAAAATACTTTCATGGTAAACTTAAAATACACCTTTTTAAAGAATAAGGAGGAAAATCGTCTAAGAGTTTAAGTGTCAGTTCCAATGAAAAATTGAAAGGATACGGAAGTAGGTGCTTCGCGGTTTGGGGCTCCATTGGTAAAATGCCTTATTTACCCTAATAGCTGTGCAAAGTTTTGACAGTAGTTGGATGACAAAAAGCTACCTTTAAGAGCAAACAAGCCACTTTAAAATCCTTAAAACAAGGGAAAGCAGTTTATACACTGAACGTTGTCTTAGATATGAAAAAAACTTATGTTGAAATTTAAAAAGTTCTTTGCCTTGAACGAACAGCCTGCAATGAGTAATTCCTTTGCAAATCTAATAAGGAGACAAGGAAACAGACATTCAAAAAAGAAATGACTGCTTTATAGATGGGAAACAAACTTCAGAAAATCTAGCTGTCTTACAAAAGAGTTGCTTTACCTGAAAGTTCCTTATAAGAAATCAATGCTAAATATCACAGCTTCTAATAACATCAGGAGTTAAAGCTAATGAAATGAAAATACTAAATCCTGAAAATGCTTTTTCTCAAAGTAAGCTAATGAAGGATACGTTTCATGAAAGAACATCTATGGTCTTGACTCCTTTGAATAGTAACAGTTTTGGTGAAAATATTGGAACTAACAACAACCAAGTCAAAATGTTTCAACAAATCCAAGATGCTATTCCACAAGAGAAAGCTGCCATGCTTTGTGGGCCATATTAGAGCTCTCTCCAATCTTCCTGGTCCTTTAGATTAGGGTAATGCGAAATGGAAAGATCCCTGCTCGGGATTTTGGAAGGGTCCCAATCCTGTGTTAATATGGGGTTGAGGACATGTTTATGTTTTTTTACAAGAGGAGAATGAAGCTCGGGGTTTACCAGAGCATCTGGTAAGGAGCGTGGAACTAAGAAAGGTCAGCTCCAATGACGTTTCTATAAAGGAACCAGAATGAAAGTGGCTCGATCAGTGTTTCTGAGGTTTTGTCACTGGTTAATGCAAACAGTGAGGAAACAGAGTTCAGAGCTGTGCCACTTGTGGCTTTACTAGCTCCTTTAGAAAAATACTTTATATCACCTAATAGCTGTGCAGTATTTGGCGAAGAGCTTTACAGCAGCTAAATGCGGTAATTTCACCCTCAGCGTGAAGTGAAGTTTTTCAGTAGAACAAACCAAATGTACTGCTGTAATAGAAACGTTTGTCTGAATTGAAGCACTTAGGGGACTATTATGAATTTGGGTGAAGGGACAGCCTCTAGTTAAAAACCGGTAACCGCTCACAGTGCATCTCTGCTTGTCCGGTCCGGAATGGCTGAGAGAACTGGCAACTTTGGAGTGTGGCTTCATCCTGGGAAGGTTACAGTCCCCTAGCAACAACTATCACAATTCTATAACAACACTCACTAAATCCCAGTGCTTTATAACAAAGCTGACTATAAACTCTAAACTTTAGAAATGATGTATGTACTTCCTGTCTAGTTAAAAGAATCTTTCTAATAGAGATAATGATAATAATTAAGAGTAAAAAATAAAAAAAGATAAAAATAAGATATGAATTTGTAAAAATTCTCTTGTTAGATCTCTGTGTTAAGAAATCTTCAGGTGTTTGCTAAGTTAAATATATGCTAGTGGTAGGCCTATATAAGTTTGTAAAATAGATCTATAGAGTTCCTTTAAGAATATATGGGCTGGAGAGGTGGCTCAGAGGTTAAGAGCACTGACTGCTCTTCCAGAGGTCCTGAGTTCAATTCCATGCAACCACATGGTGGCTCACAACCATCTATAATGAGATCTGGCGCCCTCTTCTGACCTGAGGTCATACATGCTGTATACATAATAAATAAATTTTAAAAAAAGAATATAAGCTTATAAGAAGAATCTAAGGTAGTCTTAAAACATGTAATAATAAGCTTATAAGAAGTAAGGATACTAGTTGTAAATGTAAGTTTAAATAAGAAATATATAAGAAATAATAAGAAATATATTTGCTAAAGTAGTTCTATAGTTTCCTTAAGGAATATAAATAAGTAGATGTTAATGTTACAAATTTGTAAAAACATGTAAATGTTGAATATGAGTCTAAATGCTTTTCAAGACACAATATGTTATATATGAGTTTGTAAAATGTAAATGTTAAATATGAGTCTATTCTTAATGTATATGGTGGAAAGAACCTGAGACACAGAAGGTAGTGTCGCAGTAGACTGCAAAGTAGGCAGTCTGAATGGCTTCAAAAGCTCCAGAAGTCACTAAGAAGCTAAGAATGGCAGACACCAGAACCAGCACAACAAGGCATCCGCAGCTGAGATCCGTGGAAAATCGACGCAACACAGGAAAACCTGAGCTAACATCAAAAACGGTGTGGTTTAGAATACTACTGTAACTAAAAAGGTCGCTGGCTTGAGGATAAAAGTTGCAGAGACGCTTGTTTGAACTAAAATTGTTAATAACAAAAAGTTTTGGTTGTAACATGTCTCTTCATATTTGGAAGACTAGTACCAGAATTTATCATTTGAATTTTGGGACTTAAGAAATGAAATGAACAATAGAGATTTCATTGCAATGTGACAATTTTGAGTAATGACCTAGGAACTGTTTTCTGGAATTGGGTTAAAAATGGAACTGTTTAAATGAAGAAATTTATTATTTCTACCTAGAATCAAGATGCAGTTTTGTGTATGCATATATGCTTTATTAACTGGTGATTCATGAATTGTTTTGTGGTACTGTTTATGTAAAAATAGAATTACTTATGGAACTGGTTTTGTGTTACAAATGAAACTGTTTAAACAGAAATATGGGTTTTATAACTAGGCTTGAGATTTTGTTTAAAAAATTATAAAAGGGAGAATTAATATTCCTTAGTCTATTTAATTTCAAAAATTGTTTGAATGGATTAATGTCATGTTTTGTTAGTAAGAAATGCAAATGGGGTATATTAAGAGACTACTTTTAAAATGTAAAGCATTTTATTAAGAAACTGCTTTTGGATGTTTTGCTAAGTTTTCAAAATGTTAATGGTTAGATTGAGAAGATTGCTTTTCAATATGGGTTTGTAGGAATTGTATGAGTTTGGGTTCTTCTAACTAGGTTTGAGAATTTGTTTAAAAAATTATATAAAAAAGGAGGAGTTATGAGGTTGAATTATGTTTGCAGAAATTATATTTACCCTATTGATATTAATGCACCCTGGTTTTGTGGAGTTAAGGAATATTTAAGTTTGATGTGAATACATCGAAGTTTTTCCTATGTTCTGTTAGCAAGAAAATTCAAATGATTGAGTTAAAAACTGAGAGTATCACTAAGACAATTCGGTTTCAGCATAGAATTTCCATAGAATTAACATAGGTTTACTCACTTGATTCCAAGACCAGAGTCACTCTTCTAGTGTCAATGGCACCTCCACAATTTACAGTAACTATAAATATTGAAAAATTAATGTAACCCCATTATTAGCAGTAAGAAGGTCCAGAAGCATCAGAGTAAATATTATCACCATTGGCCTAGAGCCAGAGACTGAGACTTCTCAATAAGTACCAATAACATCCTAGCTTGAACAGTGTGGCAGGAACCTCACCTACCTTCAGACCCCACGTTCAAAAGTGACACACAATGCCCTCAATTTTCATAGGTGGTACTGTCCCCATTCATCTAGTGTTTTAGAGTGCATCAGATAGGTTAAGTTGGGCACCTATCTCAGAGAAAAGCAACTCCCACTTCAACCTCAATCTAGTATAAGAAATGGCTTAAAACCTTGCAGAAAGAAGGTAACAACAGAATAACTGTTACCCTGGAAGATAACGCTGAGGCTTTTATTTCCTATTCCATAGTTTACTTCTTAGTTAATGGGACATCCACCCAGAAAAGGCTCTGAACATCTTTTGCTAAGGCAGTATTCAGGGGAATTAGGTACCCTTTATTAAGTACTAGTGCCAGGTGCAAGGTTAATGTCCAAGGCTTTGGCAATGGACTGATTGGCATCACCTCCCACTTTGTGCACAATAAAGGTTATATGGTACACATATTTTGGATAATAAAGTGTCCTAAGAAAACACTGCATTTCAGCTGCTCCCTGCTTATTGGTCCCATGATATGGGCAGAGAGAATCCCACTTGGGTTGCCAGGCAATAATATTGATCACACAGTCTGTCACAATAGCCCCATGGCAAATCAGCCCCACCCAATCAGGACCTCACTTTATATCCTCATTTTTCTACTCCCGAAAACTCAAGTCTCTCTGTGAGTTGTATTTTTCCTTCTACCTTTAATATGGCTGTAGTAAACCAAGCATTATTGAGGGCATCATTTTTTTTTTTTTAAAAGATTTATTTATTTATTATGTATACAGCATGTATGACTGCAGGCCAGAAGAGGGCACCAGATCTTGTTACAGATGGTTGTGAGCCACCATGTGGTTGCTGGGAATTGAACATCTGGAAGAGCATCAGTTCTTAACCTCTGAGCCATCTCTCCAGCCCCGAGGGCATCATTTTTTATCCCAGTAGATTGTTGAACATTAAGACATGTTCCATATAATCTACTTCTCATATCAGAAAAATGGAAACAACCCCACTCTTGTGCCCATTATTTACTCAGACCCTTGTTACTTTATCCCTTTTAAATGTTAATATTTTTTTGCCTGAGGCTGTATGTCTATTATGAATAAATTAAGTTTTTAAAAATCACTGATAATTCCAATAATTTGTCATATGATGTTACTGGTGATTAAAAGAGAAACCTTTAGGGTAAGTCTTACTATTACATCAGTCATTGAAATGTGATCAATAGTTTGGGTAACTTATAATGTCATTGAGCCACAAATAAATTATGTAGTACTATCAAAAGGCTTTGCAGAATATGGACACACTAGAATTTTAAAAGCTTGGATAAGGCAGCTTAAATTATCTAACACCCTTTGGTTTTGCCTATCATAGTCTACAATCATGTCATTTTCTCCTTGGGTGAAATTGAGTAGTTCTTGCTATCTTGAAAACTCTATTAATTAAAAAATTGCTGTATTTAATAATATAAAAGAAAACTTACATTCAGAATGTATTCATCTTTGGTGCATTTAAGGTAGCTAAAGACAAAGATTGCAATGAATCCTATAAATGTATCCTATAAAAACAGACAAAAACAATAAGTTAGAAGAGAGCATTCCCAAAACCAAAGCAAAAAGAAGAGAACTGGGAAGATTGAGTGTAAATTTATGTGAGAGAGTCCAAATACATCATTAGACTAAAAATATTTAAGTAAAAGCTATCTTGAAAAATTGAAACATATAATAAAGGAGATATAAGAAATTGACAGTAATAATTTTATAACTTGAGATAATTCTGACTTTTAAGTGTCTTACATTCCAATTAGAAGAAATAGCCTTACAGAATAGACTACATAATTGAAAGAGAGCTGTTATTGGAGGTTATTGCTCTTTTGATGGACCTTCATCCAGCTCCCAAGTAAATCATACACAGAGGCTTATTCTTACTTAGGAGTGCCCAACCCTTAGTTTGGCTTAATTTCCAGCCAGCTTTTCTTAAATTAACCCTTTTATCTTTTACCTCTGGCTTTTCTTATTCTCTAAATTCTGTAAATCTTACTCTTACTTTCTGCTTGCTGTATAGTAGGGTGACTGGCTCCTGGAGCCCTCCTCATTCTCTGACTCCTTGATTTTAGAGTTCTCCACCCAGTTTTCTCCTTCTATATATAATCTAAGCCTGCTGGCCCACCTATCCTTTCTCCTTTCTTGCTGTTGGCCAGTTCTTTATTAAATCATCAGGTGTTTTACACAGGCACAGTAATATATCTTCACAGAGTTAAACAAATTCAACATAAACAAAAGCAGTGCATCTTAAAATAATATTCTATTACATAGAGCTATTTGGTACCTGCAACAAATGAACTAAAGTGCCAAAGAAATAGGCAGAAAATCACATGTGGAAACAAACAAGTATAACCACACTGATAGTCCACAATGTGCACTTTAAAGTTAAATTAGTGAATGAGAAAATGAAGGTCACTACATATTGATAAAGTGAGAAATTCAACAAGAGTCCATAAACACAAGTTCTTGTGACATTGATGTTCCCAATTTTATAAATCACACACTACTAAATATGAGCTAACAGATAGAATTCAACATTACTTTAAGTAATTTTAATGCATGAGTATATCAGTTATCAAAACAAAAGCAAAGCAATGAACAACCGATATACAAAAAAATGGACTTATTTAACATTTACAGAACTTTCCAAGGAGCAGTTGCAGAATTCATTTTTATCAGCAGACTGAGCAATTACTTTTCAAAATGGTTTTATGCAAAGCAAATCTTCTCAAAAACAAGGTAAGTGAAATAACTTTTATTTTTATAAGATCACAGTATAAAAAATACAAAATAAAACAAAAATAAACTAAAGAAAATATACAAACACATGGAGGCTAGAAAATAAAACACTGAACAATCAGTGAGACGCTAAAGAAATTGAGAGTAGGTTCCAAAGTTCTTGGACACAAATGATTGAAGTCTAGTGGTATAAAGGTAAACATTTAAAAATTCGGGACTAGTAGATGGTTTAGCAAGTAAAGATACATGACAACACGTCTGAATTCAACTCACGGGAACCATGGTATAAAAAAAGGCATTGAACTCTAGGAAACTATTCCCGTCCACCATCCACATGTGAGTTACAGTGTGTGCACAGCTGAGTGAATGCTATGTCTGTCAGTTAATACACAAATAATATGTGTGAAAAACAAGAAATAACAAAGATCAGAACTCAAGGAAATAAGTTCTGAATCTTAACTCATACTGTACAAGAGAACACTCAGCCAATACTAATAAAATCAAACCTGAACAAACCATACAAAAGAACCAATGAAACACTCAGTTCTGTAAAAGGATCACCATGTATGACACACTCCTCTAGTAAGAATGACACCACTTCAAGTTATGAGAACACACAAATGGAAGGATTATGGAACCCCACTACTAACTGGGACAGGGTCCAGAAGCTTCAAAAACAAAAATCACTGATTCTGGGTCAGGGGGCAGAGCTCAAGATCTCTCAGCATGGCACAGCTACATACTGACCTGGAGAGTAGTACAATCCCTCAGTTATGATATGGGCATCACGTTCAAAACTGACAATACATTCAGTCTTTCCCTAGTGTTATTGACACTGTGGTTCCAACATTTTGGAGAGTATCAGATAGGGAATTTGGTCAACTGCTTTGGGAAAGGACAAAAGAAAAGAGAAGAGAACACACAATAAACACTGCTGCCCAAATCCCACTGAGGTCTCTATAAGTGTGAACCAACAGCTTGTCAAAGTGAAGAGACCACCTTGGCATGCAGAGAATGGGAGAAAGAAGGCCACATGCCACCCAACAAGGTGACAAAGAGAAAGACTCACTTGACCTTTGCAGGGGGCTCTCCTACTTGCAAGCTGCTATCCCCACTGTGATCCTACATAAACACTCGAAAGCAAATGTGCAAAAAGCAAATGGTGCTGGACTTTGAACTTACTCCCTCAAGGCTGTTCATAGCAGCTCTCTCCTCATAATGGCATGCAGGTGTGTGATGTGTGACTGATCCATCTCCATCATTGGACTGCAGCTTCAGGCAGAAAAGCAGGGATTGATTGCCAAATGATTCTCACAAAAGACTCACTTCCCAGAACTGCTGGTGTATGGACAAAAAAACAAACAGTTGACTGTCATGAAAGTGGTGATGGGGTTGAATGTGTGTGTGTGGGGGTGTGCGTATGAGTAAAGTGATGAATTAAACACAAGTGGGTTGAAGGTTAAAGAGGCTAATGTTACAGGAGGAAATGTTGCTGACCTAACCTTGACCCAGCTGCTTGTTCTTACCTGCTTTTTCTGTGTCTGAGGGTCTCTGACCATTTTCTCCTGGCCAATGGTAGAGAAAAGGGAATTCCAGAAAGAATCATACTATTTCTGAAAACTCCAACAACAAAATAAATTCAAGAACCTGTAGTAAGAAAACATATTCCCCATCTGCCCTTCTCTGACCATGTAAATGGGGAAACATCAGCAAGTAAAGGACAAATCCCCTCTGAGTGAGGGTAGGAGACACTAGTGGTGTAGCAGTCCTATGGCAATAGACCCCTGCCCAAGACCCTGCATGATAACCATCTCGTGTGGAACACTGGACTTCTAAGTGTCATGACTCATTTGGTGATGGAATGACTCTTTCACAGGGGAGGAAACTCAGACCCCCTGAATAACAGATATTTACATAATGATTGATCACAGTAGTGATTACAGTTATGAAGCAGCAAGAAAAATAATTTTATGGTGGAATGTCACAACACAAGTAATTGTATTTCAATGGTCATGGCATTAGGAAGGTTAAAAATAGTTGTTCTGTAGGCTGAGAACTTCTGGCACTTATTATACATTTTTGTTGTAGGTACAAGGGGGTGACTAAAGAAACCCACCCTCACCCTGGAGCCCAGAACTAGGGAAAGAAGATTCAGATCGGGGCAGAAAGAAACACACCAATAGGCTCAGTCCGATCAGAGCCATCTCTGGCCCTGGCCAACTGACTTGTGAAACCAACCAATCACAGAGTAGGACAGTAGAACCCTGGGCCCCAAGCCAACCCCTGGTTGACTTCACCCCCAAAACATCCTATGTAAACCGCCCTGCCTGGTCAGTTAGGAAAAAAGGCTGTTCTCTCCACCCTGGTAGAGGCACCTACTGTCCTGGAATCCTCCTTCCCTTCAAATAAATCTCTTTCTGAGAAGAGTTTTGGGTGTGAAGATCTTCATTCACTGGCGTAGAGAAGATCTTTGCTGAGATGTCCCTCATTGGACAGAGCAATAAAAAGCTAAAAAGTAACACTTTTCTCCAGAGCTGGAGGACATTGCTACATTTCAGGAGGGGTTTTTCCCTTTTTGAAGAGTGAAGCAAAAGAAGCAACATCTTAGGCCAGAGAAGCAGAGCTCAGCTAGGAAGCCCCCTTAAGAGGGGGCTGAGCAAAGCTCAGATGTAGGAGTTCTCCAGGAGAAGAGGAGGATTATTGTATCCTGTGGAGAGATCATCCCCCATCACTTCCAGGCCTGAATTTCCCATAAAGTCAGAAAATTGTCCCTTCCAGGGTCAGGTTGCTTCTTTGCAGTTCCAGCCATCAGAGCTGTGCTAAACAGCTCCAGGTGTCCAGGACACCTTCAGGGCAGAGCTGTTGTGAGCAGCTTGAGGTGTCTAGGATACCTCACCCTCCAGAGCTGAACTGTCCCCTTGCAGTTCCAGTCATCAGAGCTGGGCTAAACAGCTCCAGGTGTCCAGGACACCTTCAGGGCAGAGCTGTTATGAGCAGCTTGAGGTGTCCAGGATACCTTACCCTCCAGAGCTGAACTGTCCCCTTGCAGTTCCAGCCATCAGAGCTGTGCTAAAGAGCTCCAGGTGTTCAGGACACCTTCAGGGCAGAGCTGCTGTTGTGAGCAGCTTGAGGTGTCCAGGCTACCTTGCCCTGCAGGACTGAACTGTCTTCGTGCAGTTCAATCTATCAGAGTTGTCCTAAGCAGCTCAAGGTGTTGCCTGACTCCCCAGGTAGTCAGGACACCTTTCCTCAGAGTTGTTTCAACAAATTTACTTATATTGTTGGTACCAAAACCCGGGACTAAACCTACAGAGTTGCAAATAATTTACTTACACCTATTCTGACCCTACACCCATAGATTCAGGCTGTTTAGATGATGGGAGGTGGAGCTACATGAGCTCTCTCAGGAGGCTTGTCGAAATAGCTGTCTAAGAATTTCCCTGGTGTTTTCTCCACAAGTGTGTACCCTCCAGGGTCTGTGAAGATGTTTCTACTGTCTTCAAAAAGAAATTCTCAATGATGGTACCTGTCACAATGGAGACCAAAATAACATCATGAACAGTTTTGAAGATAGGACTCAACATCATGACAGATTTATAAACTCCCCAAGGGTATATCTATGTGTCACTAAAGAAAGTACACTGGTGGAAATATAATACTCAAAGTGGTGCTCCCAATTTTCACCAAGGTATCACCTGGGAACTGTGAGATAGGGAACTGTTCATGTGCAACCACAGATTCTGATTGCAGGGACTAGAGGGAGACACATGCACAAACACCTAGAAAAATACACAACATATACACATGTATGTGAGAGACAGAGAAAGAGATACTTAGAGAGACAGAGAAAGAGAGACTGAGTGAGAGTGGGAGAACTCTATCAATTGGATGCTGAACAAATGCATGAAGGTGTGTCATCTCTGAGAGGAACAAAAGGAGCAGGAATCAGTCTCAGTTCCTGTATCCACACATTTAGATGTGTGACCAGGCCTCTCCAATTGCTGCTTGGAGAATCAAATGCACAAGGCCTTTAAAAGCAAGTAACAAATAATTAACTCAAACTCATAGCAACTAACATCTCACACGAGGCAGCACTTGATAAAATCTCTTCAAATGCATGCTGGGGACTCACATACTACTGCCTCAGTCCATGAGTACTATGACTCATGCCACAGGCTCTGTTTTTGTTTCTTTTTAGAGGAATAGTCTATGTCCTCATGACTTTCCTGTCCACATTTGAGGTTCTGCCTTTGGGAGGAGTTCAGAGACATGATTTTGGCATACCCTGAAGGCATACCCTGAAGATGCTGCCTACCAGAAACACAGTCCTTATATAAAATGAAGTAATGATGACAGAGTGGACCTGAGATTGAAACCACAGGGTTTGAAAGAATGAATACCTACTTTTCATGCTCTCTTCTGTGATAAAGATCAGGTGATCTCACTGTTACTTTCTTTCAATGGTCATTTCCTGTAGCTGAATGGTCAGTCTGCACCTTCTGCTTCACCTGCATCTTGGTGAGGAAGGTTTGGTGGGATGGTGGCTCTCTGATGCTCCTTGTGGGTAGATGAACATAAAGTATCTTGCAGTCCTAATCAAATGTTTGAGAAAACTTGTATACCAGTGACTCGGTGACACCCCAAATTATTTTGTCCTGTGCTTCAGATGCCCCCTCTGGGGAACTCAGCTGTCTCCTCTATTTGAAGGAAAGTAATTATCCCAGCTATCTGGTTTTCTCTGCCCTCATAGCACATGCTCCAAGTAACCAAGGAGATAGCCTCTTCAGGCTCATTCACAGCTGCAGACTCAGAATTCAACTTGGCTGCAGAGTCCACAAGACTGTGGGTTTACAAGTCAGGAAAAAATTTCCATAGTTCACAATCACCCCAGTCATTTAGAGGTTCCCCAAATATCTTGACAGGTCACTCTAACCATATAACTATTGATGGAGAAGACATATAAGCCCAGAACATGGTGACCAAACTCAACAAGTCACCTCACTGACAACTCAGGAACACAGAGCACCTGGGAAGTACCTAAAGTTAGCCACTGTGGTTGAAGTACAGTGATGTCCTGCCTTGAAATGGGCACACCTCATTAATCCCTCCCACTTTTATGTCAGTCTCATGTTCACACATCAATGCCTATCTACCAAAAGAAATGAAAGCCAAGAGTTCCCAGCATAAAGCATTGGCCTTACCAGTTCCTGACTTCTGAGCCAGAACAATTAATATCCTGGAATCCTTGAATTTCAAGAGGGATGACAAGCAGGGAAGTTCTGTTGGTTCCCAGAGACTACAGCTTTCTGTTCCCCATTACTGGAAGATTCAGCACAAGCCCACTTCCACCAGGAATATTCCCTTTCCTTGCACAGAACTCATTACATGATTCTCTTGACCATTTCTTTCTTGACATTTTACATTGAGGCTGAAGGTCAGCTTTCTTCTGTCACTCTCTGGTTTCTCTACCCTGTCCATTCTCTTTCTGAATTAGACTCTTCAGCATGCCATCATGTTCATCAGTAAATGGTGAAGGCACTGAAAAAATTTCCCAAGGGAAGTTGGTGTTGCCACAACATATGTGACATCACAGAAGAAGCCAGGGCTCTCCAGGATACAATAGAATGTTCAGGGAAGAGTTGTAAATGTCATGGGAACTGGCATTGCTTCCTTGCTAATGAGCTTTCCTTATAATACACTGTAATTCAAGTTGACCTTTGCAGGAGCCTCTGCTGGGATACAAGGGAAGCCCTTCAGCACCCCCTTCATCCAAAGCCAGAGATCTCTCCCCAATTTATTGGAAATCCTTTAGTTCTTTCCATGTGTGGAACTGAATGTTTATCTCATACTGAAATTTTATGTACACAAGGTAATAATATCATAAATTTATATATGCTATAGTTCTTCATAAGTTCCTGCATCTCCTTATCGCCTTATCCACAAAACATTATAGAATTGATGCTGACTGAGAAGAACACTTGTTAAACAATTTCCTGGTAAAGACTCTACAGGAAACCTCTGGGCAGAGTTATGCTAGAGGAGGAGGCTGACACAGCCTAGGAACAAGTACCCGTAGGAGCGTGATATGGTCATGGAGCTCAGTGTGACTAAAATCTGTGTCATCAGCATGGGTGTAGTGGGTGTTGTACTCTCAGATGAGTAGCTCAAGGCGGTCTGCTGTTACTGGGCAGTAAAGGTGGCCAGACAGCTGGAGTCTTCCACACAGAACATTAGTTTCCTACAGACAAAGGATATTCAGGAAAGTCCTTTGCAAGCACCTTCATATTTAGAAACATAGACACTAGGGTTCCACTGGGCACTCTAGATCAATCGTTCTTAATTTTTCCCATTCTCTGACCCTTTAAATAGTACTAACAGTAGTGTCTCATGTTGTGGTGAACCCTAAACATAATTGTTTCATTGTTTCTTAACTTTAATTTTGCTACTGTTATGAATCATAATTCAAATATTTGATTGTAGAATATCTGATATGCAAACCCCAATGGGGTGGTGACCCACAGGTTGAAGACCACAGCTCTGAATGCAGGCAGAAATCTCCTCAAATCCTGACAGTGATGCTGGGGCAGTGTGATTCTTAGTTTTTATTATCAGACTGAATCAAACTAGTCACCTGGGAAGAGGGACCCTCAATGAGGAATTATATGGATCTGATTTACTTTGAGCAGGTCTCTGTGAGATTTTATTAATTGTTAATTGAGATAAGACTCCCTTAAATGGGCAGAATCATTTCATTGTCTGTAACCTGTACTGTGTACATATGAAGAAGCCAGAGCATAAGCATAAGCAAACAGGTAGCATGGGTACATTTGTTTATCTCTGCTCTTGGCTGTGGATGTGATATGATTAGCTGAGTTCCTACTTCGATTTCCCTAAAATGGAACTATTACCTGGAATTATGGGCTATGATCATTTTTTCCCATTCTAAATTGCTGTGCCTGATAACTCAGTGTAATAAAGATGTTAAGAAACCACTCTATGACAGAGAGGTTTTCACAAGTCAGTGAGATGTGTTTTTCAAGAAATGCTCAACAGCACCATATCTATCTCAGAAGAAGAGATCCTACTTCCTCCTGAACCCAACCTGTGTCTTCCTGTCACAGTTTTACAAAGACACAGAGACACCCATAGACTCACAAACCACTTCACCCTGCCAATACATGTTCCCTGATATTTTCTTGCCGTATCTACTACCATGCTAAATTCTTCCAATGTGTTATATACAATGAGCTTCACTTCAATGAATGTATTTTTCTTTGAATTTCCTGACCATTAAACTTTTCAGATATGGGGAATCGGGTCTGAATTCACTGCCTTTTCTATGAATTTCAATCTTATGCTATGTCCCTCCTTGGAGGTCAGAAGAGGCTCCTTAAAGTTGAGAGCAAAGTAGCCCCTTAAATTCCAGGTATGCAGGGGTAAAAGTAATGACTGGCAATGTGTCCACTAGTTACCTTAGACTGGAGATTAACTCCAGGGCTGATGTACATAGATCCCTGTGAAAACTTCTTGGTATTCCTCTAACTTCTGTGCCTCTTCATCAAGGTTTCTGTAAACAGATCTTTGACAAATTTCCTCCTTCAAAAGTAAGTAGACCTTATCAGATGTGAAAAGTCACTTTGATTTTTGTCCTTCACCTCCTAGGACATGTAACAGGCCCTTTTGAGCTACATCAAAGGCTATCCAAGAGAATAAGGTCTGAAATAACCACAGGTAAATCTTTAGAATGCAGGTCTGAGGAACAGTGCAAAACAAGGGCAGGACAGCAGGCACAACCAGGAAATTATTGGTTATGTCTTTGGCAGTTTAGCCTCTCTGCATGTCAGTTTCTTCTCCCTAGAGAAAGATGGGTTGGGAAGCACCATGGGCATGGGTGCTGTCACAAGGCATGACTTATAAAATCACTTCTTTCATAAGTGGTACTTTTTTTAGGTTTGTTTGTTGTTTGTTTGCATGGTTTTTTTGGTGGTGATGATGAGCTAGCTTTTATATGAGCTAAGCTGCACATCTCTTTCTGGTGAACATCTCTTTCTGGGAACAGAGGAATCAGATCCTAAACATACAAAAAGTGCTGAAAATGATGCTTTAGAGCCGAGAATCACTTCCCTTGGTTGAAAAACAATTAACACTTCATGACTGTTACCAAATATTGTGCGTGGCTCCTTTCCTTTGCTGTTTGGAAAGACTCAGCAGCTAGCTACTCTTTATTGATTAGCCACTTTCCGATGCTGAAAGCAAAGAAGATGGAGAGGGAAGGTAGAAATCAACATGTTTGATCCTAAATATAGAGTTGTGTTTGCCTGTTCCAATCTCAGAATTCTAATCCTTATCTGGCTAATCTAACAACAAATAAATGACACCTGTGCCCAGTGGTGTATTTTAATAGAAACACATGAACCATTTTGGTGACTTACTAGAACTCAAGTAGTATATATTGAGTCCAGCTATTAATATTTTCTTCTCTGACTTGCTATTCTTATTTGGAAGGTTTGCTTGGTTGAGTGGAAGTGAACCATCCCAATTAAAATGGGGGAAATTTTTTTTAAATTAACTACTGTAACAGAATATGTTCGGGAGTTGTAAAAGTTTTTCCATTGAAAAAAATCAGAATTTAGGAGGATCCTGTTACATGCTGGGGGTAGATATCAGAGTCAGCAAAGTTTGCAAAACAGATTTTTTTTCTTTTAGCACTTTGATGGGAGAAGCACTTCATTTTTTAAAATTTTATAATTAATTTAATTTTACATATCAGCCATATATTCCCCTGTCCTCCCTCCTCCAGTTCTCCCCCTTCTCCCCCCAATCCACACTCATTCCCATCTCCTTAAGGGCAAGGACTCCCCTGGGGATTCAGCTCAGCCTGGTAGATTGAGTCGAGGCAGGTCAAGTCCCCTCCTCCCTACAACAAGGCTGAGCAATGTGTCCCAGCATAGGCCCTAGGTTCCAAAAACACCAGCTCATGCACTAAGGACAGGTCCCGGTCCCACTGTCTGGGGGCCTCCTAAACAGTTCAAGCTAATCAACTGTCTCACTTATCCAGAGGGCCTGATCCAGTTCCATGGAGGCTCCTCAGCTATTGGTTCACAGTTCATGTGTTTCCACTAGTTTGGCTATTTGTCCCTGTGCTTTTTCCAATCTTGGTTTCAATATCTCTCCTCAGATAATCCCTCCTCTTTCTTGCTGATTGGACTCTGAGAGTTCCACCTGGGGCTAGGCCGTGGATCTCAAGTTCTGATGGAAGATGTATATTTTTGATATTAGACCTTTATCAGATGAGAATTTTTGTTTTCTTTAATATCTTGTGTTCAATATGTATATTTTGAGTATTAGACATTTATCACATAAAAATTTTCATTTTATTTAATTTCTTGTGTTCAATAAACACATTTTTCATATTACACCTTTATAGATGAGAATTTTTGGTTTGTTTTTCTGATTTCTTGTGTTCTATATGTATATTTTTGATATTAGACCTTTACTGGTGAGCTTTTTTGTCTTATCTAATTTCTCGGGTTCCATATGTATATTTTTGATATTAGAACTTTATCAGATGAGAATTTTTGTTTAATTCATCTATTTATATTCAATATGTATATTTTGGATATTAGATCCTAATCAGAAGAGAATTTTTGTTTTATTTGTTTTCTTTGGTTCAACGTGCATATTTGGGATATTAGACCTTTATCAGATGAGAAATTTTGTTTTATTTATCTGATTTGTTGTGTTCAATATGTATATTTTTGGTATTAGAACTTTATTAGATGAGAATTTTGGTTTTTTTGTATCTCATTCCCGTTTTCAGTGTGTATATTTTGGATATTAATCTGTTAACAGAATCAAATTTTTCTTTTATTTAATTTCTTGTGTTCCATAAGTACATTTTTGATACTAGACCTTTATCACATGAGAAATTTGTTTTGTTTTTCTTATTTCTTGAGTTAAATATCTATATTTTGGGTATTAGAACTTTATCTGATGAGACTTTTTGTTTTCTTTAATTTCTTGTGTTCAGTAAGTATATTTTTGAATTTGGTCTTTTTCCATGAGAATTTTGTATTGGTTTTCTGATTTCCAGTGTTCAAGATGTATATTTTTGATATTAGACTTCCATTAGATGAGAATTTTTATTTTCTTATTTTCTTGTGTTCAATAATAATATGTTTGATATTTGACCTTTATCACATCAGAATTTTTTGTTTTTCTGATTTCTTGTTTTCAATATGTATATTTTGGATATTAGTCTTTTATCAGATGAGAATTTTTGTTTTATTTATCTGGTTTCTTTTATTGAATAATATATATTTTGGATATTAGACTCTTACCAGTGAGAATGTTTATTTTATTTATCTAATTTCCTGTGTTCAATAAATATATTTTTGATATTAGACCTTTATCAGATGAAAATTTTTGTTTTATTTAAATTCTTGTGGTCAATAATTATATTTTTGGTATTAGATATTTATCACATGAGAATTTTTGTTTTGTTTTTCAGATTTCTTGTGTTCAATATGTATATTTTGGATATTAGACTTTTATCATATAAAAATTTTTGTTTTTATTAAGTTCTTGTGTTCAGTAAGTACATTTTTCATATTAGAACTTTATGAGATGAGAATTTTTGTTTTCTTTTTTGGATTTATTGTGTACAATATGTATATTTTTGATATTAGACCTTATATCATGTGAGAATTTTTGTTTTATTTATCTGATTTCTTGAGTTTAATATGTATGTTTTGTATATTAGACCTTTATCAAGTGAGAATTTTTGTTTTATTTGTGTAATTATGTTCAATACGTATATTTAGGATATAAGATGTTTATCAGATCAAAAATTTTATTTCAACTGTTTTCTTGTGTTCAATATGTACATTTTTGGTGTTAGACCTATATCAGATGAGAAATTTCTATTATTTATTTGATTTTGAGTGTTCAATATGTATCGTTTGGATATAGACTTTTATCAGGTGAGAATTTTTGTTTTATTTAATTTCTTGTGTTCAACAAGTATGTTTTTGATATTTGATCTTTATCACATAAGAAATTTGCTTTCATTTTCTGATTTCTTATGTTCTTTATGTATATTTGGATATTAGACCTTTTTCAGATGATTTTTTTATTTACATGATTTCTTGTGTTTAATGTGTATATTTGGGATATTCAACCTTTATCAGATGAGAATTTTTGTTTATTTATCTGATTTCTTGTGTTTAGTATGTATATTTTGGATATTAGACTTTTATCTGATGAAATTTTTTGTTTTTTTAATTTCTTGTGTTAAGTAAGTATATTTTTGATATTAGATCTTTATCACATGAGAATTATTCTTTTGTTTTTCAGATTTCTAGTGTTCAATATGCATATGTTGGATATTAGACAATTACCTGCTAAGAATTTTTGATTTATTAATCTGATTTCTTGTGTTCAATATGTATATTTTGGATCATAGTACTTTATCAGATGAGAATTTTGGTTTTATTTATCTTATTATGTTCAAATTGTATAATTTGGATATTAGACCTTTATCAGGTGAGAATTTTTGTTTCATATATTTGATTTCTTGTGTTCAGTATGCATATTTGGGATATTAGTTCATTATTATGTGATATTTTGTTTTATTTAATTTCTTGTGTTCAATATGTATATTTTGGATATCAGATTTCAGATCTTTATCTGATGAAAATATTTGTTTTTATTATCAAATTTCTTACGTTCAATAGGTAATTTTGATATTAGACCTTTATAACATGAGAAATTTTGCTTTATTTAATTTCTTGTGTTGAATATGTATATTTTGGATATTAGACATTTATCAGGTGAGATTTTTTTTGTGTTAGTTATCTAATTATGTTCAATAGGTATATTTTTGATATTAGACCTTTATCAGATGACACTTTTCCTTTATTTATCTGAGCTCTTGAGCTCAATATGTCTACTTTGGATTTCAGACTTTTATCAGATTAGAATTTGTTTTTTTAATTTCTTTTGTTCAATAATTATATTTTTGGTATTAGACATATATCAGGTGATAATTATTGTTTTGTCAAATTATGTTCAATATGTATATTGTTGATATTAGACTTTCATAAGTTGAGAATTTTTGTTTTACTTAATTTCTTGTGTTGAATACGTATATTTTGGATATTAGACATTTATCAGATGAGTTTTTTTGTGTTAATTATCTAATTATGTTCAATATGTATATTTTGGATATTGTACCATTATCAGATGAGAATTTTTGATTTATTTATCTGATTTCTTGTGTTCAATATGTATATTTTTTTTATTAGAACTTTATAAGATAGAAATATTTTTTAATTTAATTACTTTTGTTAAAGATGTATGTTTTGGATATTAGACTTTTATCAGATGTCAATTTTTGTTTTACTTATCTAATTATGTTCAATATCATATTTTGGATATTATATATTTATCAGATGAGAATTTTTGTTTTATTTAATTTCTCATGTTTAATAAGTATATTTTTGATATTAGAAATTTATCAGATAAAAATGTTTGTTTTCTTTAACTTCTTGTGTTCAATATGTATGTTTTGGATATTACACATTTATCAGATGAGAATTTTTGTTTCATTTATCTAAGTATGTTCCATAAGCATACTTTTGATATTAGACCTTTATCAGATGAGAAATTTTGTTTTATTTATCTAATTTCTTGTGTTCAATATATATATTTTGGATATTAGATCTATTTAGGATGAGAATTTTTTATTATTTATCTGATTTCCTGGGTTCAATATGTATATTTTTGGACATAGACTTTCGTCAGGTGAGAATTTTTCTTTTATGTAATTTCTTGTGTTGAATATGTATATTTTGGATATTAGACCTTTATCAGATGAGATTTTTTGTTAGTTATCTAATTATGGTCAATATGTATACTTTGGATATTAGAGCTTTATCAGATGAGAATTTTCCTCTATCTGAGCTCTTGAGCTCAATATGTCTACTTTGGATTTCAGACTTTTATCAGATTAGAATTTGTTTTTTTTTAATTTCTTCTGTTCAATATGTATATTTGTTGATACTACAACTTTATCACGTTAAAATACTTTTTATTTAATTTCTTGTGTTCAATATGTATGTTTTGGATATTAGATCTTTATCAGATGAGAATTTTTGTTTTTTTTTAATCTGATTATGTTCAATATGTATATTTTGGAAATTAGACATTTATCATATGAGAATTTTTATTTTACTTAACTAGTTATCTTCAGTATGTATATTTTCAGATATTAGACATTTTTCAGATGAGAATTTTTGTTTTGTTTTGTGATTTGTTGTGTTCAGTATGTATATTTTTGATATTAGAAATTTATCAGATGAAACTTTGTTTTATTTAATTTCTCGTGTTCAAGAAGTACATTTTAAATATTTGAATTTTATCAGATCAAATTTTTGTTTTCCTTTATGATTATGTTCAATATGTATTTTTTGGATATTAGACATTCATCAGATCAGAATTTTTGTTTGGTTTTCTGATTTCTTGTGTTCAATATGTATATTTTGGATATTAGACCTTTATCAGGCAAGAATTTTAGTTTTATTTATCTATTTCTCATATTCAATATTTATATTTTTGATTTTAGAACTTTACTGGTGAGAATTTTTGTCTTCTCTAACTTCTTCTGTTCTTTATGTGTATTTTGGATATTAGAATTTTATTCGTTGAGATTTTTATTTTTTTCTAATATTATTCAATATGTTTATTTTGGATATTAGACCTTTATCAGATGAGAATTCATATTTTATTTATATGATATCTTGGATTCAATGTGTATATTTGGAATATTAAACATTTATCAGATTAGAATTTTTGCTTTATATTTATAATTTTTGTGTTCATTATGTTTATTTTTGGTATTAGACCTTCATCAGATGATAGTTTTTGTTTTGTTTATATGATATCTTGGGTTTAATGTGTATATTTGGAATATTAGACATTTATCAGGTGAGAATTTTAGTTTTATTTATCTGATTTCTCATGTTCAATATTTATATTTTCAATTTCACAACTTGAAAGGGTGGGAATTTTTGTTTAATCTAATTTCTTCTGTTCCATATATATTTTTGGATATTAGAATTTTATCAGATGAGAAGTTTTGTTTTATTTATCTAATTATATTCAATATGTATATTTTGGATATTAGACCTTTATCAGATGAGAATTTTCATTTTATTTATATGATATCTTGGGTTCAATGTATATATTTGGAATATTAAATGTTTATCAGATTAGAATTTTTGTTTTATTTATATAATTTTTGTGTTCATTATGTTTATTTTTGGTATTAGACCTATATCTGATGATGGTTTTTATTTTACTTATCTGATTTCTTGTGTTCAATAAGAATATTTTTGATATTTGACCTTTATCACTTGAGAATTTTTGTTTTGTTTTGTTTGATATGTTTACTTTTGGTATTAGACCTTTATCAAATGAGGTATATGTTGTATTTTTGACATTTATCAAATGGTACATTTTGTTTTATTTATCTGATTTCTTGTTTTCAATATATATATTTTAGATATAAGACCTTTATCAGATGAATTTTCCTTTTATTTACTTAGTATATTGTGTTCAATATCTATATTTTGTATATTAGACTGTTTTCAGATGTGAATTTTTGTTGTATTTATCTTAATTTATTTGTTCTATATGTCTATTTTGGATGTTAGTCCCTTATTAAATGAGAATTTTTGTTTTATTTAATTTCATGTGTTCAATATGTATATATTTGTATTAGACATTGATCAGATGATAAGTTTTGTTTTATTTACCTAATTATGTTACATATGTATATTTTTGATATTAGACCTTTTACAGATAAGATTTTTTTATTTTATCTGATTTCTTGTGTTCAATAGGTATATTTTTTATATTAGACATTTATCATAACAGAATTTTGTTTTATTTTATTTCTTGTGTTCAATAAGTATATTTTTCATATTAGACCTTTATCACGTGAGAATTTTGTTTTGTTTTTCTGATGTATTGTGTTCTATATGTATGTTTTGAATATTAGACCTTTATCAGGTGAGAATTTTTGTTTTATTTATCTCATCATGTTCCGTGTAAACATTTTTGATATCAGATTTTCATCAGATTAGGATATTTCTTTTATTTAATTTTTGGTGTACAGTATGTATATTTTGTATATTAGACTTTTATCAGGTGAGAATTGTTGTTTAATTTAATTTCTTATGTTCAGTATGTATATTTTTCATATTAGCCCTATAACAGATAAAATGTTTGTTTATTTATCTAATTATGTTCAATATGTATATTTTAGATATTAGACCCTATCAGATGAGAATTTTTGTTTTATTTTTAAGATTTCTTGTGTTCAAAATTTATATTTTGGATATTAGACCTTTACCAGATGAGAAGTTTTATTTTATATATTTGATTTCTTGTGTTCAGTATGCATATTTTGGATATTAGTTCTTTATCAGATGAAAATTTTTGGTTCATTTAATTTCATGTGCTCAGTATGTATATTTGATATTAGACCTTTATCAGATAAGAATTTTTGTTTATTTATCTGATTTCTTGTGTTTAATATGTATATTTTGGATAATAGACCTATATCCAATGAGATTTTTCCTTTTATTTATCTGATTTCTGGTGTTCAATATGTATATTTTGGTTATTAGATTTTTGTCAAATGAGAATTATTGGTTTATATATCTAATTATTTTCCATATGCATATTTTTGATTTTAGAACTCTTTTGGATGTGAATTTCTCTTTTAATTATTTACTTGTGTTCAGTATGTGTATTTTGGATATTAGACCTTAATGAGGTGAGAATTTTTGTTTTATCTTCCTAATTATATGCAATATATATATTTTATATATTAGACATTTATCAGATGGGAGTATTTATTTAAATATATGATATCTTGTGTTCAATGTGTATATTTCAAATAGTAGATCTTTATCAAATTAATGTTTTGTTTTCTTTATATAATTTCTTTTGTTCAATATGTTTATTTTTGGTATAAAATCTTCATCAGATGAGAATTTTTGTTTTATTTATCTGTTTGTGTTCAATAAGTATATTTTTGATATTTGACCTTTATCATGTTAGAATTACAGTTTATTTTTCTGATGTCTTTTGTTCAATATGTGTATTTTAGATATTAGTAATTTATCAGATGAGAGTTTTTGTGATAGTTATCTTATTATGTTCGATCTGTATATTTTGGTTATTAGACCTTTAAAAGATGAGAATTTTTGTTTTATTTTATTTCTTGTATTCCATAGGTATATTTTTTATATTAGACCTTTATCAGAGCACAATTTTTATTTTATTTTATTTCTTGTGTTCAAAAAGTGTATTTCTCACATTAGACCTTTATCATGTGATAATTTTGTTTGGTTTTTCTGATTTCTTGTGTTCTATATGTATATTTTGAATATTAGACCTTTATCAGGTGAGAATTTTTGTTTTATTTATCTGATTTATTGTATTCAATATGTATATTTTTGTTATTAGACCTTTATTAAATGAGTATTTCTGTTTTATTTAATTTCTTGTGTTCAATATATATATTTTGGAACTTAGACTTTTATCAGATGACAATTTTTGTTTTATTTATCTAATATGTTTCAATATGTATATTTTGGATATTAGAACTTTATCAGATGAGAATTTATGTTTTATTTTTGTGATTTCTTTTGTTCACTATGTGTATTTTGGATAATAGACCCTTATCAGATGAGGATTTTTGTTTTATTTATCTAATTATGTTCAATATATAAATTTTGGATATTAGACTTTATCAGGTATAATTTTCTATGTTCTTTAATTTCTTGGGTTCAATAAGTACATATTTGATATTAGACCTTTATCAGATGACAATTCTTGTTTGATTTTTCTAATTATATTCAATAGATATATTTTGGATACTAGACCATAATCTAATTAGAATTTTTGTTTTATTTTGTTTATTTTATTTTATTGTTGTTTCTGGTTTCTTGGGTACATGTATATTTTGGACATTAGACCTATATCAGATGAGAATTCTTTTTTTGACTCTTGGGCAGTTTATTTTTTCATTAAAAGTTTTCTTTTCTTTTTTTATTTAATTAAGTTAAAATTCAAATATCAGCCACGGATTCCCCCATCATCTCTCCTCCCATCCCCCAGACCTTTCCCTCAATCCACCCCTTCATTCCCACCTCCTCTAAGGCAAGGTCTCCCCTGGGGAGTCAACCCAGCATGGTAGACTCAACCTAGGAAGATCCAGTCGCCTTTCCCTACACCCAGGCTAACCAAAATATCCCAGAAAAGGCCCCAGGCTCCAAAAAGCCAGGCCATGCACCAAGGACAGGTCCTGGCTTCACTGCTTGGGGGCTTCCCAAACAGATCAAGCTCATCATCTGTCTCACTTATCCATAGGGCCTGGTCCAGATGCATGAGGGCTCCTCAGCCATTCGTTCGTACTTCATGTGTTTCTACTGGTTTGGCTATTTGTCCCTGTGCTTTTCCAATCACGGTCTCAATATCTTGTGGAAAAGTAGTGCTGAAAAGTTAGAGAATGGAACTTTGGGAATTGAAGTTCTGATGACATAGTGAATGGAACTGTGGGAAATATAGTTCTGATGACGTAGGCAAAGACACCCTGGAAAATGTAGTCATGACAATGTAGAGAATGGAACTGTGAGCAATGTAGTTATGATGATATAGAGAACTGAACTGTGGGAAATGAAGTGCTGATGAAAGAGAGAAAGGACATGTGGGAAGTGAAGTTCTAATTACACTGGAAAAGGCACTGTGGGAAATGCAGTCCTGAGAATGTAGAGAATGGAACTGTGGGAAATGTAGTTGTGATGACATAGTGAATGGAACTGTTGGAAATGTAGTTCTGATGGCATATAGAATGGAACTGTCAAAAATTTTAGTTCTGATAATGTAGAGAAAGGCACTGAGGGAAATGTATTTCAAAGACACAGAGAAAGGCACTGTGGGTAATGTAGTTCTGAGGAGGTAGAGAAATGCACTGTGCGAAATGTAGTTCTAATGACACAGAGAATGTATCTCTGGGAAATTTAGTTCTGATGAAAGAGAAAAAGGCACTGTGTGAACTGTAGTTCTGATGACACAAGGAATGGACCTGGGAGAAATGTAGTTCTGAAGACATAGAGAATGGAACTGTGGGAAATGTAGATATGATGTTGTAGAGAAGGGCAAAGAGATGTGTAGTTTTGATGAGAAAGAGAAAGGCACTGTGAGAAATGCAGTTTTGATGACATAGGGAAAAGAACTTTGCAAATTGAAGTTCTGAGGAAACAGAAATGCACTATGGGAAATGTAGTTCTGAGAAGGTAGATAATGGAACTGTGGGAAATGGAATTTTGATGACATAGTGAATGGAACTGTGGAAAATATAGTCTTGATATTATAGAACATAGATTGTGGGAAATGTAGTTCTGATGATGTAGAGAAAGGCACTGAGTGAAATGTAGTTCTGATGACACAGAGAAAGACACTTTTGGAAATATAGTTCATAAGATGTAGAGAAAGGCCTGGGGGAAGTGTAGTTCTGATGATGTAAAGAAATGCTGTTTGGGAAATGTAGTTCTGATGACACAGAGAAAGGCACTGTGGGATTCATATATAATGACACACAGAAAGGAACTGTGGGAAATGAAGTTCTGATGATGTAGAGAAAGACACTGTGGGAAATGTAGTTCTGAGGATGTACAGAATGGCACTGAGGGAAATGCTGGTATGATGATGTAGACAAAGTCTCTCTGGGTAATGTAGTTCTGATGACACGCACAAAGGCACTGTGGGAAATGTTGTCTTCAGGAGGCAGAGAATGGAACTTTGGAAAATGTATTTCTGAAGACATAGTGAATGGAACTGTGGGAAATGTAGTTCTGATGACATAGAGAAAGGCACAGAGGAAAATGTGTGTCTGAAGACACAAGGAAGGAAACTGTGTGAAATAAAGTTCTGATGGTGGAGAGAATGCACTGTGGGAAATGTAGTTCTCATGACACAGAGAATGGCACTGTGGTAAATGTAGTTCTGAAGACACAGAGAAAAGCACAGTGGGAAATAAAGCTTTGATGATGTAGGGAAAGGAATTTTGGGAAATGTAGTTCTTATGAGCCAGAGAAAGGTACTATGGAAAATGTAGTCCTGAGAAGGAAGGAAATTGATCTGTGGGAAATGTAGTTTTGATGACATAGTGAATGGAATTTTGGGAAATGTAGTTGTGATGACTTAGAGAATGACAGCCTAGGAAATGTATTCCTGACATTGTAGAGAAAGGAACTTTTGGAAATGTAGTTCTGATGACATTGAGGACAGACCACTTGGAAATATAGTTCTGATGACACAAAGGAAAGCATGGTCGGAAATGTAGTTTTCATGAGGTAGGGAAAGAAACTTTGGGAAATGTAGTTGTGATGACCCAGAGAAAAACACTGTGGGAAATATAGTCCTGAAGGGGGAGAGAAAGGACTTTGGGAAATGTAGTTCTGATGACATAGTGAATGGAACTGTGGGAAATATTCTTCTGATGACATAGAGAATGAAACTGTGGGAAATGGACTTTTAACAATGTAGAGAGTGGGACTGTGGGAAAGGTATTTTCGATGAACCAGAGAAAGGCACTGTGGGAAATGTAGTCCTGAGAAGTTAGAGAATGGAAGTTTGGGAAATGTAACTTGGATGACATAGAGAAATGCACTGCAAAATGTAATCTTGACAATGTAGAGAAAGGGACTCTGGTAAATGTAGTTCTGATGATGTAGAGAAAGTTATTGAGGAAAATGTACTTCTGAAGAGAATAGAACTGTGGTTCTGATGACTGAGAGAAAGACATTCTGTGAAATCTTGTCCTGACATTGTAGAGCATGGAACTGTGGGAAATGTAGTTCTGATGACATAGAGAATGAATACCTGGTAATTGTAGTTCTGATGAGAGAGAGAAAGGTACTGTGAAAAAATGTGATTCTGATGATGTAGATCAAGGCACTGTGGGAAATATAGTCCTGAGAAGGTAGGAATAGAACTTTGGGAAAGGTAGTTCTAATGACATATAGAATTGAACTGTGGGAAATGTAGTTCTGATACGAGAGAAAGTTACTGTGGGAAATGTAATTCTGATGAGGTAGAGCAAGGCACTGTGGGATTGTAGTTCTGAAGACATAGTGACTGGAACTGTGGGAAATGTAGTCTTTGAAGACATAGTGATTGGAATTGTGCTAAATGTAGTTGTGATGACATAGAGAAAGACACTCTGGAAAATGTAGTCCTGACAATATAGAGAATGGATCTCCGGGAAATGTAGTTCTGATGACATAGAGAATGGAACTCTGGGAAATGTAGTTTTGATGACAAAGAGAAAAGAACTGTGGGAAATGTACTCATGTGAAGTTAAAGATTGGAACTTTGGGAAATGTACTTCTGATGACATACAGATTGGAATTGTCAGAAATATACTCTTGACAGTGTAGAAAATGGAACTGTAGGAAATGTAGTTCTGATGACATAGAGAATGGAACTGTGTGAAAAGTAGTTCTGATGGAAGAGAGAAAGGAAAGGTGGGATATGTAGTTCTGATTGCACAGGGAAAGGCACTGTGGGAAATGTAGTTCTGAGAATGTAGAGAATGGAACTGTGGGAAAGGTAGTTTTGATGTCATAGTGAATGGAATTGTGGGATGTGTAGTTCTGATGACTTAGTGAAAGACACCCTGGGAAATGAAGGCTTGACATTGTAGAGAATGGAACTGTGGGAAATGTACTTCTGATGACATAGAGAATGGAACTCTGGTATATGTAGTTCTGATGACTTAGGGACAGACACCCTGGGAAATGTAGTGATGACAATGTGGAGAAGGGGACTGTGGGAAATGTAGTTCATATGACACAGAGAATGGAACTCTTTCAAATGTTGTTCTGAAGACTCAGAGGAAAGAATGGTGGGAAGAGTAGTTCTGAAATACAGGGAAAGGAATTTTGGGAAATGTAGTTCTGATGACCCAAAGAAAAGCACTTTGGGAAATAGTGTCATGACGAGGTAGAGAATGAAAGTTTTTCAAATGTAGTTCTGATGACAGTGAATAAAACTGTGGGAAATGTAGTTTTAATGACTTGTTGAATGGAACATGGGAAATGTAGTTCTGATGACCTAGAGGAAGACATTAAGGGAAATGTAGTCATGACAATGTAGTGAATGAAACTGTGGGAAGTGTAGTTCTGATGACTTAGAGAAAGGAACTTTGGGAAATGTAGTTCTGATCATGTAGAGGAAAGCATTGTGAGAAATGGAGTCCTGATGAGGTAGGGAATGGAATTGTGGGAAAATTAGTTCTATTACATAGAGAATGTAACTGTGGAAAATATAGACTTGATAATGTAGAGAATGGGACTCTGGGAAATGTAGTGCTGATGACATAGAGAATGGAACTCTGGGGAATATAGTTTTGATGACAAAGAGCAAGGCACTGTGGGAGATGTAGTTCTGATGACATAGAGAATGAAACTGTGGGAAGTGTAGTTCTGATGACATAGAGACTGGAACTGTGGAAAATACAGTTCTCATAATGTAGAGAAAGGCATTATAGGAAATGTACTTCTGAGGACAGAGTGAATGGAACTTGCGAAATGTAGTTCAGATGACCTAGGGAAAGGACATTCTGGGAAAAGTATCACATCAATATAGTGAATGGAACTGTTTGAAATGTAGTTCTGATAACAGTGAATGGAACTATGGGAAATGTAGTTCTGAAGACAGAGACTGGAACTATGGGAAATATCATTCTGATGACATAGAGAATGGAACTTTGGGAAAATAAAGTTATATTGAGGTAGAGTAAAGGCTCCCTGAAAAATGTAGTTCTGATGACATTGAGAATGGAACTTTGGGAATTGAAGGCTTGACAATGTAAAGAATTGACTGCGGGAAATGTAGTTCTGATGAACCAGAGAAAGGTACTGGGGGAAATATAATCTTGACAACGTAGAGAATGGCACTTTGGGAAATGTAGTTCTGATAACATAGAGAATGCAACTGTGGGAAATGTAGTTCTGATGAACCAGAGAAAGACACTGTGGAAAATGTAGTTCTGATGACACAGAGACTGGAACTGTGAGAAAATGTAGTTCTGATAACGTACAGAAAGGCACTGTGGGAAATGTAGATCTGATGACTATAGTGAATGGCACTGTGGGAAATGTAGTTCTGATGACATAGAGATTATAACTGTGGGAAATGTCATCTTGACAATGTAGAGAAAGGAACTGTGGGAATTGTTGTTCTGATGACATATAGAATGGAACTGTTTTTAATGGATTCTTGTCACGTTGGGCACCAAATGTAGATGTAACCAACCTTCTTATTAAATAAGAAACACAGAACCAATGCAAAGAAGAAAGCCAAGAGGTCAGAGCTAAGAGCTAAAACCTTACCCTTCCTCCTGCGGTGGTCCTACCTCTCCGAACCAGAACTACCCCTGTGTTAAAGTCTTTATATAGAGTTCCTGTCCTGCCTTCTCATTGGTTGTAAACCCAACCACATGACCGCCTCCTCACGGCCTGTCTGTATAGGCCTCCAGGTTTTCCATGATTGGTATTAAGATTAAAGGCATGTGTATCCAATAATGGCTGTATCCCTGAACACACAGAGACTTACCCAGCTCTGCCTACCAAGTGATGGAATTACAAGCGTACGCCATCACTGCCCTGCTTTCCTATGGCTTGCTAATAGCTCTGACCCCTGGGCAACTTTATTTATTAACATACAAATAACATTTTGATACAAATAAAATATCACCATAACACAGAGAATAGAACTGTGGGAAAATGTATTTCTGAAGACATAGTGAATGGAACTGTGGGAAATGTAGTTCTGATGACATAGAGAAAGGCACAGAGGAAAATGTGTGTCTGAAGACACAAAGAAAGGAACTGTGTGAAATAAAGTTCTGATGATGGAGAGAATGCACTGTGGGAAATGTAGTTCTCATGACACAGAGAATGGCACTATGGTAAATGTAGTTCTGAAGACACAGAGAAAAGCACAGTGGGAAATAAAGCTTTGATGATGTAGGGAAAGGAATTTTGGGAAATGTAGTTCTTATGAGCCAGAGAAAGGTACTGTGGAAAATATAGTCCTGAGAAGGAAGGGAATTGATCTGTGGGAAATGTAGTTTTGATGACATAGTGAATGGAATTTTGGGAAATGTAGTTGTGAAGACTTAGAGAATGACAATCTAGGAAATGTATTCCTGACATTGTAGAGAAAGGAACTGTTGGGAATGTAGTTCTGATGACATTGAGAACGGACCACTTGGAAATATAGTTCTGAGGACACAAAGGAAAGCATGGTCAGAAATGTAGTTTTGATGAGGTAGGGAAAGAAACTTTTGGGAAATGTAGTTCTGATGACCCAGAGAAAAACACTGTGGGAAATATAGTCCTGAAGATGGAGAGAAAGGACTTTGGGAAATGTAGTTCTGATGACATAGTGAATGGAACTGTGGGAAATATTCTTCTGATGACATAGAGAATGGAACTGTGGGAAATGAACTTTTAGCAATGTAGAGAGTGGGACTGTGGGAAAGGTATTTTTGATGAACCAGAGAAAGGCACTGTGGGAAATGTAGTTCTGATATAAAGAAAGGTACTTTGGCAAATATAGTTCTGATGTCACAGAGAAAGACTCTGTGGAAAATGTTGTTATGATGATGTAGAGAAAGGCACTGAAGGACATGTCATTTTGTTGATGTAGAGAAAGGTTCTGTGGCTAATGCAGTCCTGATGACACAGAGAAAGGCAGTGTTGGATATGTACTCCTGAGGAGGTAAAGAATGGAACTTTGGTAAATGTTGTTCTGATGACATAGTGAATGGAACTTTGGTAAATGAAGTTCTGATGGCCTAGAGAATGGAACTTTAGAAAATGTAGTCCTGGTAATGTAGAAAATGGAAATGAAGGAAATGTAGTTCTGATGACATAGTGAATTGAACTGAGGGAAATATAGTTCTGATGACATAGTGAATGGAACTGTGGTAAATGTAGTTTTGATGACCCAGACAAAGACACTCTGGAAATTCAGTCATGGCAATGTAGTGAATGGAACACTTTGAAATGTAATTCTGATGACATAGAGAATGGAACTCTGGGAAATGTAATTCTGATGAAAGAGAGAAAGACACTGTGGAAAATGAAATTCTGATGATGTAGAGCAAGGCTCTGTGGAATAAGTAGTTCTGATGACATAGTGACTTTAACTGTGGGAAATGTAGTTCTGATGACATAGAGAATGGAACTCTGTAAAATGTTGTTATGATGACAAAGGGAAAGTCACTGTGGGAAATGTAGTGCTGATGGCATAGAAAATGGAACTGTGGGAAATGAAGTTCTGATGACATAGTTAATGGAACTCTGGGGAATGGAGTTCTGATGAATTCAAAATGGAGCTGTAAGAAATGTAGTCTTGACAATGTAGAGAATGGAACTGTGGGAAATGTAGTTCTGATGACATATAGAATGGAACTGTGGAAAAATATAGTTATGATGACTTAGAGAAAGACACACTGGAAAATGTAGTCCTGACATAGTAGAGAATGGAACTGTGGGAAAAACAGTTCTGATGACATAGACTATGGTACTCTGGGAAATGTAATTCTGATGACACAGAGAAAGGCACTTTGAGAAATTTATTTCTGATGACATAGAGAAAGGCACAGTGGGAAATGTAGTTCTGAGAAGTTAGAGAGTGAACTTTGGAGAATGTAGTTTTAGTGACATAGTAAATGCAACTGTGGGAAATGTAGTCTTGACAAAGTAGAGAATGGAAATATGGGAATTGTAGTTCTGATCACATATATAATGAAACTGAAAAAATGTAGTTCTGGTGACATAGAACATGGAACTGTGGGAAAATGTAGTTCTGGTGACTTAGAGAAAGGCACTGTGGGAAATGTAGTCCTGTTATCATAGTGAATGGGCCTGTGGGAAATGCAGTCCTGACATTGTAGATAATGGAACTGTGGGAAATGTAGTTCTGATGACATAGTGAATGGAACTGTGAAAAAATGTATTTCTGATGATGTACCGAATGGTGATAAGGGAAATATATTTCTGATGAGACAGAGAAAGGCACTGTGGTAAATGTAGTTCTGATACTGCACAGAAAGGCATTGTGGAAAATGTAGTCTTGAGAAGTTAGTGATTTAATCTTTGGAAAATGTAGTTCAAATGAAATAATGAATGGAACTGTGGGAGATGTAGTTCTCATAACACAGAGAATGGCACTGAGGTAAACGTAGTTCTGAAGACACACAGAAAAGCATGGCTGGAAATGGAGTTTTGATGAGGTATGGAAAGGAACTTTGAGAAATGTATTTCTGATGACCCAGAGAAAGGCAATGGGTGAAATGTAGCCCTGAGAAATTAGAGAATGGAACTTTGATAAAAGTAGTTCTGATGACATGGAGAATGGAACTGTGGGAAATGTAGTCTTGAGAATGTAGAGACTGGAACTGTTTGAATTGTAGTTCTGATGTCATAGAGAATGGAACTGTGGGAAATGTAGTTCTGATGACAGAGAGAAAGGCACTGTGGGAAATGTAGTCCTGAGGAGGTAGGGGATGGAACTTTGGGAAATGTAGTTGTAATGACATAGTGAATTGATTTGTGAGAAATGTATTTCTGATGACCTAGAGAAAGACACTCAAGGAAATGTAGTCATGACAATATAGTGAATGGAAATATTTGAAATGTAGTTCTGAAGACACAGTAAAAGGCACAGTGGGAAATTTGTATCTGATGACACACAGAAAGGCATTGTGGGAAATGTAGTTCTGATATATACAAAGGTACTTTGGCAAATATATTGCTGATGTCACAGAGAAAATCACTGTGGGAAATTATGTTCTGATATGCAGAGAAAGACACTGAGGGAAATTCCATTATGATGTTTTAGAGAAAGGCTCTGGGGTTAATGTAGTCCTGATGACACAGAGAAAGGCATTGTGAGAAATGTAGTCCCAAGGAGGTAGAGAATGGAGCTTGGGTAAATGTAGTTCTGATGACTTAGAAAATGGTGCTGTGGGAAATGTAGTGCTGATAATGTAGAAAATGGAAATGAGTGAAATGTAGGTCTGATGACATAGTGAATTGAACTGAGGGAAATGTAGTTCTGATGACCTAGAGAAAGACACTCTGGCAAATGTAGTCATGACAATATAGTTTATGGAACTCTTTGTATTGTCTTTAGAACTACATCTACCATACAGCAATGCTCTGTGTCATCAGAACTACATTTCACACAGTGTCTTTCTCTACATCATCAGACCTACATTTTCCACTGTACCTTTCTACGTTCCCTATGTCATCAAAACAACATTTCCAACAGTTCCATTCTGTCCCTTCTCAGGACTACATTTCCCAAAATGACTTTTTCTGTTACATCAGGTCTACATTTCCCAGTTTCTTTCTATCCGTCTTCAGAACTACATTTCCCACAGTTTCATTTATATGTCATCGAAACTACATTTCCCACACTTCCATTTTCTTTCTTCTCAGGACTACATTTCTCACAGTGCCTTTCTCTGCATCATCATTATTACAATTCCCAAAATTCCTTTCCCTACGTCACCAAAACTACATTTCCCACCACCCCTTTCTCTGTGACTTCAGGACTACTTTTACCACACTGCCTTTGTCTCTGTAATTGGGGCTTCATTTCCCACAGTGCCTCTCTCTATGTAATGAGAACTACATTTCCCACAGTGCCATTCTCTACACAGAGAATGTATTTCTGATGACAAAGAGAAACCAACTGTTGGAAATGTAGTTCTGATGACACATAGAAAGGCACAGTGGGAAATGTAGTTTTGATGATGTAGAGAAAGGTATTAGAGGAAATATAGTTCTGATGTCACAGAGAATGGCACTGTGGGAAATTTATTTCTGATGACACACTGAAAAGCAATGTGGTAAATGTAGTTCTAATGACATAGAGAATGGATTTCTGGTAAATGTAGTTCTGAAGACAGAGGAAAGCATGGTGGAAAATGTAGTTGTGAAATGTAGAGAAAGGAACTTTTTGAAATATAGTTCTGTGATATAGTGAATGGAACTGTTGGAAATGAAGTTCTGATAACATCATTAATGGAATTTGGGAAACATATTTCTGACGGCATAGAGAATGGAACTTTGGGAAATGTAGTTCTGATGATGTAGAAGGAGGCATTATGAGAAATGTAGTCTGGAGGAGGTAGAAAATGGACCTGTGGGAGATGAAGTATTGATGACAGAGTGAAGGGCACTGTGGGAAATGAAGTTGTGATGACAAAAAGTAAGACACTCGGTGTTGCATATGTATTTATTGGACACAAGAAATTAAATAAAACAAAGATTTTTCTCTGCGAAAATTCTAATATCCAAAATATACATATTTAACACGAGAAGTTCAATAAAACAAAAAATTCTCATCT
>NW_026294405.1:0-124939 GCF_007827085.1 Peromyscus californicus insignis | reverse complement strand
TTCTAATTTAATAATCTCACCATCATATGGGTTTACATTTATAAATAAATGTCAATCCCTTTATATCAAGGCTACTTTTACAACAGCAATTATGTTTTATCATTTCATAAAGTGATTGACAGAGTAACTTTTTTATGACAGTCTGTAAAGCATACTATAGCCCCTACCTTTTTCTTTGGTGCCTGTATCATTCTCATGCTTGTACCCCTTCAGGATATGGTGGAATACACATTCTAGCCACTTACTAAGAAAAGGTGAAAGCTAAAATTTTGGACATGCCCATACCTGGTTGTATCTTAATCAATTCTCATGCTAGCATTAACATCAAAGTTGGGTCTAAGATTCTAATTGGGAAGTCATTTCCCTTCATAATGCTAACAGCACTCCTCCTCAGTGTTTTCAGTATATGATTCCATGGGGCTAATCCTTTGCAGAGAGTCAACTCCTATGCTCTTCCAAAGTTAGAGTGAGGACTCCCCACCAGGTTCCTCAAGGTAGAAAAAGTGTATCAGACAGCATCACACAGCATCCAAAAGGAAAATGCCATCGCTTCAGCCTTTACCTTCTACCTCTAATCTTCCAAAAGTTCATTTCCTCCAATGCCTGAATACTAAGTTTTCAGAATGAATCAGCTTGATGCTGGGCCTCCCAGACCGCCGACAGAAATGCATTGCTCTTTCATCCCATATTCCCCAAATCTAGTCTTCTCGTCCATCCTCTTTGACCTTGTGCACAGAGGCCCTTTTGACACCAATTTACCATCACTGTGGTCATCTTCCAGGAATAAGTTGGTCAATCCATACACTATTCACTGTTTGGGGTCCATTTACCAAGTATGCGCCCATACCCAGTTATTACCTTCCTGTGACTCATCTCATTTCTAAAATGGGGCAATGATAGTATTAAACTATATACGGGTATTTTGAAGACTGGATAGGTAATACAAAGGTCTTAAAAACAAAATTACATAAACACAGCTGTTATGTCACAAGCATGAGTAAAACCTGCCCTACTAGAGTGTTAAAGAAAACCTGCAGGAAGTGATTTTCTTTTTCAAGAATGAAGTTCCCTTCTGTTTCTCAGGAGGAAGGGGATTTTTATGTTATTTATTTACTTATTGGATGAGCTGTGGAAACTTGGAGACATATGCATTTAAACAGAGGAACAACTAAAAAAATCCAGGTCATCTGTATATTATCTGCACCTGAAAAACAGCAGGTGCTTTACTTTTAATGTGGGTGGAAGCTTTGATGTATTCAGTCATCAAGAATTAGCATGTGGAAGTTGATGTGCCCTATCCATGGCTACTTGCTTAGCACACATTTTATGCCACAACTAAATGCTATTGAGAAACAGCATGGTATCAAAGACAAGAGTACGTATGGTTTTGATGATAGAGAATCTTCATCCAAATACTGTTTTCATTATTTACTGGCTGGGTGAACCTCAGCAAGTTATTTATCTGTCCATAACTCCACAACAGTTCTACCTAAAATACTACTGTGTGTTATATGAGATAAATTGTAAAATACTTACAATTTAGTATATAAGCTACAGTAATGCTTTGATTTAGTGACTACTAATAGATTCCTAATAGCTTGTCAATTTTTCATTCAAAAATAATAATTTTAAATTTGTCTTCTCTAGAAATTTCAGATCATGCCACTAGAGAGCTTCAGAAGATGCCTATCTATGTGTTTTTAGAGGAAACCCAGTATCTCAGTGGAGAAATAGTTCGGCTCTCAGCTTGCTAATGTGTGGAAAGACTGACAGAGATAAATGTAAAGAGCATCTTTGTGAACACTGTGCTGGATGGGAATTTGGCAGGACTGACGGGACTTAGGAAATGCGTCTAGGTTTGTCTTTACCATATAAGTGAGTTTAGAAAGTTGGGAATGCAGGAAGAGCATTGCATGAATACGTAAGATTCCAAAAGATCACTGCACACAGAGATACTGAGAAATGTCCATGAACATAATTGTGACGAATGAGGCCGAGATTAAGGGTGAGCAGACAGAAACACATGGCACACTAACAAAAATTCAGAAAACAATCCATCACAAAAGCGGTGGTCCAAGCCTAATCCCAAGGGCACACTCTTGGATGAGCCGCTGAAAATGTCCCTCTAACAGAATTCAGTGACGTCCTGCTTGTCACAGTCAGCCTTCTGCTGACCAAGTTGACCCTAATTTGTTTCCTCTCCATTCCTATGCCAACCCTTTATGTCCTACCCCATCCCTGAAGCCTCATCCTCCTGGGCTGGGAATAAGCCTGAGCTCTGAGTCCTCTCTCTTCTTTCTGGTACCAGAGCTGTGACTTTTTAGTCCCTTGCTTTTGTATCATAAAGGCTACCTGGAAAACAGGACCCCAAGAAAGACACAGGGATCGCCCAGTGACGGAGAAATGGAAGAGATCTACATGAACAACCTGGACATGAGTGGAGGTAATGAAGAGCGAGGGTCGAGGGAAAGAGAGCTTGGGGGAGCGGGAGATCCCAGCTGGATCAACAACAGAGAGGGAGAACAAGGAATAGGAGACCATGGTAAATGAAGACCACATGAGAATAGGAAGAAGCAAAGTGCTAGAGAGGCCCACAGAAATCCACAAAGATACCCCCACAACAGACTGCTGGCAATGGTTGAGAGACAGCCCGAACTGACCTACTCTGGTGATGGGATGGCCAAACACCCTAATTGTCATGCTAGAAACCCCATCCAATGACTGAGGGATCTGGATGCAGAGATCCATGGCTAGGCCCCGGGTGGAGTTCTGGGAGTCCAATTAGTGAGAAAGAGGAGGGTTTATATGAGCGAGAATTGTTGAGACCAAGGTTGGATAAAGCACAGGGACAAATAGCCAAACTATGAACCAATGGCTGAGGGGTCACCAACTGGATCAGGCCCTCTGAATGGGTGAGACAGTTGATTGGCTTGATCTGTTTGGGAGGCATCCAGGCAGTGGGACCAGGTCCTGTGCTCATTGCATGAGTTGGCTGTTTGAAACCTGGGGCTTATGCAAGGATGCTTGGCTAGGCCTGGGAGGAAGGGACTGGACCTACCTGGACTGAGTCTACCAGGTTGATCTCAGTCTGTGGGGGAGGCTTTGCCCTGGAGGAGATGGGAATGGGGGGTGGGCTGGGGGGAAGGTGAGGGGGGGCAGGAGCGGGGAGAACAAGGGAATCCGTGGCTGATGTGTGGAACTGAATTGTATTGCAAAATAAAAATAAAAAAAAGAATAGCTATTACTTGAAAATTGTATTATTGTATATAATTTTGTTGAAATAAAGGTGATAAAACTTAAAAAAAAAAAAAAAAAAAAAAAGAGTGCTAGGCCCTGCCTTGGCTCGTGGCTTTCTGCTTAGTATTATTTTCTGATTTTTATTTTTAAAATAATACATTGTCATTGCTGAAAATCTGAAAACTATAGAGAAACACAATGTGGAAATATCTAAATCACTCCCAGAGAGCCATAGTTTATGCTATCTCTGTAAAAATTTTATATGAACTGATTGATATAAAAATGGATTCATGCTGTAGGTACTTGCTGTATAATAAACATTTTCTTGTTCTTACTCCCCGTGTATTACAGAGTTTATATTGATGACTGTGGATTCTAGTTTTTATTTACATCCTCGATGTGCTTAGAAGGTCTCATCAATAGATGTAAAACTGAAAATATTTACAGGCCACAAACATTGCCTTAGGTTTGCTCGGTATCCTGCGTCACAGTTCTTCAGAAAAAAAAAGTCAGTGTCCTCTGCTTTAAGGAAACCAAGCACATTATTAGAAAGAATTTTATAAAATTTGGAACAATTGCTAGTTTTGTTTTAAATACCTTTCTAATGGCGTAAATGTCTTATCCAAAGTGGTGAAATTAGTAGCAAGTGAGAAATCAGATTTCTTTCCCTCTGACCTATCTCTTCTTCCAGTTGTCCAGAAAAGCATAGGGACACAAGAGTAGATCCACACCAATATAAGAGCTCCCCTCACTATACAATGATGAAACTGAGGTTCCAAGGAAGCAAATTGCATCTCTACGGCTTTCTTGCCTCAAGCAGGGGCAGGGAAAGAGTCTCAAACAATAACTAACAGAGCCTTGGAGTCCTTTATCTCACAGACTTGAAAAATGAACTTCATGGTCAATGGGAAGGTGAGGTTTTTTTTATTTTTTGGTTTTTGTTTGTTTGTTTCGAGGTAAAATACTTTGTTATTATTTAAAAGGTTTTTTTTTTCATCTTACATACCAACCACAGTTCTCCCCTCCCTCCCCCCTCCTCCAGCTCACCTCCCGCCTTCCCCCCACCACACACACACCCACACCCATCCACTCCTTAGGGAGGGTAAGGCCTCCCATAGGGAGTCAACAACATATGGCATATCAAGTTGATGCAGGACCGAGCCCCGAGCCCCTATATCAGGGAGGGTGAGTTTGAGAAAAAAAGTGTATATGAGAACTTAATAAAAGGAAGCAAGTTCCTGTACAGCAAGAGTTAGTTCTAGGAAAGGCTTGCCACCCAGGGTCTGACTCTAGAGACTAACACGGTGTTACTGGGTGGAGGAATTAGAGGGAGGGTAGTGAGCTGGCCAGTTTTCTCACTCACCAGGTGTTGAAGGTGTTGATGTACCTTTCCCACCCTAGCGTCTGGCATTTCAGGCACTTTCTGATGAAACATAGCTTTTGGTTAGCTCTTCTCATTAAAGCTGCTCTTTAAATGGAGAAGAAGAAAAAGAAAACAGAACACAGACCAACATTTCTAGACACTTCTGGTATTTCTGGCCTCCAGCAAGGAAAAAGCTGCTTATAGAACCAAGAGTATTCTCAGCTTCTGGCCAACAGGGTACTGATTTGCAAGGACAAGTGGCAGGATTATTGGGTTTTTTTTTAGGTCCCCACTCCTGTACTCATCAAAGGGAAAGAGACACTCAAGAAGAAAGCAAGATGCATCCAAGACAATGGGTGTCAGTTCCTCAAAGGGAGTTGCAATTCAGTGTGCCAAGACCACTGTGCCAGTCTATATGTGTAGATAGGCTGTGTGCTACTATCTAAAGTCTCGAGAACAGATACCTGTCCTGAGGACCATCTTCTGGTCGATATGATTGACAGGCCCATTTGGGTTAGCATTTAAGTGAGGACTATAATGTGTCTTTCCCCTTTACCAGCAAGTATCCATAGATAGTGATCTTAGGACCTTTGGGGCAACTTAAAATCTCCATCCAGATCAAAGATACAACTCAGATCCTGTTGTTTTGTCTAAAATTCATGTAAATAAAATAAAGAAAAATAAAAGAAATAAATCTATGACATAGCTTGACAGGAGGTAGTGGCCTTGCTTTCATGAGCATCAATGAATCCCTTCCTTCCTTCCTTCCTTCCTTCCTTCCTTCCTTCCTTCCTTCCTTCCATAAGGTATTTTAAGTCTTCGGGAAAGGCAATTATGCCTCTCCCTGTTTCATATTCTAAGAAGGGGCACTTTCTTATGCATTCCATTTCTTTAAAATTAATGTGTTAGCCAGAACACAAGAGGTAGTGTCTAAAATTGATCATGAGAGGTAATGATTTTCAAGTCTCCTAATTTCTAACTAGCTGTTTAACATTTAGACCCACATTCCCTGTACAAAAATCTTATTTTTCCCTAGGTGGTGGTGGCGCACACCTTTAATCCCAGCACTTGGGAGGCAGAGCCAGGCGTATCTCTGTGAGTTCGAGGCCAGCTTGGTCTACAGAGCAAGATCCAGGACAGGCACCAAAACTACACAGAGGAACCCTGTCTCCAAGAAAGAAACATCTTATTTTTCCACAATGCTGGTTTTGTCATGCCACATCTGTTAACTCACTAAAAGACCATCAGAATAAGCAGTTTGTGATGCTAAGTTTATTAAAGTCACTGCAGAGGCACATATGCCAGGAGTAAAAGTCAAAAGGACTGACTCAGAGGATGAAATGGGCAGAAACTATTGACAGGGTCTGTTGTTCTGATCTCTGGCCTTCTTATGTAGGGACCTGATCAGAAAGAGGTGTACATGAGGCTATAAAAATGGCAAGGGAAGATGGTTTTATTTGCATACAGGAGGGATTCTAATTTCTCCCCACCCGTGTCCATGGCTATGTTACTGTAGCAATGAAGACCAATTGAGAAAAATCTCTTTCAGGTCAAGAGAATACAATTTCAGGCCTAGGTGGAGAACTGACAATCACCTGACTGAGAATCAACCCCTAGGAAGGCAAAATCAACTTAAGCCTTGCCAAAGAATTAAGTGAAATAATTTTTTCTTTAATAAGATACTTCTGAGTTACTTAGAAAAACATAACTTTGGTTGTTCTTTTTATCTCTGCTCACAGCATGCTTTCCCTGACACTCTGAGCTTCCTTACTCTTACTCTAAGCCCCATCCCCTTCTCTGCTACATGGCAGCTTGTCCTCCATGCTCCTGATATCCATGTTGGTTTAAATGCAATGAGTATTTTTCCTCTTCCCTCTTCCATTCTCCTTCCCTGGGTAAATATTGAGATTACAGCTTGCCTTTTCTGGGCTCTTTATTTTAAACTCTAATAAAATGGTTTCAAGCTCCTGTTTGAGTCCATTCTTATGTAATTTTATTAATGAGACTAAGAACCCCAAAGGAAAACCTTGATTACCCCAGTTCCATGTAGCAGCCCAAATGGGATCCACCCCCACCCCAAATCACAGTAACAGCAGCCTTACAATTCATAGTTAATATGAAACAAAACCCAGAAGATACGCAGACTTAGCTGTTAGGCAGTTTAACCAGACTTTTCCTGTAGGGAAGCCCCTCTGTTTGCCTCTGTGGTCTCTATTCTCAGCAGTTGCCTTCACCTTCATCACAGAGGGTCTGTTACATATTTAAAAACTGTGCAGTCACAGAGACAATTTTGTGTTCAATTCAATGCCTGAGAAAACTGGAGCAGACATTCCATCTACAATCCCTTGTTCAAAAAGGAAAACAAATCTTAGGGGCTCTGTGTGATGATGGGTATAGAACCCTTCTCATTCTGTCCTGGAAGAGGTCTTTGATCCCCAGAGTCCTTTGATAGATATAGAGAAGAAGCCTGTGTATCTTTTCTTTGGAGGTCAGCTTCAAGCTCTGGTTTCACCACCCCTGTTTAAAGGCACTAAATTCACCTCTGACTAAAGAGCCTGTCACAGATACGTGAGAGCAGTCTTAAAAGTCAGGTGTTGTTAAATAAAAATTACAGGAGGACATTGTTTGAGACTAAGCTTCCATACTTGCCACACCAGCTTAAACTAAAAATCAAAATGGAGTCACTCATGCTGAAGTTCCACATCACCGAGCTGAAACTAAGCTGTTTATCTACCCTTCCCAGAAATCAGGATTAGAGAGATAACAGCCACAGTTCCCAAAGAAGCCAGTTTCAATCGACATGGTAATAAGTTTCCCTCTGCCTTAATCCTTACACACACACACACACACACACACACACACACACACACACACACACATACACACATACACACACACACACACACACACACACACACACACACACACACACACCCCACAGCTTGTTAACCAATCCGTTATTTTTCTATTCTCTCTTCCTGGCCCTGCCTCACACAAAAAGTAACTTTGAAATAGCTGATCTGTCTGTGTGTTGGGCTCTTCCTGTCAATAAACCCAACCTTCTCTGGTCAGTTCATTGAAGCATTTATTCTAGTTTATGAAATAAAGACATTCCAGATTCAAGGATCATAAATAAAACCAATTAAGATCTTTAGACTAAATTGTTTTTGTGATTTTGTTTTTTGATAATGCCATAAGCATCTGGTAACATTTCAGTTTAGAGAAAATGGTATTGAAGCAAAGACTTTGAAGATGATAAAGCACCAGAAGATACCTGCCTAGGGCTGAGCTATCAGTGGCAGTTATTCAACTCTGAAGGTCAGGTGAGGATAGTCATAGCCAGGCTACACTTCATCATCCTTAGTTTAAGCCCCATCACTGAAGCTTCACTAATTAAATGAAAATTGATTAGGTGTCCACTAAATTGGCAAGCAATAAGCTAAGCACTGTGCTATGGCTTAAGGGACTTAGTATTTAGTAAAGGATACATAACAATTCATAAATAACTATTTCGTGAAGTGGCAATAGAAATGTCTCACAAAAAGATGACATTCCAACCAGGCCACAAAGAGTGACAGATTTTGCTGGTGAAGGAATGTCAGTAAAAGCAAATGCAAGTGATTTGAAAATGTGGCATTTTATGAGACCACTGATGAGCAAGGGGGCTGTCTGGCCATAACGAGAGCAAGATGAGGCATGAGGGACAGCTTCAGGCTGCCTATGGATTGTAGATTCTAAGGCATCTACTCCTTCAGGAAACCAGATACTGTATTGACATCAGGCATTCCAGACTCTATATTACTCCATATTGTATAAAAGCAACTGGCTTTTCAGTCTTACATATGCCCATTTTACAAGCAACTTTTAGCTCCACTTAGAAGAAAAATGATTCCAGTCAGTCCCTGGGTAGACTCAGAAATTGTACCATCCATCAGGTACCACCACCCAGCACAGACTGATACATGACTTATTCCCTAGTATACAAAGGGAGCTACCCTATATACTTATCAGAATAAATTGAGATGATAAGGCCAAATTATTTCAAGGAAACCAGGTATAAGATCTTATTCTTAATCCCAAAGATGTGAGGATAAAGACCACCAGCCCAAATCATCATGACCAAATTAATTAAAGCAAGCTTCTTTATTTATGTACATAGGCTGCCTCCCCCTAAGGTGAGGTTCAAGATGTCAATATTAGACATGAGGAAGACAAGATTTTTATAGCTCAGAGGTAGGGGGTTTCTAAATGGGGGATTTGGTAGACAAAGTAGGTTATTACAGGAGCAAAACATAAACATAACAAATTCATCATAACTACCTCCTGCAACAAAGACATGATTGCAAGGTGGCCATAACAAAGTAATAGCAACCTTTTGAAACAAAGACATGATTGCCAAGTGGTCATAAGGTAATCCTAACAATAGGGGTTCATAATAACAGGTGGCCATCATAGCCTTTTGAAACAAAGGCAGTGATGCTATTTCCTGGAATAGGCAGTACAGAACCATTTGTAGCTAAAGGTTACAGGTGGGGTCCAATCCTTGACAAACAGAGATTTAATCATAAACAAATGAACCAGTTTGTCTTCACTGTAAGATGGCTTTCAAGCCTAAAATGGAGGCAGACTGTTTCATCACTTATCAGACACTCCAGAGTCAGGAAAAGCTGTAACTTCTTTGCCTGAACACTATACAGTGATGGACACCTAACACTGTGATGGTGTGGCCACCAAACAACATATGATCCAATACCTTGCATGTGCATGAAGGACCAGCAAGCAGAGAACTTCTTGGCTATCCCTGCCTTTACCTGTACCATATTACCAAGGTAGGCATGATTATATGGCAAATCCTTGTCACTGTCACTGCAGAACTTTGTGTATTAATTGTTGTTCAATAAATTCTGAAATTGGGTATGTTTCTGGCATAGTATAATTGGGACTTATAGTAACCATTTTTAAATCAAGATTTGACTTTGTCTTGTTCATATAGTTTTGGCCTCTTAGGGGAGGATTGATTGAATCAGGAAACTGCCTATTGACCAGGAACCTGAGTGCTTCACAATCAGGAAATGAGCTAGAAGGGCCTGTGAGGGGTGAAAGACCTGGAATGGCACCTCACACTCCTAGCCCCAGCTGTTTGGCTGCCTATCACTGGCACCACATGAAGAGTACATTCAAATGTCAATTTCCAACACAGTGGGAGGCAGGGAGATATTGGCCTTTTAAAAATGCCTCCCAGCAGCTTGGTAAGTGAGAAAATCAAACCTTTTCTTATGCAAGTTGCTTTTCTCCTCAGTGAACTGGTGAATTGTTTGTTTCTTACAACTTATTCACCAAATTCCTACTTAGGTCAATCTGACCTTGGCTAAGAATGTTCAAATGTGAATTTTTATCTTAATGACAAATAAACATCTTATTGGAGTCTGAGAGCTATTAGTAATTGTTAAGATTTAGCTTTGACAATGGCTTGGCCTTAACCTGAGCCCCAGACTCATCAAGACTTATATCTGCTACTCAACATGAGGTCCACTCAACCGCCTCAAGTACATGGCTGTGTAATCATCCTGGCAGGGATAGGGAGATTCTAAAGAGACACAAGTTTCCCTACTTTTGGCAATCAGATTATTCCATTGTTTAATGGCACCCTAAGATTTGGAGTTTTCTCATGATGAGAAAAAGAAAAATTCTGACACCCTGACCCTGAGGAAGAAAGAGTTGCTGGAGTTGAGAGCCATTGGTGAATGGCTACGCTGTTGAGTTGTAATTTTTTTTTCCTTATATTCCTAGGACTCCAAAGATGGACTTGTAGAAGTAGTCACTGTCTCTTTGTCCACTTTCCCAATGTTAAATTGGCTAAATCTCCTTTTTTCTGCTTCTCACAATTACTTTGGCTTTTTAGTTGAGCTTATTGCAGAGAGGTATATTATATCCCTGACCCTCTAGCTGCTGTTTGCTTTCCTAAATATCAGGTCTCTCTCCAGAGAGCTAATAGCAATGTCAGCTATGGCCTTGCAGTCCTCCTCTGTCCTCCCTTGCAGCTGCAAGCAAGCACAGCCTCATTCACAGCCCCAACTTAGACCGCAGGTAATCTTGAGTTGCGAGCCTGTCTATGCAAGAAAACACATCTCTCTCCTCTAACAGGATAAGAAATAGTTTATTCTGGAGAAAAATATGAGTGACCAGGGCTCAGAAACACAGATTCATGTCACCCAAATTGCATGATCCAATGTAGTAACAGTTTCATGGAGTTTTTATAGTAACTGAACAAAGAAAAATCATAAATCAAGATACTTTTAAAATACAGTAGCAGAAATATCAGGTAGGCAGGCATCCTAGCTAGTTTTATGTCAACTTGACATAGGCTAAAGTCATTTGAGAGAAGGGAACATCAGTTGAAAAAAAAATGCCTACATGTGTTTAGGCTGTAGGCAAGTCTGTAGGGTATTTTCTTAATTAGTTATTGATGTGGGAGGACCCAGACGAAGAGAGAACACCCTTGAGCTGGTGGCCCTGGGTTCTATAAGAAAGTGGCTGATTAAGCAATGAGGACCAAGCCAGTAAGCAGCACCCCTCCACAGCCTCTGCCTCAGCTCTTGCCTCCAGGTTCCCAAATACAAGGATTGAATTCCTCCCTTGGCTTCCCCTCAGTCCCTTGAGATTCATGATATGTAAGCTAAATAAACCACTTTCTCCTCAAGTTGCTTTTGGCCATAGTATTTTATCATAGCAGTAGTAACCCTAACCAGGATAGAAAAATGGGGGAAAACTCTGCTATACATGCAAGATGCTATTTGACAGCATTCTTAGGGTTTTTTTTAGTGGAAACTAGTGGTCTATTTGTACAATCCAAAAGATTTATCTAGTGATGACAAAGACATTAGGTCACATACAGAGATGGGCAATAAATGGCAATTAATGGCCTAAGAAAGCCCAAGATATTTTGTAATTAGGCCTTAGATCTGCAACATTCCAACCTCTCCACAATAAATGAATTTCTAATTAATCCTGTGATTAAGAAGATAGGTCTTCTTTCCATGAACTTACATCCACAGTCCCTAGTCCTCATTACTCTCTTCCTGCCTCCCAGCATATGGACTAGGTCACATGTCTTGAAATTCCCCCTACCCCTGCTGAGGAATCTATATAGCCAAGAAATTCTATTCTCTGGAATTGAATATAGCCTCCCTCATGACCCCATTGTGCTGTCTATGGCACAATGCTCTAATACTCCTGCTGAAGTATTGACTTTGAAAGTCAATGTCACAGCACCTTGCATCCTGCCTGGAACATCTTCTAAAATTTATCTAACAGGGTAGCTGAGTCGCAGCTGTCAGCACTACCAGGATATAGTAAGAGGAGATCCCAGAGACTGGCAGACAAGAGGAAGCAGCAGTGGAAAAACTGGAAACCCTCAGCCTACCCGAGCTTCATTCAACTGAGGGAGCATGCTTAGAAAAGCCCTTCCACTCTATGAACTTGGGAGAGACGGGTACTATGTAAATGACCCACAAAAGATCACTGCAGCCCTTGACTCCTCGTCCTTTTCACCCTTTCGCAGCCAGGACTATGATAAACCATCCTGCCTCCATCTTGGGCTTGAAGGCTATGTTATAGTAAAATCAAACAAGACTCATTCCTGTTTATAATTAAACCTCTGTTTCTCAAGGATTGGGCTATGCCCCATCTGTAACTTTAACTCTAAATGGTTCTTGACTGCCTGTTCCAGCAAACAGTAACTGTGCCTTTGTTTTAAAAGGTGACTACTGGACTGGAGAGATGGCTCACAACCAAAAATATAAAAGGTTATGATCACCTGTTATGACCACCTTGCAATCATGTTTTTGTTTCAGGAGGTTGTTATGACCAATTTGTTATGCTTGTGTTCTTTTTCTATAACCCCACCTATTTGCCTGCCAAATATTCTCTTTGGAAACCCCCTACTCTTGGACGATAAAAGCCCTTGCCTTACCCATGTCCAATGTTGATCTTTTGAACACTGTCTTTAAGGGGAGACAACCTGTGATCACTAATAATAAAAAGTTTGTTTTAATTAATTTGGCCATGATTTGGGTTGATGGTCTTTGTCCTCGAGTCTGTGGGATCAACATTTGGAGGCCCCCCAGCAAGATTAAAAACCCCAACCTAAATTCAGAAGCCAGACCTTTCCCTCCTGCCCTCCAGGATTGAACTTCTTCCTAGGTGTTGTGCACCTTGGAGACATTCCAAGGCCCCAGAGTATGACTTCTGTTTGGTGGACTGCCTGAGCAAACAGCAGCATCCTCTGGTAAGTCACAGATACTCTCTATGACATCAGCTTCTGTTCTGGTTCTGTAGGATCCCAATCTGGAGATGTGGTAGGAAGGGTCTGAAGAGATCCAATATTATCCCATCTAGGGCAACAAGGGAGACATGGCAGTTGCCCATCTCATTACCTGGGAGTTCAGTCAGAGCCACCATTTTTTTGTTGCTGTTGTTTTGTTTTGTTGTTTTTCTTTGGGGGATGTTTTCTTTGGGGGGGTGTTTTGTTTGTTTGTTTGTTTTGTTTTTCTGACCCACCTTGGGACCCTGGGGACACACTGATATGACTGGGAGCTGAGAAGTTAGAGAGGCCAGGAACCTGAGCACCCATTGGCAAGTTTTCAATGTTTAGGCTGTACAACAGAGTCAAGGACCCCTGAGGATGTTTCCAGATACGGGGAGCCAATAGATTGCAAAGGCCCAGTGTGGGATGTCAGGTATTACCGGAAGCTGAGATGGAAATTGGAGAGGCCTGGCCTAGCTGAACTGGGGAAACCACACACTCTGAGAAAAAGCCTTGTATTTGTTTAAAAGAAAAACTTCTTTGGTCAAACTGGTGTATCTTTGAATGACCCCAGTGGTTCTTGCCATTGTCCCTGTTCTGTTAATATTTTTAATCTGTCTTGTCTTGTGCTTTGCTTGTCTTTGTATGTTCTAACTCCAGGTGACTGAAACAGACAAAGGACATGAGTAATAAGACTAGTAAGCTGGACAGTCCTCTAGCCTGTGCCCTGGGTATTGGTTTCGATTTTGCTGTCTCCATCTCTTGAGTGTGCATCTGTGCCCCCCATCAATCTTTTTAAGTTACATGTAAAGATGGGAGCCAGACAATGCTCTAGCTACTGCCACTTCAATGCTGCCTGGCTGAGGCTGGGGCAATGCAGGCATGCCCCTCTCCAGCATGCCACCCTGGGCGGCATGCCTCCCTGCCCAGGCACAAATCCCATGCTGCTGCTTGCTGCAGCCACATGTTAGCCAAGCTTCAAATTTTCTTTTTGGTCACTGGATTCAATCTAGTAGGGATTCAAACATCTTCTGGGTATGGATAATGTTGAAATATTGTTTTGTACTATTCTACCATATTGAAAAGCTGGCTCCAGAGTTGGAAAGTTTCTGTCTTGTGTCAGGGGAGCCACCTGACTTTATGACAGAAAAAAATGAGCTAGGCAGTACAGCTAAAAAAAATAAATAAACTATTGGTTTCATTTAACTGCCTAAAACTTTTTCTAAGATACAAACCTTGCTCCAAGGTTTGTAAGACTATTATATGGACTTTCTATACTTCTAGATTTATAAATTTATTGAATATGGTTAAAAATCTGTAGAATCTATAATAAAAGCTGACTTAAAACTTATAGCACATGTGTTAATAATTAGAAAGCTACATAGGTAATCTTACCATTCAGGCTGTAAAACTCAGCACACAGACAACACCACCAGCCAAAATGAAAACAAAGACCTAATCCATCAGAGTCCGTAGTTCTGGGAAAGTTTCCAAATATACTAACCTTGTTTTGTAACCCCCATAGTTCTGAATCTGACTAACTGTTTTTGTTAAAAGAAATAAGTCAACCCAAAACTTAAAGTCTCAAGGCTACGCTGGAATCCCAAACACCCAGAATAATTGCCAGCTGATATTCCTATCTTATAAGGCACCAAGACAATGTCCTAAGCAGTCTGACAAAGAGCCTATAAAAGCCTCTCCTTACCTAAGGTCTAGTCAGGCTAACAGAGACTGACTTAAAAATGTATGTCTAATTTCCTTTTCTTTGCTAACTTTGTTACGTTTTAGATATTTTGATAAACTGACTCATACTAGAATTGGTGATATTCTGTAATGGGGCAATATGAAAGGAAAATTGCCAGTCTCCCTGTGGACTACATTTATGATTTGTACTAAAAGAGCTTCAAGAATTGTAAATTTTTTTTTTTTTTTTTTTTTTTTTTGAGACAGGGTTTTTCTGTGTAGCTTTGTGCCTTTCCTGGAACTCACTTGGTAGTCCAGGCTGGCCTGGAACTCACAGAGATCCACCTGGCTCTGCCTCCCGAGTGCTGGGATTAAAGGCATGCGCCACCACCGCCCGGCAAGAATTGTAAATTTTTAAAACTAAATTTAACAGGGATAAAACTATAAAATCCTAGTCTCATAAAAGATACTAATTTTTGTAAACTGTTAAAGATAATTAAGACATACAGATTAGTCGTCACCTTATAAATGATCAAATTCTCTACAAATATAATTCACTTATGGGGACAAGCTTTATTTAGCCTCCTGTATATGTTTTCAAGGCTAAACCTAAAACAAGTAACTAAAAACAAGTAAAGTTTATTTAGCTCAGGTATACTTAATAAATGGCCTTCAAAACTCTTCAGAGATCTGCTGAATATGGTTTTTAAAATGTTTAATAGAGAAAGCTTCATGTAATAGGCAGAAATGTCAAATCCTAGAGGCAACCCTAAGATCTCCAAAGAAGACAATGGGACACCAACAAAACCACCTGGATTGTAATAACACACTAACCACTAGGCAAAACTGTCCTTTGCTTCGCCTGCCACTAGGGCTTTACCCAAACTATGGATGTTGTTGGGTTAACTGCCATACTCTGCCTCATCAAAGTGAGGCCAGTTTTCCCAGGTTTCTTCTCCACAGGAAAATCTTTCAGTTCATCTGGGTCTGGCAAGCTAAAGGCTGATGCTGTTCTGTGTAGCAGCTGAAAATGTAATGCTGTACTGTACGACAGCTGAAGACCTCTGTCCCCTGTGAAACCACTGGGACCACCACAGGAGCCTAGGTGTGGTGGTTTGAAAGAAAATAGCCCCCAAAGGAAGTAGCATTATTAAGAGGTGTGGCTTTGTTGGAGTGGGTGTGGCCCTTGTTAGAGGAAGTTTGTCACTGTAAGGGCAGACTTTGAGATCTCCTTTGCTCAAGCTACACTCAGTGTGGCCCACAGGTCACTTCTTGTTTCCTGTGGATCGAGATGTAGAACTCCCAGTTTCTTTTCTAGCACCGCCATGTTCCATCATGAAGATAATGGATTCAACCTCTGAAACTGTGTGCCAGCCCCAGTTAAATGTTTTCCTTTATAGGAGTTGCCGAGGTCAACTTCACAGCAACAGAAATCCTAACTAAGACACTAGGGTAATCATCCAGATAGCTGGTACGTCTCTGTCGTTTTAATCGATACAGAGGCCACTTGGTTATACTTTTTACCATAATTTATCCTCAGATTGCTGATGGTGTTGACAGCTAACTGCAGTTTTATCAGTTTCACAGCAGCTTCCTCATCAATGCATTTCATATATAAAAACCAGGCCTTACTTTTCTAAAGCTATTAGGTCACCTGCTGAATAAGAAAAACCCAAAGACAGGTTTATCTTAATAAAGGGCTTCATATTAAAGGATAAAAAGGTTTCAAATGTAACTTGTACTATTTAAAGGAAATTGCTTTTCAAAAAGTGCTCTCAGTCATCAACTACTTATGTATGACTAATGGTAAATAATTGGAATAAAAAAGTTTAAGGTTTATATAAATTATAAGAGTCTAAAAATAATTTAAATTATAAACATTTGAGGATATAAAAATCTAAATAAATTATGAAGATATAAAAAGATGGCTTAAGATACATAAATACAAGTGACTCTATGCTATTGTTATATTAAGATTTCAAAACTTCAAAGTTTTAACATTAATCATTGAAGTTCTGATAAGTTGGTAAAGCACAGATTACTCTTATCAGTCACAGCACAAGATTTTAAAATTCCTCTGGTTGTCTTCTAAATATAGACTTGAAGATACTTCTCATCAGTTGCTATATCCCAGTCACCAACTCAGATGAAGACACCCTGCTCTACCAGAGACCACATTGGCCACAAGAAATCCAGATAGGGCCCCCATCCATGGTCCTTTCCACTCTTTTAGTGCACTCCCCATGCTATCCCAAATCTCCCCCCTCCATGTCACCATATCCTAGCTCCCAACTTGGGTAGAGACCCCCTGCTCAACCACAGGCCATAGCAATCAGAAGACCAGAAAGAAAACAGAAACAAGGGACAAAATATCATTCAACAAAGACAAACCCAGAAATCAGCACCTAGACCTATAATCACCCAAACCCCAGATGTCTAGACAACAGAATAAGAACACAATTAACAATAGCCAAGGCAACAGGTCACCACCATAACCCACCTATACTACCAAAGCAGGCTATGAATATTCCAACATAGCTGAAACACAAGAAAAAGACCTTAAAACCAACTTTATGAAGATGGTTGAAGTCTTTAAAGAGGAAGTGAATAAATTCCTCCCAAGAAATTGAAGAAAAGTGTGGAGGCCCACAAAGGTTTCCTACTGAGATCTGAGCTTGCTTCACCCAGCAGGCTGTATTAGAGGATAGCTTGACCACATGTATGGTTACCAGGTGATTGGAAGGGTCTACACTTGGCTGAGCTAAGGGGAGGTCTTTTGCTCCACGCCTTGGTAGTCCTATAAATAACCCTTTAGAAGAGACAAGAGGGGCTGTCGAATAATGATCCAGGTCCTCCCGAGGCTGTCCTGTGTTTCTACCTGTTTCCTCTCCCCTTCTATATCCTTCTGTCTAATATCTCTTATCCCTCTCTCCTTAAGAGTTCCCTGTCATAAAATATGGGAGCCAGTCTCCCAGCAAGGCTCCCACAGAAAAGACAAACAACTGAGGGAAAAGAATAAATTCCTTAAAGAAAGCCTGGGAATGAGGAAGAGACAGTTGGAAGAAACAAAACTGTTCAAGACTTTAAAATGAAAATGAAAACAATAAAGAAAACACAAATTGAGGGAATTCTGAAAATATAAAATCCAGGTAAACAAACAGGAGCAACAGACACAAGTATCATCAATAAAATACATGTGATGAAAGAGAGAATCTCAGACACTGAAGATATGATAAAAGAAATGGTTTCATCAGTCAAAGAAAATACTAAATCTAAACTATTCATGACATAAAACATCAAGGAACTCTGGGACACTATGAAAAGACCAAACTTAAGAATAATAGGAATAGAAAAAGGAGAAGAAACCCAGTTCAAAGTCCCAGAAAATGTTTTCAACAAAATCATAGAAGAAAATTTTCCTGACCCAAAGAAAGAAATGCCTATAAAGGTGCAAGAAGCATACAGAACACCAAATAGATGGGACTACAAAAAAATGTCCACTAACCACATAATAATCAAAACACTAAATATACAGAACAAAGTAAGAATATTAAAAGTTTCAAGGGAAAAAGAACAAGTAACATATAAAGGCAGACCTATTAGAATTACACCTGACTTCTCAATGGAGACCATAAAAGCCAGAAGGTTCTGGACAGATGTCCTGCAAATTCTAAGAGACCACAGATGCCAACCCAGGTTACTATACCCAGCAAAACTTTCAATTGCCATAGATGGAGAAAACAAGATATTCCATAATAAAGTCAAATTTAAACAATATCTATCCACAATCCCAGCCCTACAGAAGGTACTAAAAGGAAAACTTTAACCCAAGAGGATATACATATTTATATATATATATATATATATATATATATATATATATATATATATATATGAAAACACAGGAAATAAATAATCTCACACCAGTAAAATAAGAGAAGCACACATGAATGCACACACAATCCAACAACAACAGTGATGGTTGCATGTCATCATGGTGAGCAAAGATAGGGTGGGGTGTGAGAAAGAGAGGGAGGTAGAGTGGATCATACTGAAGAGAGGCAGATCTGGGGAGGCAAAGGTGATGAGGAACAGGCTGATGTCAGAAGCCTGATTGCCACCCAGTGGCATCTGGTCCTGGGCTGCTCCCTAGGGCTATGTCTGGGTCTGTAGCCCTGCCACGGCCATAGTCTGTGTTGATCTCCATGACCCCTGTCAACCACCGAGGGCTGTGGGAATCCCCAGGGTCTGAGCTCCTACATGTGACCTCATTGGTATCTAAGGACCACCCTATAGCCTAGGTGATGCTGATCGCAGTAGCCTGCACTGCTACCCAAGGCTATGGTGATATCCAGGCCTAGGCTGCTGCCATAGACTATATCTGGTCTGTGGTCTACCTTAGCTGGAGTCTGTGTTGATATCCATGGTGCATGTTGCCACCAAAGGCCACATGGATGCCTGGATTCTAGGCAGCCACCTGTAGCCATGTTGGGGACTGAGGGAAATGCTGGGGCTGGGGCTATGCCAATCTGAGTGGCCTGCACTGCCACCCATGGCTATGGTGTCAACCAGACCCAAGTTGCTGCTAAGGGCCATGTCTGGGTCCATGGCCCTACCATAGCCAGGACCTGCATTGATGCCAGTGGCTCCTGTTACCTCTGAAGGCTATGAAAATGCCTGGGTCTGAGCTGACACCTGAGGCAATGTTGTTGCCTAAAGGTCATGCTGCCACCAGATCCATACAGATGGGGTTAGCTGAGCTGCTACCCGGAGCCATTGTTGATTTCCAAACCTTAGCTGTAGCCCTACCACAGCCAGAGTCTGTGTTGAGGTCCATGGCTCCTATTAGGGTCTGGGCTGCCTGCTGATCTGAGAGGCCTGGCTGCCACCTGGGTCCATGGTGACATCTGAGCCCAATCTGTTGCTGATGGCCATGTCTGGGTTGTGGTCTTGCCACAGTTGGGGTCTCTGTTGATGTGTCGGGGTTCAGTGTTGGAGTTCCCAACCTGTTGATGGGTTCTTGTGGGGAGGAGTGAGGAACTGAGAAACGCTGGATAGAAATATAGATGGAGAAAAAGACAAAGACACAGGATAGCTTCAGGATGTCCCTGGGTCAATACCCAGCAGCCTCGAGTTTATTTCTAATGAGCTTTTTACATACGAGCAAGGGGAGAGGCAAAAGACCTCCCCCTTTCAGGATCAAAGCACAATGTACAACCAAGTGTAGACCCTTCAAAACACCTGGCAATCATGCCTTTGGCCAAATCATTCTATTATGCAGCCCTGCTGGGTAAAGCAAGTTCAGACTTTCTGACCTTGAGTTAGGCCTTACTAGAGAGCCTCTGTGGGCCCCTACATTGATGTCCATTGTCCATGTTACCACAGGGGCCCATGCAACCATGTGTTGAAATGTGTTGAAGTACAAGGGCTGTGCTGAGCTGGTCCTGCCCCTCACTGGCCCTGAGTTAATGAACCCAATAACCCCGGCACAGTAGAGCTGGCCCTGACCCTAATAGGAGAACTACATGCCCCACCTTGGGAAATCTGGCTCCATCCCTCACCATAGGCATGTGAGAGCTGGCTCCACCCTCTGAGTGGGGTGGTCCTGGCAGCCTGGTCAGACCAACTCAGCTACCACCCAGGCACACATCCAGGACTTTGAGCTGGCACTCCCCAACATCTACCCCATCTTCAACCTGCTAGAGTATGTGAAGGGATTGATCCTACAGAACCATAGCTGCAGGGTCTCCATAAATCGGGGCAACAGCAGGATATCTGAGAGGAGTTTTGGCGAGGGTCCAGTATTGATGGTGTACCAGAAGCCAGAGGCCTTTAACCTGACCAATAACTCATTGCAGTGAACATTTGCAAGTAAAGTTGCATGAAATGCCCCAGCTCCCACTGCCACTAAGACAAATTAAGAAACAATGGCAAGGCAAGAAAGAGAGAGGAGTGAAATGGGCTTTTGGGTTGCTTTGTTTCTTTGTTTGTTTGTAATACTATTATTTGTATTTTGTTTATTTGTATTTTTTATTTTTATTATTTCTCTTTTAGTTTTCCTTTAGTGAAGGACACCACAAGGGTGAAGGGCAGATACAGTGGAACTGGAAAATGAATGAAATTGGGGTGCATGATGTGAAATTCCCTAAGAATCAATAAAAAATTATTTAAAAGAGACAGAAATAAACAGTCTATATTGTCATGAGAGTTTAAATGCTGCAAACCCCACAGAAATGAGATTATCTTATCACTCAGGGGGCAAAATATAGTGTATTGTAATGTAATGGAGAAACAAATTTATTGTCAAAAGTTAAGCTTTTAGTAGACCAAAGGTGAATAGCCCATCTATGTAACAGATGCATACTTTGGAGACAAACATGGAAAAAAATCTTTAGCAGTTAAAAGTATAAACTGAGAAAAACAACATATTGTCACAATTTGGACAACAACATGTCACTTGAGCAAAATGGCTATGGCAAGATTAATTGAGAAAAGAAAGAAAAAAGAAAATGTGGTACATTTATACAGTGTAATATTATTCAGCTAATTTTTTTTTAAATTGACATCATGAAATTTGGAGACAAATGGATGGAACTAGGAAAAAATCATCTTCAGTGAGGTAACCCAGACCCAGAAATACAATTATGCATGTACTCACTTACAAGTGGATATTAGTTGTTAAGTAAATGATAATCATGCTACAATCCACAGACCTAGAGAGGCTCAGTAACAAGGAGGGAGCTATGGGGGATGTATGGATCTCTTTGAAAAAGGGAAATAGAATAGAGTTTGTGGGTAGACTGGAGGTGGGGTAGAAAGGGAACAGCCAAGGGATCAGGTGGAGGAAGAATGGAGGGAGAGAATATGGGAAGAAATGATTGGAATTGGAGGGCATTGAGAGGGGCAACGTGCAAACCCAGTACCCTAGAAATTCCCAGGGTTCTGCAAGGGTGAAACTAGCAAGGACACCTAGTAATGGAAGATTCAGAGCCTGAACCAGCCATCCTCTGTCACCAGGCAAGGTTTCCAATGGTGGGACTGGGACTCTAACTCAGCCACAAAGCCTCCGACCTACAATCTATGCAATCTACAGGATGTGCTGAGGCGATGGAGATGCAGAACTTCTGGGAGTGGCCAACCAATAACTGCTCTAATTTGAGGCCCAAGCCAAAAGAGGGAGCCCATGCCTGACACTGCCTGGATCACTGGGAACTGGACACTGGTTAGCCCAGAGACCTACCGGGGGAAACCAATAAAATGATTGCTAGTAATATTCTGCTGTTCTCATAGACTGTCATCAGAACCCAGTTGTCAGCAGAGAGACTTCCACCCGCAGCTGATAAGAGCAGATACAGAGATCCATTGCCAAACATTAGGTGGAGAGAGGGCCCAAATTGGAGATCTCTACTGAGTTCCTCCCCTTGGAGCTCAGGGAACCCAGCAGAGACGGGGGGAAGAATTGCAGGAGCCAGAGGAGTTGAAACACAAGGAGAACACAGGCTCACAGAATCAACTAAGCAGGACTCAAAGGGGCTCACAGAGACTGAAGAGATAATCACAGAGCCTACATGCATCTGTGCCAGTTCCTCTGCCTATTTGTTATGGCTGTTAGCCTGATATTTGGGGGGGACTTCTGACAGTGGGAGTTGGCGTGTCTCTGACGCTTTCACCTGCTCTTGGAACCCTTTTCCTCCTATTGGGTTGCTTTGTCCAATCTTAATATGATGGTTTGTGCCTAGCCTTACTGTATCTTGTTATGTGGTGTTTAGTTGATATCCCTGGGAGGCCTGCTCTTTTCTGATGAGAAATGGAGGAGGACTGGATCTAGAGGAGAAGGGAGGTGAGGAGGGCAGGGACTTAAAGGAGTGGAGGGAGGGGAAACTGCAGTCAGGATGTATTAAAAGCAAAAAAATAAAGAAAGAAAAATATTGGAAAAAAAGATGCTTCTCATCATACTAAAAATATCTCTGTCCAATCTATATATTCAGCCCTATAGACAAAAAAAAAAAAAGGTCTGTGCTTTTTAATCCAAAGTGATAGCTCTTACTGTGACTCAAAGGCATGACTCTATTCAGCTGTTTTTATAGATCCCTATTAGCTGCTTTTTCTATAATATTGATTTCAATACAGATTATAATGATAATGTAAGTTTCAGGGAGTTGAAAAAGTCATAAAAACTTAGATCCACCTCTCACAGGTCAAATGGACTCCAGCTAAGTACTCCTGTCAACAGCCTAAGCTTCCCTGCCTTTACCCTGTTCATGAGGGGAAGCTCCATTAAATTTCCTTTAAGTCTTTAACCTTAACTTCTGTACTTAGTCTATATCTGTCTTGACAGAGTTCTACTCGGCTGGTAGACACCATCCAGAGATCAGCTGCAGACTACAAATTGCTCCAAAGGTGATCTACACCATGCCAGTCCCAGGTAGTCCTATAAAGCTGGAAAGTCCTGGAGTTGCAGAAAACTGATCAACTGTAAACTGTAAACCAGTCAAGTCAATGTGATTGCTCTCTATCTCTTCAGCTGAATCAGCAAATCTGACACTTGTGATGAATAGCCCATTGCCCTAATCCCCTCCTGGCCTTTAACTAATATTCCATCCTTCCTGGGCCCTGACCACGACATCCTAATTTCAATTGAGAAGCAGTTACAGAAGAGAATACATTGTCCCTTATCCTCAACAGAAGGCCAGAATGTTAGATCAAAAGGAAACTCCCTGGTAAAGGGAACAAAATAACTACTTACAATCCTATTGGCATACCAAGATTATATGGACTCAATAAAATCTGTTGCCAACCAAACAGATATATAATCAGGCCATGCATCTTATAATGCATTACAAATTTTGTTCCGCCCTGGATAAAGAGTGCTAAGTTCCTATCAAGGATTTGACAGGGACACAAGACAAGTGGCAAATGATAAAACAGCCTGCCTCCATCTTAAGCCTGAAAGCCATCTTACAGTAAAGGCAAACTACAGGCTCATTCCTGATTAAACCTTTGTTTCTCAAAGATTAGGCTATACCTCACCTGTAACCTTAACTACAAATGGTCTGTGCTGCCTGTTCCAGAAAACAGCAACCATGCCTTTGTTTCAGAAGGTTATTATGACCAACTCGTTATGTTTATGTTCTACCTCTGTAACTCCACCTATTTGCTTGCCAAATTCCCTCTTTGGAAACCCGCTACTCCTGGACCATGAAAGCCCTTGTCTTAACCATGTCCAATGTTGATCTCTTGAACCCTGCCTTTAAGGGGAGACAGCCTGTGTAAACAAATTTTAAAAAGCTTGTTTTAATTAATTGCTTACTTTAATTAATTTGGCCATGGTTTGAGTCAGTGGTCTTTCTCTTCCCATCTGTGGGATCAACAACCACAGATGATGTCTGTGTATCTCCAAGATTCTCTGTATTTCTCCTTAATAACTTCCTTTTTTCCTGTAACTATCTATGTGTAACTTCATTGGATAAAGCACAAGAACCTAGAAATGCTGGGACCTGTCCTCTAGACTCAAAGAGTAAGGTAGGGGATACTGGGAACTATTAAAGTGAAGGATGAAAACATACTGATAAAGTGAAGGATGAAAAGAGGGGAGACATCTAAATAGTGAAGGTGAAGGAGAAAGCTTTGAGTCATCCCTTATTGACCTCAATTCTCATAGGTGGTTCTCATAGTTCCTTTCACTTTCTTTTGGAATATACTGCATGCTTTTGTATCTCAGTTTATGTTTTAGCTCTACTAAGTTTACAACAGGAAACTTAAGGTTTCAGTCATGTAAAATTACACTGGAGAGACTGTTTCATAGAAGACTTCCTAGACAAAAGAACTACAGGCAACTAAGGACTGATGGCAGAAGAATTAACTTCTCCCAGGAATGAGTCCCCTTATTGGTTGTCCAGTGCAGAGCAGTCAGCCTTGATACCATATATACACAAACAATAAAAATGGACTCACCAGGTTGTATTTTATATATATTTGTATATACTTTACATATATATATATGTGTGTGTGTGTGTGTGTGTGTGTGTGTGTGTGTGTGTGTGTGTGTGCAATAATAATAATAAAGATGCTACAAACTTGAGGGAGAACATGGGAGGGATTCAAGGGGGAGTAGCATAGAGGGGCTGGAGGGATTTGGGGGAGAAGTGTTACTCTATTTCAATTAAGAACATTTTAAAAATACCCTAGATAAGCATGTAAACACATTTGAGAAAGTATCTCTAGAGAAATCTCCCCAGAGCAAGTGTGATATGTCCTTTTGATTAGCAATCTGGTCTAATCAATAACCTTAATAGGAGGCCCTATAAGATACCAATTTTGGAGTGTGTCACAGACATCAAGGATTCAGGAGGTGGACTGATAACTTGTTGTGATCCCCAAAGACATTCAAACGCCCAGTAAAAATGTTAGGTACCTAGTCAGATAATGATCAAGCTCAGAATTCATTGAGGGTGGGCCTCTCCCCTTCCTAATCAGCTTTGGCCCCAACATCCTGTTTCCTTGATAACACACAAATTTTAAGAAAGGGTACATTCTGCAACTGTCCTCCTTAAAATTTGAAATACTATGTGAAAGGAGAAAGAAACAAAAAGAAAGGAGAAAGAAGCATCTTCCTCTTCCTGGTAGCTACCTAGATTTACAGTTGCCCTGCGCCATTTTTTTTTTTTTTTTTGTCAAAATCCAATAAACTTGTTTTCTAGTTCCCTTGAATCCATTTTAAAATTACTTTATCTATGAAACTGAGAAGCACACACACACACACACACACACACACACACACACACACACACGGGGTCCCTTTGTCTCTTGGTAACAAAAACAAGACACTGTCAGTGGGCTTAGTCCTCCCATTTGTCAACAATGCACTCTGCTGCTCAAGATGACCTTGCTGGACTCAGTTAGAATACTGACCTAGAACTTGAAGTTACAGTATCAGAGCAAAGTGCAGAGGAGAAGGTGATTAAACTCTAAACTTTCATACAGTTTTAGCTCTTACAGACTGGCCTGGAGACATTCATAGCTTCACACCGTGCTCTTTTTAGGTATTACGAACTCAACGAATTCTCTCATTCACCTTCACTTCATTACCTAATGTCCAAGAGAGATGATACTTCTAAAGAGGGGTGACACAGAGACGAGGGCTGGCATATAGTCTTGAGGTGAGACAGACATTAATATGAGTATCTTCGAATAAATGAATTAATTTTAACTTTTTGAATGCTATGTAATGCATGCCAACCTCATTTACTCATTTAATGAAATTGGAATAATATCTACTTTATAGAGGTCTTATGAAAATGTGTTACAAGATATGCCAAATATCTCAAAAACAGTAAAAATTACTACTGCTTGTTATATTAATTCTGGGCCAGCATCTTAGCTGAACAACCCGAAGAAACCACTTCATGAATACCGTTTCATGAAATGACTTTTTAAAAAGAATCTCCATCACATAACCTTCTGTCTGGCACTCTCAAATACAATGCAATGGATTTCAATATATGCAAAATCTTACCTTGTGGACCATTCTGTGCTCATCTTCCTCAGGGATGGCTCATTTTTTATCTTGCAAGTGTGTGCTACAACTCAAAGTTGGATGTATAAATGTGTCTGGTGACAGGGTGGCCCCTGTGGCTCCTGGGACATTCTAGGAGCTGTAAATACTCAGCAGGATGGCACTGGAATTATTACCAAATGTCAGCATGAATACATGAAGGTACGACTTCCCTGAGTCAGAAAAAAATGAAACTATAAATCAAAGACCCTGGAGTAAAATTATTGAAATTGCTCTGCCCTTCACATGTGGGGATGGTCAGCCATTGTGATAATAAATTGGTCTACCTGAAATCCCAAAGGAAGAGCTTTTACTTCAAAGAAAATAAATTCAGTTCTACCTTCTGCCTTTCCAAATAGCATTCCATTAGCAATGTGCAAATAAACTTCTAGAAATTAGGCACTTGATGACTGAATTCGAATCAAGATGCTACTATCAGGTCCACATCCATTGGCTTTAATTTATCTTGAGAAATCTGAATTTAGAAACTCCATCGCTGCAGCCTTCTCTGGCATACAAATAATTCAATTTACATCTTTTTATCACAGCTACAGTTGTACATATTTTTCTCTCATTTACCAAGGACAAGACAGAGCTACAATTGAAGGACAGTTGGTCTAAATACTGGTACTAGACAGGAAGGTCATGGTGTGCTCAGTATCATCAGGTTCACAGAACAGAACCCCTCAGTAGTACACCTTAGCATGTACAGGATCCTGTGTCTATCCCCAGTAGCAGAAAAACAAATACACAAAAGTTCACAAAACACATGCATGCCTCTGAATATGGTGTACATAGATTTTTTTTGTATGTGTAGCTCTTAAAAACATGGACAAAACATGAACTTCTTTCGGAAGTTCAAAGACTCCTGGAAGGTCACTGGAAGGAGAGAACAGAAAACACAGGACTTTAACAAGATAAATCCTGCTGTTTGAAATAGGGGTTCGTCAAAGCTAAATAGTGAGATGAGAATAAAAGATTCAAGATATTGACAGGGCTCTTTGCTTTTCGATGATATTAAATTCAAAAGCCTCACTCCAGAGATGGGTCTGGCTGCATGCAGGAACCTCACAGAGAATTCTAGTCTCAAGTTTAGGACCAGAATGGATTGCACTGTGTCCTCACATTTATATCACTGAAAACCAGGGCAGTAGAGAGCCTCTACCACACTCTGTTTTCAATTTTGAGGGGCAAACAGGAAGGAAAAATTGCTCTGTCTTTTCAACATTTTCATTAACGAGCTGTCCAAGTCACTATTGTAGAAATGACTGTATTAATTGGGCTTAATTAATCACCTTCTGAGTTATCTGCTGATGGGACAAAGAACTTTCCTTCAAGGTCAGAGGGTATCAGCCATTAAAATGTTTTGCCAAGAAAAAAAATTATTTTGTCCTAATTACCAAAATTACTGTAATTTACAGAATAATCTGAAACAGCTGGTTATATGTTTGGGACAATTTCACACTATCACATAAGACTAGGGTGCCAAGATCTCTGCATCTGCATTGACTCAGGGTTGGAACAGCTAGTAGATTGCCATCTATGTAGGAACCAGCCTGCTGATGCCAATTTGTGTACCTCACAGTAGGAATGTTTCAGACTTCTGGACAGCAGAACACTGAAGCAATTTTCAAGGCCTTCTTATGAAAATTTCCACTTCTTTCTACAACCAGAAAAGAAAAAGTAGTAATTCTTTGTGCCTTTTAATTGAGGGAAGGATGATTTTTTTTTTAAGTCTGAGCCAAGAGAGATTAGACATTTTTGCCAAATACTCCTGGATTTTGCAGCTTCTGAGGCTCTTGGACTCTTTTCAGACCTAGGTATCTCTAAGGCAAGGATGTCACAAGGATGGGCCCTAAGAGTTGACTCTAGTAAATAAAGAAGGCTGCTGTTTTGTTCTACAATGCTTATGGGGGTTAGAGAGCAGTATTTGGAGAAGTATGTCTACTGTGGTCAAAAGCTTTGTTCTTGACTCCCAAAGAAAATGTCACAAAATGTGCTGGATGTGAAGACTGCATCATGGGAGCTGCTAAAGGGGCTACAGGGGAATGGGGAGGAGCAAAACGGAGAGGAAGGGGTTGCTTATCCCAAGATGACACTGGGGAATAGTGATAGTTAATCTCAACGACTCACTTCACATGACGTAGAATCACACACCTGCCTGCCCTTGTGGGATTGGGTATATTGATTAGATTAACTGGGGTGAGAATACCCACTCACTACATTTTGAGTGGCAGCATTTCCTGGCCTGGGATCCTGGACTAAATAAGAAGGAGAGAGTGGGTTGAGCATAAGCATTTATCACTCTGTGCTTCTTCACTGACTGCTGATGCAATATGACCAACTGCCTCACGTTCCTGCAGCTGCCACTTCCCCACCATAACAGACTACACCCTGGAGCTGTGGGTCACAATTAACGCTTCCTTCTTTAATTTGTCAGAGTATTTTAACATAGCAATTGGAAAAGCAGCTAAGACAGGTGCCCAGAGATGACATTTTCTTTTCATAGTTTTCTTTAAATTACATCATTTCCTCCCTTCCCTTTCTCCCATGTTACCCCAGCCCCTTCCCTCTCAAATTCATGGCCTCTTTTTCCTTAATCATTATAGTTACACACACACACACACACACACACACACACACACTATATATATATATATATATATATATATATATATATATATATATATATTTACTGTTGCTTGGATACATGTGATTTCAGGGCTGACCCCTTGGTACTGGATAATCAATTAGGAGGCTCATCCCCAGGGACACTTATTCTCCTGCTCTGAGCATTCCTTAGTTGCCTGTGGTTCTTTGTCTAGGGATGGAAGGCCCTGCTCCTGAGGTTTCCTCCTTTAGTGTTAGGATGTTTATTGATGCTTTCCATGTTCAAGTCTTATCTATGCAGCCATATCATTGAACTATCATGGGTCATTCCCAGAAAATAGTATCTCAGCAGATTTCCTAGTCTGTGTCTTAAAATCATTACACCCCCTCTTCCATGATGTTCCCCCCTAAGCCTTAGGTGCAAGAGTTGTGTTGCAGATGTATCCACTGGGGCTGGGCACCCCACTATCAATTTTTTCTCTATATTTTGACAACCTTTGGTTTTCTGTAAGGGTCTCCATCGGTTGCAAAGAGAAGTTTCTTCAATGAAGCTATTTTTGTCTGTGGGTATAAGGTAAGTATTTGGCATGCAGTTAGGAATTATACTGATGTAGAAAAGTTGTGGTAGCTGGTTCTCCTCTAAGGTCCATGACCTCACCAGCCCCAGGAAAGTGGCTAGGTTTCCAGTACCAGGCATGATTTCTCTCTTGCTGAGCAGGCCTCAAGTCCAATTAAACAGGATCTGAGAGCCACTATTAGAAATATCTTCCTGTGCTGGTCATTGTTGTTCATAGGTGCATGGCAACATTTTCAGTGTGTGCTCAAGGTTTATAAAGCAGAATAGAAACATAGAACCACCTTCTTACTACAACACATTATAACCCTTGACCTCCCTATAGTCCACTGAGGAGTTAGATAGATGAACTCTGAGCAAAGGGCCATACAATTACTTCATTTAAATCTCCCACTATACAGAAACTATCTGAACAGGTATCATGACCATCTGTACTTTAACTTAGTCCCATTAAATTACAAAAGGAATAAATTTATATTGCAAATAATAACCCATTGGCAATGGACTCTTGCCTCAGACTCAGCTTATCCTGTTAGTGAAGCTGCTGTCTAGCTACAACATCTCATCCTTACAGCTTCCATGGTAGGAAAGAGGTTCACTTAGCTACAGAGAGAACAAGTAGGGTTCATTTCTCCTTAAAATCTAAACATCCAAAGCAAAGGGAACAGCCATGCAAGTTTCACGGGGCATCACATGACATGCTAGACAGCTGATACCTCAAGGCAGAAATATCAGATTTAGCAAATGAGAACACAGGACACATAGGCTTTCATTTAAGTGAATAACAAATGATTTTTTTTAATTCTAAGTATAGTTCAAATGTTAATAGCACTAAGGACAAATGAAGAGTGATGAGAAGAGCCACCACGTGCGGACATCTTATCTGACCTCCCTGCTTCAAGACGGGAATATCTGTGCCCTGGCCCACAACTCCAGACACCCCTGGTGAGGCTGACTCCCTCAGCTACTTGTTACTAAGCAACTATGCCAGCTCTGGCAGCTTCCAAAGGCAGCCCTTTTATCTCCTACAGACATGAAACCTATTGGTTCATATTTGTCAGCGAAGGCCATCAGCAGCACCTGTGCAGTGGGTTGCCTGACATGAACAGAGCCTACCAAACCTAAGCACACTAATAAAGAGAATGACTACAATCAACAAATGTTATATGCATATGCAAAAAATGCTACAATGTGATCCATTATTGCATACAGATAATAAACAGCAATAAAAACTCAATGAAGCCGGGCGGTGGTGGCGCACGCCTTTAATCCCAGCACTCGGGAGGCAGAGCCAGGCGGATCTCTGTGAGTTCGAGGCCAGCCTGGTCTCCAAAGCGAGTACCAGGAAAGGCGCAAAGCTACACAGAGAAGCCCTGTCTCGAAAAACCAAAAAAAAAAAAAAAAAAAAAAAAAAAAAAAAAAAAAAAAAAAAAAAACTCAATGAAACAACCACATATCTATCTTTCCCTTCCCATTAGGTTTGACCATCAAATCTTAAGTTCTGTTGGGAACAGAGGGAAGGGGGAAAAATGAGTAGATAGGGGAAATAAAGGAAGGCATCAAGTAGGAAGGAAGGAGGAAAGGAAAGAAGGGCAGGTCATAGTAGAGCAACTAGAAGGGAGAGGCAGGGATTCAGCTCACTCACCTACTCACTCTGAAAATATAGGCCCAGTACAGGCCTAGGTCTCTGAGGATAGCAGAAGGCTCCAGTTCCATGCACAGTCTCTACCTCCTCAAAGTGGGTGTGATTGCATGCTCCGGGTAGACACTATCATACACTCACACAAACAAATTACATAAAAGTTATTTCACAAGCACATATTCTTACCTAAACACCCTTCCCAATCAACATATCCACCCTGAAATGCATATATCCCCTCATACATGCTCATACACTCACAGGTGATTGTCTTGGTCCCATTACATGGGTAACAAAGAGCTCTACTGTCACAGTAAAGAACTAAAAGTTCTGTTTTAAATCCCTGTCAACACAAGGTGCAGAGAGTGAGAGACCTTGGAACACTCAGCCCTAAACTGGATGTCTCCATCAAATCCTCCCCTCACACCTCAGAGAACTTTGTAGAAGAGGAGGCAGAACCATTTTAAGAGCTAGGGTAGGAGAGGGAGGGGGGTGAAAGGCACCAAGAAAGCAAGGCCTTCTAGACACAAGAGGACTGACACACATATAAACTCACAGAGACTGTGGCAGCATGCACAGGGCCTGCACAGGTCTAAGCCAGATGAGGTCCCAGCACTGCGAGGGGAAGTGGGTATAAGCCCCCATCCCTAACCAACTGAAAACTACTCTCAAAGGAAAAATTACTTTTCTCCAACAGAATTGCACTGGGTATACAAACCACACTTAGGGGCAAGGTGGCCCCTTGCCCAGGAGTAGATGGCCAACACAAAGGAAGCTCAATGACATTTCTGGAGGTTCTTTGTCTCACAATTCTTTGTCTGGGCTTTTTTTTTAATCTTACATATTTTTTTATATTTTTTTTGCTTACATATTATGGTTTCTGGTTTTGTTCTGGTGAGTTTGTATGTGTGTGTGTGTGTGTGTGTGTGTGTGTGTGTGAGTGTGTGCATCTGAATGTGTTCACTTTTTCTTCAGCTCTTTTTTTGGTGTGTATTTGCTTGTTCTGTCCTGTTCTGCTTTGTTTTTACTTTATTTTATTTTTATTATATATTTTAGATGTTTGTTTGTATTCTAATGAAAGAGTGTGGATTTGAGTGGGTGGGGAAGTAGCAGGAATTTTGGAGGGGATGAGGGAAGGGAAACCATAGTCGGAATAAACTGTATGAAAAAAATCTATTTTCAATCAAAAATAAAGCACTCTTGTATAAAATTCCTTAAAAATTAATAAATAAGTTCCTGACAATATACTGAGTACTCTGTGACTCAATTAAAGTCTTGAGAAAACTATCTGAGCTGGAGTTAAGAAAACCCTGTATGTGGTGAATCTCCTTCCAAATTGATAATCAAACACAGACAGAATTTTCTTGCTTCTTGAAGGGTAGATAGGTGGAGGGATGAACTCTCCAATAACCAGTCCGTGACCTCCCCATGCTCTCAAAGGTGCCTCCCAGGCATCATGACCCATTCTTTCCTTCTTCAATGATTTATTATAAATAATTAATAATAACTATTGATAAATAATAATAAACATCTTTTGCTCAAGTGGGTTGGGGTTTTTTTGTTGTTGTTGTTTTGTTTATTGTGGGAGCCTACAAGGTTTCCTAGTGAGATCTGAGTTTGCCTTACACAGCAGGGCTGCATTAGGGGATGGCTTGACCATGTGCATGGCCACCAGGTGTCTGGGATGGTCTGCACTTGGCTGTGCTGAGGGGAGGTTTTTTGCTCCACCCCTTGGCACTCCTTTAAAAGCCCTTTAGTAGAGACAGAGGGGGCTGGTGGGCTTTGACCCAGGCCCTCCCGAGGCTATCCTATGTTTCAAACTGTCTCACTTCTCTTTATTACTATCTACGTATTCCTCATTTCTCCCTGCTCAAGAGTACCCTGGGGGGAAAAGTGGGATTGGCCCCCCACAATTCATATACTCTCTTGATAAGAAAGGGTCATTTACCCCACTTGCTGAAAACAACACCAATGCAACTTTTTTTTCTTTTTTGATTAATGATTAACAATTTTTTCCTTTATTTGATATACCAACCACAGTTTCCTCTTCCCTCCTCTCCTCCTCTACCTTCCCCCTCATTCCCATCTACTCCCTCCTCATCCACCCACTCCTCCTCTGTCTCCATTTAGAAAGAGGCAGGCCTCCTACGGGCTTGAACATAGCATGGTACACCAAGTTGAGATAGGACTGAGCTCCTGCCCCCATATAAAGGGTGGACAAGGTAATCCAGCATGGGGAACAGGTTCCCAAAAGCCAGCTAAGCACCAGGGACAGGTCCTGAACTCACTGATAAGAGCCTTATAAAAGGCCAAACTACACAACTGTCACACACAAGCAGAGGGCCTAGGTTGGTCCCATGCAGGCTCCCTAACTGTTGGTCCAGAGTCCATGTGCTCCCACAAACTCAGATCAGCTGTCTCTGTGGGTTCCTCCATCATGACTTCCCTGGCTCATACAAACCCGCCTCCCTTTCTTCAAGAGGACTCCCAGAGCTCTGCCCAGTGCTTGGCTGTGGATCTCTGCATCTGCTTCCATCAGTTTACTGGATAAAGGCTCTGTGGTGACAATTAGGGTAGTCACCAATCAGATTACAATAGATTGTCAGTCCAGGCACCCTTTCCACTATTGCTAGTGGTCTTAGCTAGGGTTATCCTTATGGATTCCTGGGAGTTTCCCTGGCACTAGGTTTTTCCCTAGCCCTCTATCCTGCAAACTGCCTCCTGCACTAAAGAGGGCCCAAAGAGGGATGCATGCATTTCTCTGGGAAAGGAAAATAGAAGAGATCTCCTAGTGAACTGTGGGTGGGGATGGAGGGATGAGGGCGTGGGAACTTGAGGGAGCTGGTTGGGCAGTGCAACTCTTGAACATGGCAAAGTTGAACTAGTGCCTTCACCCTGGCATTCTAGCATCTCTTTGGTACAGGAAGGTACTCTGCTCACTACCAAGAGAGAAACACCAACCCAGCCACACACCTTTGATCTACAGTGGTGTCCTGCCTGCAGGATACACTATGGCAATCGTGGCTCAAAGCTTGTGGGAGTAACTAATCAATATCTGACTTAATTTAATGCCTACTCCACAAGATGGAACTCATACTTGAAACTGCTTGGGTGACCAAGAACCGAAGACTAGATAGCCCAGGGACCTAGGATAAAGCCAAATATTATTGTTCTAAACAAACAAACAAATAAAAAGTAGCAATAAAATGACTCCTAATGACATTCTACTGTACGCATAGATCAGTGTCTTTCTCAGCCATCATCAGAGAAGTTTCCTCCTGCAGCACATGGGAACAAATATAGAGACCTACAGCTTAACATTGTACAAGAAATAAAAGACCTTAGATCATTCAGCCCAGCCCTAAACAGGATGACTCTATCAAATCCCTCCCATCAGGGAACCCTGTGGAGGAGAAGGCAGACAAAGTGTAAGAGCCAGAGAAGATGGAAGACATCAAGAAAATAAGGCCCTCTAAATCAACCTGATCAAAGTTCATATGAACTCACAGAGACTGAAGCAGCAAGCACAGGGCTTGCATGGGTCTGCACTAGGTCTTCTGTATAATATATATTTCCAGTTTAGTATTTTTATGGGACTGGGTCTCTAATTCCTGTGCCTTCTTCTCTTGGGCTCTTTCCCTTCTGTTTATCTTGTCTAACTCCAGTGTGGTAGTTCATGTTTTATCTTATTATATTTTATCATTATCTGTAGCACAAGTCTTATTCAGTCTTATTAATAAAAACAAACCCAGAGCCAGGTATTGGAATAAATGCTGAAAGATCAGAGAAACAGAACCAGCCACAGCTAACCTCACCTCGCCAATTCCTCAGCTGATCTTGTTTCCTCAAACTGGAAGCCTCTGCATCCTCATCTGAACAGATCTCAGCTAAACTGCTGCTAAAAGCCTAAAAGATTAACAGGACTCTAGTTCTTGGTCCTCACGCCTTATATACCTTTCTGCTTCCTGCTATCACTTCCTGGGATTAAAAGGCATGTGTGTCACCATGCCTGGCAGTTTCCAGTGTGGCTTTGAACTCACAGAAATCCAGATAGATCTCTGCCTCTGGATGCTAGGATTAAAGGTGTGTGTGCCACCATTTTCTGGCCTCTATGTCTATCTAGTGGTTGTTCTGTTCTCTGGCCCCAGAAAAGTTTATTGGGGTCCACAATATATTGGGGGACACAATATAACCACAATTATCCCTTAGAAGCCTGTTTATTTTCTAATGAGAGAGTGGAAATGGACGGGAGGTGATGTCGGGAGGAACTGGGAGGAGTAGAAGGAGGGGAAATCATAATCAGGATATACTGTTAGAAAAAATTATTTTCAATAAAGGGAGAAAAAAGAAAGTAAGGGTCCTTTCAAGTTGGCAATCAGAAGATGACTATGGAGACACAAAAAAGAGACTGACCCATCCTGTCTTGCAATACCCACCTCACTGAAGGCTGAGACCCTCCATTCAGTGAATAAGAGTATGCTAGACTAAAAAGCTTCATTATCATACCTTTAAAGAAGCTGAGAGACTGAGAATACACTTCACCCAGTCTCTGGACTGGCTCCACTAGTTCCATGATCTAACTTACACACACACACACACACAGAGAGAGAGAGAGAGAGAGAGAGAGAGAGAGAGAGAGAGAGAGAGAGAGAGAGAGAGATTGAGAGGCCTGAGCAGTTGCTAATGGATGTGGACCAGCATGAATGTCAAACTAGGTCCCCAGGAAAACACTTTACCGATGGCCCCTCACTGCTTAGGGCTTAAAATAAGATACAGTGGGGAAAACAGGATGGCCCTGGCTGTTCTGGAGGAACATCCAGCCCAGACTAAAGGCCCGTTCCTAACGGTGACCGTGATGGTCCTAAACACTAGCCTGTAGTTCCTAAGAGTGGCCACTAGCAGAGAGGTGAGGAAGCAGGGAGATGGGCAGAGTGGGCAAGACTTTATACATGGGCTGCAAAATTAGCACACAAGGAAGTTGTTGCCAGGACTCACCCAGGCCCCCAGAAAACACCATCATGCAAAAGAGCCAAACAACACAGAATGTGGCATCAAAGTCCCTATCCTTTATACATCACTGCTACTGAGCTTTTAAACTTTCTCCAGCTTCAAAGTGTATCTTTTCTAATAAGCTATTCCTGTTTCTGCCACTATCCAGGTGTCTCTGTCCAATTACTTTTACTGGGACACTGTAGCACAAATTGTAATTGGTCTTAATAAAAACCAAAGTCAGATATCAGGGTGAAAGCTGAAAGATCAGAGAAGCAGAGCAGCCAGCCACTAGAAAGACTTCTTACCTCTACCGAATCGTCAGACCAAAAGGGGCTGAGTTCCTGTGTCCACCCCGCCTTATCACTTCCTCTCTCTGCCCAGCCATATCACTTCCTGTTTCATCCTCCCAAAGGCTAGGATTAAAGGCATGAGCCTCCCAAGTACTGGGATCAAAGGTGTGTGCCACCACTGCCTGGCCTCTAGTGGCTAGCTCTGCACTCTGATCTCTAGGCAAGCTTTATTTGTTAGAGCACAAACAAAATATCACCACAGGACACAAGACCCTGGAGCCCCTCAGGAGATTCCCACAGAACTCTAACATCAGCCAAAATCTGAAACATCTACCATAGCCCTTGCCTCGCATCCACCAAGTCCTGAATCTAATCCAGTATTCCACCTAGAGTCAAAATGATGGTTGAAGTTTGAAAATGTAGCAGTATATATGAGGGGGAAAAAACACAAAGGTGTCCAATTACAGCCATCTTCTCATGAACACTCTGGGTATTTTTGTAAACTAGTACACTAAGTAAAATTTCAACAGACTTCTCTCCTTTTAGTCTTTTAGGCAGAAACTATTCTGTTGTCAGTGTTGAAGTGTCTTCAGTATTCTCCTCCTTGGTTGTCTAGGTCTTCCAAGTATGTTCCCCTAATCAGAACCTGTTTTTTAAAATGCAGATTCACTGCTCTCCTCCAGGTCTACTGAATCAGGAATGCTGTGTCAAGAACATAGAGTCTCTTCTGCAAGTTAAAACATGGACTCAGGAGAGAGAGACAGAGACAGAGACAGAGAGACAGAGAAAGAGAGAGAGAGAGAACAGAGGAGGCAAGCTGTAGTAATCTTGATAGCATCATGTAGTAGCATCTTGGTAGATGCTGGGAGGAGGGAAATGGAAAAGAGAAGGAGAGAAAGCCTTACTTCTGGAGTCAGAGGTCAGGAAAACAGGCCGGCTCAGCAATGGAGGTCTTTCAGAGCTGTATTGGTTGGGGGCTGAGAGAAAAGAAATCAATGCTGTCTCAGTTAGAACTGAGACAAGTGGGGAGACTTGCAGTGAGGAGCTGTATGCAGCGGCATCCAGAGAGGGAACAGTTGGATCACATGGGAATCCTAACAGTCTTTTAAGGAGCTGCTCTCCTGATTACCATAGCACTGATCCGCATTCCCACCTCAGGCTCCTTTCCCCCACTCTCTATCCTAATGTTTGTTGTTTGTGTTTGTTTTCTTGATGACCCCCTTCCTAACCAAGGTGAGACAGAATTTCAAAAGATTCTTGTAGAGGACAAGACAGATTGGCCTTATGAATTTTAAAAGTTGCTTTATTTAGGGGGAGTAAAAGGTCTAAAACTCAGTTCTACATGATATTCTGAGCTCAACTCTGACTTAAGGCCAAGTGGGAATTTATAAACAATCCAGGGTCAGTGGCTAGAAAGCTATTTAGAGGAAACCTGAGGAGTAAAGAGGATTCTCATTAGACAAATGTAACAGCATTCTCTCTGGAGGGCAGGTCAGAATGCTAATATACTCAGCATGGTCAGACACTAAGGACAGAGGCTTTTTGCTAAACTGATAGAGTGAGACTCGAGACAAAATTGGATTCCACCAGAACATAGAATGAAGTCCAAGGTCAAGTTCAATCAGCAAGGACCCAGGATAGACTGACGAAGTGTTGTCAAGGAGAGTCTTGTCACCATTACAAGGAGGAATGACCCCACTCTCTTGAGCCCAAGGGTAGATCTCTTCATTAGTGTTCTGTTCTGCTCCATCATCGTGAAGGCAGTTCTGTCATCCCACTACTAAAGTAAAGCCGCTCAGTGTTAGGGAGGGAGCAAATGCCTTTCGCTCTTCACCGTGTCCACTTCATCACCCAGTGCCCCGCACACAGATGTCTCTAACACCTACTAGTGTGGAAGTCCTAATTTCCAAAATCTCAGAGTGTGACTGTATTTTGAGAAGGGAATGGTAATAAGGGAATTGACTTGTTGAGGCCTTGAAAGTGCTAATGCATTCTGACTGGTGTCCTTATAATAAAGGATAATTGGCCCCAAAGCATGAAGAGAGATCATGAAAAGACTCGGGGAGCAGTGGCTGTCTGCAAGCTAAGGAAAAACACCTCAGGCCCAGACTTCCAGCACCCAGAACTGTAAGACAATCCATTTCTACTGTCCTGGTCACCTGGGTGCATATGTCACATATCTCCAGGTCACTGAGACAGCCTTGTAGGATGAGTCCCTCTTTCTCACACCCGTCCAAACCCCAGACCTAGATGTGTGCTGTGCACGCAAAGGAAGGGAGCCTTGCTTCTGTGTGAGGCAGCTATAATCTGGTTTCCGATCTGAAAGGCAAGAGCAGAAAAGCAAAGCTCCCTCTAGAAGGGGGCTGCAGTGGGTCAGGAGGGACATGGAAGGTAAGACGGGGTGAATGGAGACTTCCACAAAACCCCAACTAGCATCCTGACACTACGGCTCATGGCTTCCCAAGGCCTCATGGCTTCAGACTCCTCCCTCTCCCTAGACACATTCCAGATATCTAGGACCTTGGGTGTGAATCATGACTATGAAATCCTAGGGGAAAAAAGTGAGGACAGCTTACCCATTGTATTAAGGAAGTGTGGCAACAAGTTTTGTATGTGTGAGAATCTGGGGACTTGGGTTTTATTTTGTTCAATGTTTCTTCTTTGGAGAGGTAAAATATGTACTTTACCTGCTCTGTGAGGAATTATCTCTCTCTAATTTCCTCCAACTCATTCTAGGAATTCCTCCCAGGCCATCACCTTTGCCAGATCATTCCCAAGCCCTCCACTTTCCCACTTTTGTGGCGAGATCTGGTCCTCTGCTTCAGAAGCCTGGGGCTGCTCTATTCTCTCTCTCCAGTCTATGCCTGAATATTAGACCCATAGAAGAAGGGAACCCACACCAACTCGGTCTTAGCCTATGTTACCAAGACATTTTAAGGAGTTTGCTTGACCCCCACTGACATATTTCTGTAACAGTGTGATCACTTTCTGGGCAGGAAAGGCAGTTTCTGCTTGGCTGCTCCTTCCCTACATTGATTGGCCTTTGTCTTTAAACCAAATGTGGTAGAATCAATTAAATCAGTGCTGCTCTGTCTGGTAATTATCTTTAGCACCTTAACTAGGCCACTGGCAGGTAGGGCACCCTTGCCTTCTACTTTGTAGAAAAATCTTTGTAAATGTCACTATATGGTACCATGGGTTCCAATTAAGAACCCCCACACTACATTCCTGCTGTCTTTAGCTTGTCTCCAGACTGGGGACCAAATGACTCTGGAGCTGAGAATGTAAGTAAATCTAACAAAAAATGATTTAAAAAAAAAGTGTAAGTTCCTAAATAAGCCTAACAGTGAGACCCCAGCACTGGCATTTGTCATCAGCTAATTGGAGATGTAGTAGTTTGATGATGAAATATCTCCCACTAGAATATGTGTTTGATCATTTGTTGTGCAGCTAATGACTCTGTTTTGATAGGCTGTGGTACTTTCAAGGGATAGACCTAGATGGTAGAGGTAGGCCACTGGGAGTGAAGCTTCCCGTGTTACTACCAAGCCCCATGGCAGCCCTATTCTTGCTTCCGGTCCTGTTTGCTGTTTCTAGCCCCACCTCTTTCCTGATCCAATAAAACATAACCCTCTGACACACACACTCCTGCCACCGTGAACTCCACCACGTCTTTATGACGATGGCCAAAAACTAAAACCCCAGATAAATCTTTCTGGGGTTTGCTTCTGTCAGGGACTTTTACATCAATGAGAGAAGTAACCAATACGTGGAATTAATAAGAGGAGGGGGATTGTCACTGTAATAATCCCACCCATTCGTTCTTCCTAGACCTTCAGAGCTGATTTGTGAGAGGAGACTAGAAGTTTGGAATTCCAGGATAGACAACCCCTAGAGTTCTTTTTTTCTAATTCCACATTCTATTTATTTTCATGATAAAATTCTCATAATGGGAAAACCCAAAGTATGCTCTCCTGAGCATCCAGCCAGCCACCCCTAGAGCTCTTTAAGCAGCCATTTATAATGGAAACACAGAAAATAAAAACATGAATAGAAGTCTCAACAACGTAAAAGCTGTGCTCACATCTGGGCTGGCTGAAGGCATCCACAGGCCCTCCTGGTGCCACACTGCTCCCGCAGGTAGAAGACACCTGTGGTCCAGAATGGGTCATCACAGTCTGGGCTGGCTGAAGGCATCCACAGGCCCTCCTGGTGCCACACTGCTCCCACGGGTAGAAGACACCGATGGTCCAGCCTGGGTCATCACAGTCTGGGCTGGCTGAAGGCATCTGCAGGCCTGCCTGGTGCCTTGTGTTGCTAGGTGGGTGGGTCCCATTATGATGAGCAAGTACATAGTGGAGAAACAGGAGGGAAAGAGAAACAGAACAGTTTGTCTGCTGTGGTAAGAGTCAGATCTGAAGAAGTGAGGGCTGTGAAGAATGGGCTGATATTGGCAGCCTGCTTGCCACCCAAGACCAGGGTAACATCCAGGCCCGGGCTGCTACCTAGGGCCATGCCTGGGTCCATGGTCCTACTGCAGCCAGAATCTGTATTGATATCCATGACCCATGTTGCCACCAAGGGCCATGGGGATGCCTGGGGTCTAGGCCACCGCCTGTGGTCATTTTGGTGTCTGAGGGCTATGCTGCTGCCAGGGCCATGCTGATCTGAGTGGTCTGTGCTGCCACCTGGGGACATGATGACATCTGGGCCTGAGCTGTTGCTGGGAGACATGTCTAGGTCCATGGTCCTGCAGCAGCCAGGGTCTGTGTTGATATCCATGGTTGCAGTAACCACTGAAGACCATGTGGATGACTGGGGTCTGGTCAGACACCTGAGTGCATGTTGGTGTCAAAGAACTGTGCTGCCCCTGGGGCCATGCTAATCTTGGTGGCCTGTACTTCCAACCAGGATCATGGTAATGTCTGAACCTGGGCTGAGGCATAGGGCCATATCTGGATCCATGATCCTACCACAGCCAGGGTCCGTGTTGATATCTGTGGCTCCTATTAACACTGAAAGCCATGCAAATACCCAGGGTCTGTCACCTGAGACCAGGTGAGGGTCTGAGGGTCATGTTGCAACTGAGGCCATACAGATCAGAGTGGCCTGTACTTCCACAAGGTACCACCTTGGTGACATCCGGGCCTGGGCTGCAGCTGAGGATTAGGTCTGGGTCCATGGCCCTAACACTGTAGCAAGAGAGCTGGTCCTGCCCCTCATGGGAAAGCTGGCCCCCACACTCAGGAGAGATGGCCCCACCCCTCCCCACAGGCATGGGAAAGCTGGCTCCAATGACATGGGCCTAGGAGAGTTGGCTCTGCCTCTCATTTGAGGCACGGGGGGCGGGGGAAGGGCGGGGGGGGGTGCAGTCCTAGAAACCCGGACCAACCAGCTTAGATACCACCGAGACCCACATCTTGGGCCTTAGGTTGGCCCACCCTAACATCAAACCCCTTCTATGACCCGCTGGAGCACATGAAGGGACTGGTCCTATAGAATGACAGCCACAGGATTTCCATGACTTGGACAACAGCAGGATTTCAAAGAGGAGTTTCCAGTGAGGGTCCAGTGATGATGGTGTGTCAGAGGCCTTGAACCAAACCAATGACTCATCTCAATGAACATTTTGCGAGTGGGGCTGATTGGAAAAAAGGGTATACTACGTGACACACTCCAGCTCCCAATGCCTCTAGGATGAATGAAGAGGTATTGCAAAGACAGAAGAGAGAGGTGGGTTTTTGTTTGTTTGTTTGTTTGTTTGTTTTGTTTTTAATAATGTTTTTCTTTGGGGGGACGTTACTGGGGTGAGGGGTGGCTACGGAGGGACTGGAAGTGAGCAGGATTGGGGTGCATGATGTGAAATTCCCAAAGACTTAATGAGTTATGTTTTAAAAAAAAACAAAGCTGTGCTCATGAGGTTTCAGAGGATAACAAGGAATTGGATTAAAAGTCATTTGGGCAACATTATGGTAAAGAATCTGGCTACGTTTTGCCTAGGTCCAGAGAATAGGAATGAGGCTGAATTCCAAAGTAATGGACTGATTCATTTGCAGGGGAAATTTCAAGACCGCATAGCATTCAGGGTGTGACATGATTAATTCTTTCTGATTTTAGCTGTATTTATATAAGAGGAAGCAAGATTTAGAGGAGAAAGATGTAAAACGCATGCAGTATGAAAGTGTGGGGATGTGTGAAGTCGCAGACAAAGGAGGCACAGACAAAACAAGTATAATTTTTAAAGAGCTCAACACAATTTCAAAGAAACACTGCTCACAGCACTGGGGCAATAGGAAAGGTGCCTTGCAGCAACAACATGGCATCACTCCTGTAGTGTCATTTTATAGGCATGCAAAATGCAACACTTACAGAGTCACAGCAGCTAGAGTCAAGGCTCTCGAAAAAAAGCCAACAAACCCAAGCATTTAATACATAGTAGAGCCAGGTTCCTTGAATGGAACTCCTCGGCAAGTGAAAGCCTCAATGGAGACTCCTGGATGGTGGAGCTGTGAGGAAAATGGGGTGTCCAACAAGGAAAGCTATGGGCACCAAGCAAATTGAGCCCAAGATAGAGGCCATGTGTATACCCAGTCACAGCATCATGGAGACTGGAACACACTGGGGCACAGATGATGCCACCACGTGGTACAGATTCCAGATGTGGATTGCCTTAGTTTCTTTTTTCATGCTGTAATAAAATACTTGGACAAAAGCAATTTAAGAGGAATAGGATTTATATTAGTTCATAGTTCTAGGTTATAGTCTATTATGTGTGGGGAAGTCAAGGCACCAGGAACTTCCAGAAGTCAGTCACATTATGTGCCCAGTCAGAGCCGAGCAATATGAATGTGTATCTGTGCTTAGCTTACCTTCTCCACTTTAGACATCCCAAGGTCCCCTACCCAGAGAATGATCCTGTGCACAATTAAAGTAGATCATCCTATATCAATTAAGATAACCAATACAATCCTTCACTGACATTCTCAGAGGCTAACCTTAATCTAGACAATTCTTCACAGGTGTGCCTGGAGACTTGCCTCCTAATTGTCCAGTTGACAATTAATACTATCTATCACATGGACCTACACTGTTTGATTTTTGCCCTGCTGGGTTTTGGGTTTGCATTAGTCCAGTCTTTCTTTACTGTCTTCCCATTATTTCTTTTTAGAATAGACGTTTTTATCACACATCTATTTTTATTAAACTTTATTGTAAAGAACTTTCAAATAAAAAACATTACGAAAAGAGATTTGATGGGCATTTCTATTCTTCACCATTGTATATTATAAGTATATAACTTTCTTTTGTATTGCACACAGGCACACAGTTTCATAGGTGTTTATTTAAGTTTTTTCTTTATTTTACTTTTTTTTTTTTGGTTTTTTGAGACAGGGTTTCTCCATGTAGTTTTGGTGCCTGTCCTGGCTCTGCCTCCCAAATGGAGTGCTGGGATTAAAGGAGTGTGCCACCGCCACCCGGCTTTTTTTTTTTAACTTTTTGAGATTATAATGTAATTACATTTATTGTATCCATTTATGTATATGTATACACATATATATCCCTAAATAAAACCTGTTCAGTCTGTATAATGTTGATTGTATGTTTTCAGGACTGACTATTTAGCACAATTGATGCTCTCTTCCCTGGGGAAGACCCCCATCTCCCACTCCCAGCTTTCCTCAGTTGCCTATAATTCTTGTGTAGGGATGAGGCCATGTGGGCTTTTCCCCATCTACTTTAACATATCTATTGGTGTCGCCATTGTTCAGCTCGTGTGTGGAAAGTCATGTTGGTGAGACTTTATGGATGTAGCTTCTGATACTACTAGGAGAAACAATCTCACAGCAAACTCTGTCATTCTCTGGCTCTTACAATCTTTCTACCTCATCTTCTGCAATATTCCCAGAACCTTAGGTGTGGTAGCCTTTTGTAGATGTATACATTGGGACTGGGTTCCACAATTCTGCATTTTGATTGGTTGTGGGTTTCTGTCATGGTCTGTCTGTTACAAAAAGAAGTTTCCTTGATGATGGGTGAAGACTACATTTCTTGGTGGGTATAAGGAAAATGTTTATTTCTTAGGGATTCTACTGGCTTAGTAAATTATTGGTTGCAAATTCTCCTCCAAGAACCACGACCTCACTAACTACTACTGAGTAGTTAGCTAGGTTTCCAGTACCAGCCATAGTTTCCCCTCTTGTTGAGCAGTCCTTAAGTCCACTTAGAGATCTCTTAGTTGCTACCAAGGTATGCATGTCACTACTACACCCTTAACAGTATTATGCCATGCTTATCATTAATGTGATTCATAGGTGTCATAGCTAGGTAGGATTGTTGGTTACCTCCCCTTTGAAAGCTTCCACAGTGCTTTCTAGTTTCATGAAAACTAGTCCTTGGGGAGATGGCATTCAGGTCAGTCCCAGTGCAGGGGCCTCAGCCCTCTTTCTGAAGTGCGTGGTGTCTTCAACAATAGGGACTACATTCTACTGCTGGGGGGTAACCAAGGGCAACAGCGATAAGCTGCATGCTTTGAGAGTCCCTTGGGCAGCCCTGGGCAACAGCAAAGAGGCCTTCTTGTGCCTGGTGTTAGAGTTGTTAGGTTGTCTTTGACGCTTAGAGAGAACGCCATCAGCCCAGAAGGAAAAGTTCATTAAAACTATGTGTGTATATTTAAATACTGAATTTTCAGTATTATAGGTGGATTTTTGTCCCTAAAAATGTCTCCCTAATTACTTTATATAATAGGATAACTTAAATTTAACATTTCTTATTTTTCACAAGACATCTAACAACGTCATATATAATAATTTTAGTGCCTTTATCACAGAACTTCATACAAAATGATTGATTGTTGAATAATAATTTAATTAGTCTTTAAAATGCCTTTGCTTCACAATAGCTCTTTAAAAAAAATCTTCTTTGATTGAAAAACTTTTTTTTCATACAATATGGTCTGATCATGGTGTCTCTTCCCAGATCCTCTCCACCATCCAATCCATCCAACTCCATGCCTTATTTCTCTCTCCCTCTCTGTTCCCCCCTCTCTCTCTCTCTTTCCCTGCTCTCTTTAGAAAACATACAGGCAAATAAAAGAGCAGAATAAATAAATAAATAAATAAATAAATAAATAAATACAAACAAAAAGCATGAGAAACATACACACATACACACATTGTCACACACACACACACACACACACACACACACACACACACACACACAAGAACATAAAAATATAAAATCAGAAACCATAATGACATTCGAGAAAAAAACTGGTAGGGTTTTCAAAAATGCCCAAACAAAGCCAACAAAGTAATATTACACAAAAAAATAAATCTACAAGGCCACCCTCAAGTTTCTTTTACATTGGTCATCTGATGCCAGGTATGGGTCCTGCCCTTAAGTGTGGTTTTTATATAGGGGGCTTTGGGTTTTGTTTTTTGTTTTGTTGTTTTGTTTTGTTTTGTTTGGGTAAATAGTTAATAGTAAGATTCCTTGTGGCCTTTCAGACATACTTATTGTTATTTTACCCTCCTCTCTCTGCCTTAAATAAAAATTAAAATTAAAAAATTTAAAAAAAAAAACTTTGAACATTGTACTTTTGAAACATGCTGGGTGTTAAGGACTCTTGAAATTGAACTGGAGATATTTTGCATGAGCTATCCATTAAAATATGGGACCAGGAGCTTGTGGGAAGTTTAGAGAGTGACCCGGCTTCTGCCCCTGTGTTCTCTTTCCTGATACACCAAGAAGTACGGAACTTCAGCCACATGCTCCCACTGCCACATTCTTCCATACCTTCCCCACTGGTACACACTGAAACTATAGGTAAAAACACATCCTTCCTCTCTTGAGCTGCTTCTGTGGGTGTTTGTCACACTGATAAGGAGAGTAATACAACAGGGAACTGGTAACAAACAGCCAATCTCCAGAATCCAAACTGCTCCAGATATACTGATATTTTCATCCATATTATTTCTAATATCAAAATGGGAGGAAAAAAATACATAGGTGTGCTTCTCATCTCTGTAGTACTAACCCACTTCATAATTGCTACCTTGAAAATTACACTGAAAAATGCACTCTCCATTGAGCTATCTACCATGGCCTTCTGCTTCTCACCTAAGCTATCTTACTATATAAAATTTGAAGGCGGTATTTTTCTGTTGTCTCCTTTAATTGCCTGCGTGATGGTACATCCCTGTAATCCTAGTCCTCAGAAGACTGAAGCAGGAGGATTCAGAGTTCAAATCTAATTCAGGCTACAAAGCAAGACTCATCTAAAAAAAAAAAAAAAAAAAAAAAAAAACACTGGCATTTAGAACAAATGAGACCTAAGCAAGCTCGTTAGGATTTTCTCATTTGGGGAAATGACTTGTTCTCCTCTCTTCCAGATCTCCCATCAATTTCCAGCTCCCCCATGATGCCCTTATCAAAGCCAGTGCTGGAAACTTTACTCTTTGGTTATTCCATTTACTTCCAATTTAAATACAATGCACCCTCTTTCTGTGTTCCCATGGCTGCTTAGGCCATACTAAAGCACCTGTCCTGTGTCCCTGGTTAATGTTCCTTCTTCCCACTTCAGTTTCTGAAAGAGATATATTTCCTACAGTGCACGGAATCAGACTTACAAAGGTACACAGTAAAAATGAATTGAACCTGTCCAGTTAAGTGTTCACTGGGATCCGAGAAAATTCACATGGCCCAAACTACTTGCAATAGATTTCTGCTACTGTTGTTATACAGATTTCACAAATTTCTTGCTGGAGAAATTTACAAAATGGTTTCTGGGATATTCTGTTAGTGAGATGGAGATGGAAAAATCCAAATTGCATTGTCTTCACCTTCATTAATGAAACAGTCTGTTGTCCTAGCAAACATCTGCTAAAATGCCATATATATATCCCAAGGGACGGTTTCTGCTGGATGTGGAAGAGCAAAGCCTGTCAGTCATGAATGATTAATCTTTAGCTTCAAGAATAACAAGGCAACTGTCCCTTTACCACGGAAGGAGATCTGGTTACTCTCACTAAACGCGATGAGGGGTTTCCCATCCTCTGCCCTGTTAGAATGGGCAAAAGGGCATCTGAAGAACCTGGAAGCTATAGGACAGAGACACCCATGGCTAGGAATACAGTTCCCTCAGTGAGGACTTGTGAAGACGTTTGCTATACTAGTATTGACATGCCCTGAATCTCAGGCCTTTCTCTGTGCCTAAAGAGAAGGTGAAAGGGGTATTGTAGCCAAAGATGAGAAGCTCTGCCACAGCTCTGTTGCCAGGTGACTACTTTCCAGTTTCTCTGCCATTGGAAAATTGTATTCTGAATTATAATTTCTAGTCATTGTCTAGGAAGAAAGAAAAGAAAGGAATAATTTTATATTTGATTATCATATTCTTGAGTTTCTGCATTTAAGAAAACAAGTGTCACTGGTTTTCAAATTGAGCCTATGTCTGCCTTAGGATTTAGTTATTTTCAATATAATCATGAGTCTCTTCATAGGTAGATTTTAAACATATATGTATTTATGAATACATACATACATACACACATACACACATGTAGATGTACAAATATATATGGAAATTCATGAGTGTATTTATATACATATATTATGTACCTATGTGTGCATTTTTAAATCTATTATATGAATTTACGTAAAAGTATTGATATGATAAACTTACAGCCTGAGAAGCATCGTGGAAAAGAGCTCATCTAACAGAAAGAAACAGAAACCCAAGGGTAATCTCAAAGCAACAGGTACCATACCCAGGATAGTTACATATACGCAAACCCTTAAACCAGCATTCCCCCTTCCAGAGATTTATCTTAACAGAACCATGTAGAGCTTGACCTGACATTTACATTAAGTAAGGCATCACAACATGATGACTATATGCAAACAGCTGAAACCAATCTTGCTTTCCCCCTCTGAGCACTAGGCAGATAACTATGCCCATCCTATGCTTTACAATGCAGCCTTGAAATAAGGCTATCACAATGTTATCCATGGATGAATTTCATAGGAGATACTATAAAGCAATAAAAAGTGCTGGATATTGGGCTGGATATTGGATATTTGTGTGCCCTGGGTCTACAGGCATAACTGTCTACTAAGACATGCTCAGATATCTGTGTAAAATATGTCACTTGTGCTACTGTTCACACACTTTATGTACTATATATATATATATATATATATATATATATATATATATATATATATTTTCAAGACAGAGTTTCTCTGTGTAACCCTGGCTGCCCTGAATCTCATTTTGCAGATTAGGCTGACCTCAAACTCAGAGATATACCTGCCTCTGCCTCCTGCCTGCTGAGATTAAAAGTGTGCACCAGCTCGGTTTATGCACCTTAAAAAAATGGAAATATAAATGAAAAGATAGAACCAATGGAGGTTGGTTTGTGTGGCTGTGGGAGAACATGGAGATGGGAAAGAAGAAAGTTGGTATGCCAAGCTACAGTTTTCATTTTAGAATCTTATGAATATTTTATAAAAATCAAGAAGTAAAACCAAAACTAGATATTTTAACCTTAAAAATCGGAACACTAGTTTGGCTAGTTGTCTCTGGACCTTCCTCAACTGAATGTACCAGGCTCTGCTGACTCCCAATAGGAGACCTTGCCTTGGAGGAGGTGAGAACAGGGGCTGTTTTGTGGGGGAAGGCTGTGGGGTGGGAGGAGAGAGGACGGGAATCTGTGGTTGATATGTAAAATGAATAGAAAATCTCTCAATTAAAAAAATCAGAAACAACTGAAAGCTAACTCTTCAGTGTGGTTTATGACAATATTGTGAAGAATTATTTTAAGTGGCTTAAAACAAATGATTTTGACTCAGAAACCTCAGTAAAATATAGCATCATTATCAGAAGAACAATCACACTACATTCACCAGCTTTTTGTTAGTAACATTGATACATTTATATGAAAATGTACGTGTCTGGACAAAACAAGTAAATACTTGTATCAAGTATCAGTAGAAACCATTATGCACATGGAACCAGACTCAAGTAAAACTCAAAGTCAAATATACCCCACGCAATACCAAGTTTGGGTGGATGGTATATGCCTCCCAACAGGCTCAGGACAGTCTTGCTAAATGAACCAGCACCTGTGTGTACTCATGCTCCCATGACATATGCACACAAAATAAAGGGCCCCGAGAATACTCAGTGACAATGTGTTAGTTACTTTTTTTTCTGTGATAAAACACAATAGCCCAAACAACTCACTGGAGAGTTTTGGGGGACATATGATTCTAACAGAATAAGAGTCCATCATGAGCCGGACGGTGGTGGCCCACGCCTTTAATCCCAGCACTTGGGAGGCAGAGCCAGGAGGATCTCTGTGAGTTCGAGGCCAGCCTGGGCTACCAAGTGAGCTCCAGGAAAGGCGCAAAGCTACACAGAGAAACCCTGTCTCGAAAAAAAAAAAAAAAAAAGAGTCCGTCATGGCAGAGAAGCATGACAGCAAGCATCAGGCATGGTAGCAGGAGCAGAAAGCTGAGGTGTCACATCTTTTAATAAAATCATGAAGTGAAGCATGAACTGAAATAGGGAGAGGTTATATAATCTCAAATCCTAGCCCAGGGTAATTCCTCCATTAATGCCATACTTCCTGTACCTCCCCAAGTGGAATCGCCAAGTGGGCATCAGATGTTCAAATGCCTGAGCCTCCAGGGTACATTTCTCATTCAAACCACCACAGGCCACGTGGAGACCTGATTCCAACAAATTGAATGTGGGAATGTTCTGTGCTGCTAATAAGAGAAACCAAGTGCAGGGAATGGAAGTGGTGGTAATAAATCATTAGCAGTAGACGTGACACTGAGAATAAAATCACTGTATATTAAAGATTCCTGCTATTGACTGGAACACAGATGGCATTGTTCAGGAAACTTCAGAAGTACTGACCTCCTCTGTCAAGCATTTGCCACCTAACAACAGGGGTTCATACAGCATTGTGTTATCGATAGAAACTTCGAAGGGCTGAATCAAAGTTCTAGCCCCCATGTGGCACTCAGGTGATCTACAGTGACAAAGCTCCTAGTAGTCCCTAGACCCTGCCTTCTATGCTACCATGACAGCAGAAGCTGCCTTTCCTCCATGGTTAGGTGCCGTTTCCCATGAATTGATGAACAGACAGCCTGTTTGCTTCCCTTATGGAGTCTGCTCTGAAAAGAAACCTCCAGATCTTGACTCAATCTTCACCTATGGCCTGAATCCAAAGGCAAACCTCAAAACTTCCTAAAACCCCAAGGTGGTGTAATTTTATATTAGGTGTCTGTAAAAATCCATAACCTAAATGCAAAACTGGAATCTGAAAGTGTTGACTATGGGGAGAGGTCTGTGATTTTTATATATAGATAAATTCATTTTTAGGAAGTCACTTGCCTGATAATTTGAAGTCTGAAACCCAGCAGCTGGGGGTGGTATGGTGTTGTTTGAGAGGTTGATTGACTAAAATTAGAAATGAAAAGCTGTCATACTAAGTAAGAAAAGATACTAGGAGTTTCTAGGTATAACATTTTTTTAAAAAAAGAAAAGAAATCCTAGTCATTGGGAGACAGAAGTGCAGGAGATCTACTTTGCTTTGCTTTTTATCATAGTGACCTTTATCTTTCCCAACTCTGGGGAATGAAAAAGAGCACTGGACACAAAACAGCCCCGTAGTTGAGACCGAAGAATCCTCCAAAGGTCAGGAGTGAGCAATTGATACCTCACTCAGAAGTGTATCTGTCTTTGGTAACGATTATAATTTCTCTGGCTGACATGAGCTTGGAAACTAGAGAAAAGATGGCATTGTTATTGTCCTGGGCAGCCAAACTGGGATGGAGCTCAGAAATGACCACCTAAAGATAGTTGACAGAGGCTGAGGGTGATTGAATATGGTCCCAGAAACTAAAAGAGATGAGCAATGTAAGCCTAAACTAACATCAGTCTTGGTGAATAATATTTCCATTTTATTTGTGCTGTATATTCTAAGAGCCTCAGTAAATGCCTGACTCCACCAGTAGTACTGGGCTTTGTATATCGTCACTCATGTGCACGCATACCTGTAATAAAATTTAATTACGTAGTAAATTAATAGATTAAAAAATAATTGTTTTGGTTGTCCTAGAGAGATGGCTCAGGTATTAAAGGCTAGGCTCACAACCAAAAATAACTGTGGGGTTAATCTTGTCAACTTGGTTAGCCTGGAATTAATAAAACACATGTCTAGATGTACATGTGAAGACATAGCCAAGAAATGACTATCTAAGGACAGAAGAATCACTCTGAATGTGGGTAACACTATCCAATAGTCTAGGGCCTTGGATAGAACAAACAGAGAAGTTAGACAAAGCCTGTGAGTGCAGACATTCTCTGCACTCTGGATAGGAACCGTGAAGTAAACTCCTCTTCCCTACCTTTGCACCGTGCCTTCCCAGGTACAATGTAGTGGGACCTCTCAAACCATGAACGAAGTCCTTCTTTCCTTAAGTTGTTTTGCTATGATATTTTTGTCACAGTGACAAAGATTTTACTAACAGCAGATAGGCACACACACAAAAAAATGAGATTATCACCATGATTGCAAGCTCTCATGGTTCAAAAGCCTTTGAACTGATGTGTTGGAGTAATTTGGAGAATTTTGGATATGTGAGCTAGAAAATCCTAGAATGATAAAGTAGGGCATGATGGGAGAGTCTAGAGGGAGCTCAGAGGGCCAAAATGTTAATAGGAACAGAGAGAGTAAAGGTTATACTCATCCAACTTAAGATGGTAACCGGAACTCTACGGGGAAATAGAAGGGAACGTGTTTGTATTACATTGTCGCAAAGAACCTGTCTAAATTTTCTTCCCACTATGAGACTTTGGGGATGGTGAGGTTAAGAGTGACAGCTAAGTCTGGCAGACTGAATGTCAAGGCAGTCCAGCATTCACCTTATATTATGGGTATTTTATTGCTATTGCTGACTATTTTAAGCCAAGTTTATAAGAATAGCTGTGAGAAAGTAGGTATGGAAAAGTAATTTAGCCAGAAGTCTATGTAAAGTTGGTGCTAAGAAAGATACGGTTTATGAAAAGATTAGTACTTATTAAAAGGGCAATAATTAGGATGCAAAAATGGCAATAGGAACAATGGCCTGGTAGGGACAGACAATGTATGGCAGGGTGAGGATACCTGGAAATTCCTCCTAAGAAGTCATGGAAGAGTGAGGGGGAAGACGAAGTAGGCATGGACAACCTAGGGAGTTTGAGATGCCAGAAACGTAAAACATTTGTCAGGGGAAACTGCAGGGTGTAAGCAGAGCTAACACAAGAGAGGCCATGCGGGCTGCAACTAGAGCTTTCATGGAGATGAGACTGCCCAGGCCTGTGGAAGTTAAGGTTAAAGGACACACGGGGCTACAGAATTTAGTGCATATTGTCCTGGGTTCCGATCTTTCTTTGTCCCAACCCTCTTTTCTGTACCCCTATCATTCTCTTTGGGAATGGAAATGCTCACTTCTTGCCACTATATATTGGAAGTACTTAACTGGTTTGGTTTTGCAGGCTTATGACTTCAGAAGTTGCCTTTAAACCTCAAAAGAAAATTTGAACTTGGCCTTTTGAATAATGCTTGAACTGACACACCTATGAGTCTTACAGCTTGGAGAAAGACTGAGTGTGTTTGGCATTACAAGATGGTCATGAACCTTTTGGTGGAGCCAGTGGTATAATTTTATAAGTGAAGAGATATCGGGTATCAAGTTGATAAGGAATGGGTTTGTCATAGTTAATCTTAATTATTAACTTAATTTGATTCAGAAATGCCTAGATGTTGGCACAATACCTTTCTGGATGTGTTTGTAAAAGCATTTCCACAGAGGTTTAACTAAGAAGGGAGATCTGCATGAACATGGAGGAAAGTGGTAGGTACAGTCCTCTTGGATGAAGGCCAGGCAGGGTAGAAAGGAAGATGGATAAAGCTTGTTGGTGCAGACAGCTTCTTTGCCTTCTGGAAACTATTATCTGCCACACTCTATCAATGGGGATGGAATGAAACTATGAAGCAAAACAATTCTTTCATCCTGTAGTTTGTCTTGCTTAGGCACTTTACCCCAGAGACTAATAGAGGAGCGAATAATAAACTGTAACTATTATATAGCAATATGCTATAATACAAACTACATGAATGTGGCTGGCTATTACCCAGAAAGTCTGTGCTCGCCTTTCTCTTCTTATGATGATGTAAGATAGTAGTTGAAGGAAACACATTACAATTTTCCTTTGACATAATTGAATTATTAGATAAGTACAATTGTGCTTTGGAGCTGTGATAGCTAATCTTGGTGGTCAACGTGATAAAGGGAAGAAGAGATCCTCAATTTAAGACTTTTCTCCATCAGATTGGCCTGTGGACACAACTTTGGGGTGAGTTTTCTAGATTGCTAATTGATGTAGGAAGACTCTATCCACTATGAGTGGTCCAATACCTAGGGCACATAGTCCTGCTATATAAGAAAAGTAGCTGAAAATGAGTTGGTAAGCCAGCAAGCAGTGTTCCTCTGGGTTTCTCACTTCACCACCTGGCCTGGTTGTCCTCAATAATGGACCATAACCTATAAGTTGAAATAAAGGCATTCCTTCCCAAGTTGTTTTTGGTCATGGTGTTTATCATAGCAAAAGTAAATTAGAACATGGACCATTGTTAAGTGAAACAAAGGTTACATGAGCACAATCACTTCAATACTGTGACAGTCTGATAACTAGAAAAGTTAAGTAACAAATAGTACAGCTCCCCTGGAGAAGGGATGATTCATACACAAGGTGAAATAGAGTGTGACAGACTAAGATTCCATCATACTATTCATGATGATGCACAATTTTGAACTTATTACTTATTTATATAATTTCTAATTTCATATTTTCAAATTACTTTTCTGGGAAACTGAAACCACTTAGACTGCAAATGAAGGAGTCTAGTGTATATGATTAAGAAGCAAGCTAAACACAGATTTGACATGCATGTCCATAGTCTTTCACTCAGTTCTTCCATCTGAGACAGTTCATTGATTGTTTCAGTTACAAGAAGTTAGGCTGTGTCTTAGTTACTTTTTCTCTTGCTCTTAAGTGACACAACAATCAAGGCAACTTAAAGAAGAGAGAATTTATTGGCACTTGCAGTACCAGAGGGCTCAAGTTCATGACCATCATGTCGGGGAGCATGGCAGAAAGCAGGCAGGCAGTTAGGCAAGGTGCCGAGCAGTAGCTAAGAGCTTATTTCCTTATCTACAAGTAGGAGGCAGAGAAAGAGCTAGCTTAGAAATAGAATGGACTTTTGAAACTTCAAAACCCACTCCCTAGTGACATATTCCCTCCAACAAAGCCATGGTTCCTCCATCCACACGGGCTGTGTGACAATTTTAATAAAATAATGTTCCCCATGAGCTCATGTATTTGAATACTTGGTCCCCAGTTGGTGGTACTGTTTAGGGATGTTGTAGAATCTTGAGGAGGTGCAGCCTGGCCAAAGGAAGTACATCACAGGGTACAGGGTTTGAGCATTTTAGAGCTTTGCCTCACTTCTTGATTGCTCTCTCTGCTTTCTATGTGTGATTGGGATATTATCTCTCAGCGTCCTGCTTTTGCTGCTTGCTGTCACGATGGACTACCCTCTAGAACTCTAAGCCAAAAATTAACTCTTCTTGAGCTAGCCAGGGCAGTTTTGGAGAGCTCACCCTGGTGGTGACAATGAGGGAAAGCTGGCAGGCTGACCCCCAGCCACTACCCAGGCCCAGAACCAGGGCTCTGAGTTGGCTCACCCCAACATCCACCTCATCTACAAACTGCTGGAACATATGAAGGGGCTGGACATACAGATCCAAAGCTACAGGTTCTCCATGATATAAGGCAGCAATGGAATATCCAGGAAGATTCCCAGTGATGGCTCAGTATTGAGGACAGCAGAAGCCAGGGCCTCAAACCAGACCAATGACTCATTGCAACGAACACTCACAAGTAAAGATGTATGGAATAAAAGGTATACTATGTGACTCACTGTGTCACACTATAACTTCCACACTGAGACTTTTGTTTGTTTTTGCTTTTGCTTTTTATTTTTTGTTTTTCTTTTAAATTTTATTTTATTGGGGGGGTATAAAAGCAGAGGGCTAATAAGACAGAATGGGAAGATGAATGAGATTGGGATGCATGACATGAAATCCACAAAGAATCAATTAGAAATGTTTAAAACAAATTAACTCTCCTACCAGATACTTTTAATCATGGCATTTTAATAAAAGAGAGTAATATAGGCTACAGTAACACCATAAATATTGGGCCCTCCTAGCTAAATGGAAAGCATTTCCTAGATGGTCAGATGTTTTCTAATTAGCAAGATATATACAGAAGGAAGGAGAAGATGGTGTAGAATTCTTCATCTCTTTCAAGCAAATCCAGAACCGTTTGAAAGAGCCTGGGTGATTGAGAGCAAGTGGAATTCTTACTGAAAGATACAGTTGGCCATTAATATATATGGATTTTGAATGTCCAGATTCAACCAATTGGAGATTTAAAATATTTGCTGAGGAAATAGTGTCTATACTGAACATGAATAGACTTATTTCCTTGTCATTATGCCCTGAACACCACAGCATAATACAGTATAGGTAGGATAAAAAAGGTTAGTGATGATTTAAAGTGACAGGAGGCTCTACAAAGATATTATACGAGTACTAAACCATGTTTATAGAAGGGAGTTGAGCATCCACAAATTCTTTTCTTTGGGTTCTGGAACCAGTTTCCTGTGGATACCGAAGTATCACAGCACCATGGGTCTTCTTAGCCTTTCCCAAAGGAATATTATTCATCTTCAAAAGTATCTAGATACTGTGGTAAGAGAAACAGACAATTCAGAGATGGTTGGAGGCTGGGTCTGTACTGATACTACCACAGGCATATCAAAATATCCCTGTGGCCAATCTATTAGAAAGGACTTTCCATGAAAAGGAATCCATTATGCTGACTTTCACCATGAAAGGGGTAATTCCTCTGTCTTTCACTGACTCAGGAAATACAGGTCTAGCGTCAGGAGGTAAAGATGGGAATGGCCTTTAAATTTACCTCCTTTGGGTCCCTTGCTGATGTTTTAATTCTGACCTCGGCCAGTCTGGACCTCTCAGTACTCGAGGGGAATAATATTTCAATTAATCAATGAATTCCATCAAAATGGAGGCTGAAACTTCTTAAAACAGTGGTTTTAAACCTCCCTAATGCTGCGGCCCTTTAAAACAGTTCCTCATGTTGTGGTGACCCCCAACCATAAAATTATTTTCATTGCTACATCATAACTGTAATTTTGATACTGTTATGAATTGTAATGTAAATAGTTTTGAAGACAGAGGTTTTCTGAAGGGATCATGATCCATGGCTTGAGAACCACTGGCTTAAAAACCTATGGCACTGGGGATTGGAGTCTTATCAAAACAAAGGGCTACAATGTCCCCTGTAATGACTAATTCTAGTCATCTAAGAGGAACTACATCATATCTAAGAAGTTCTGTAACATTCCATAACACTACACTACAAAGGACATTAAAAGTATAGCATTTTGAATACAACTACCAAGACAATCAAACCCTTCAGAAAAAGTTTTGTTTACCCAACACAAAAAAATTCCAACAAAACCAATCAAGATGCTACTGAGAGCAGTGGAAACATGGGTTAGGTATAAAAAGGTCATTAATGAAGCCAAGGCCTACAGATGGTACAACATCAAGAGAAACGATGCCGACCACATATTGCCTTGGTAGGCTTGCCCTTATCCATTCCTCCACTGCCATTCCTACATCAATCTTCTATCACAGGAGCTCTCTCTAAAAGCTAGACAAACTATTCTACTGAAATGGCTTCAGTTAGCAGGTACAGTATCCTTGTTCTTACATCTCTACCTCTCATTTCTCTGTCTTTCATGAAAATAATATTGGTAGTATTTGCTTTACTCATTCATCTGTAGTCATTCAATAACAAGCTGAGCCCTAGGAAAATGATTACCCAGCTCAACTTCCTCTGTGTATCACTTCATATATCCCCCAACTCTCCCCTCCTTGCCTCCTTTACATTTTCTTTCATTTGCATCCTGCTATCCCTTTACCCTCTAACAAAGAAAATTAATACTATGATCTGAGTATCAGTATTTCCCCTATCAGTATGTCATAGTAGTAGTATTGCCAACTGAGGATCATAGGAAGTGACTAAGTCTTGAAAACTGCATCCACATGTGAGACCAGTGCCCTCATGAAAGGTTTGAAGGGACTGATTTTTCCCCTCCTACTAGACAGGAACACAGAGAAGGTGTCATTTTGGAAACAGGTTTTCACTAGACATCAAATCTGCCATCACCTTAAACTTAGGCTTCCCAGTCTAAGACTGAAAGGAGGGGAAAGTCAATTATGTATATATTTTTCTAGACTAAGGATTTGTTTTATTAACTTCAGCAAACTTAAGACAGCCCTTACATAACAATAATCCCTCCACTGCCAATCCTACATCAATCTTCTATCACAGGAGCTCTCTCTAAAAGCTAGACAAACTATTCTACTGAAATGACTTCAGTTAGCAGGTACAGTATCCTTGTTCTTACATCTGTTCTTTAGTGTTCTTTAGTCATACTTAATACCATTGATTGTTCACCCCCATTAAACCTCTCAGCCTCACAGATTTCTGTGACCAGTTTGTTCTAAGTTCTGTTTATAATTGTTTTTTTTTTCTTTTAAGCATATTTTTGTTGGAGGTTTGTGGTGGTTTAAATGAAAATGGCTCCCATAGGCTCCCATACTGTAATGTCTAGTCCCTAGTTGGTATACTATTTAGGGAAGGATTAGGAGATGTGGCCTTGTTGGAGGGGATATGATACTGGAGGTGGACTTTGAGGTTTCAAAGACCTCACACCAAGTTCAATGTCTTTCTCTGTCTGCTGTCTGCAGATCAGGATATAAAAGCTCTTAGCTACTCTTCCAGCACCATGCTAGCCTGTTGCCCTTGCCCCCCCAAAATATGCTGGAGGTTAAATGGAAGAGTTTTGGATTAATGGCTTTGGCAAAGGAGATGTCATGACAGCCTAGTACTGATGTGGTTATTAGTGATTGCTCTTAGGCAGATCTACATGAAAGGGAGGGAATGGAACAAACAGAAATAGAAAATGCACAGTTTGAGGAGGAAAAGAGGACCAGGAAATGTAGTGTTGAAGCCAAGGATACATACTTTGTCTCTTGTGCTCAAGGAGATAAAGTTTAAAAAAAAAGACTTAATGATAAATGGAATAAAAGAAGTGGTACCCCAGGGCAAGACACTACCCAACCAATGCTGAAATTTGTGAAAAGAAATAATCTTAAAGGATTTCCTCAGTCTAGATCATCAACAAGTCAAAGTTTATGCAAGTATAATTCAAGGAGGTAGCCAGATTTCAATCCTAGCCAGCAGAAGAACTAGGCAGCTTTGGGAAAGTTCTGGCTTTAAAGGAAAGGAATTGTGGAATCTCCCTCAGAGGTTAAAGAAAGCCCCTGAGGCCAGGCATGGAGCAGATGAGTCTTAGCATGGAGGCCCAGAGAATCTATTGCATGAAACTGTGAAGGTGAAGCCTGGATTGCAGTGGAGACTCCCACTGCATCCGTGGGCTCCTTATCCTTCTGCTCAATTACCCACAGATTGAAAGTATTCAAAATAACCAACGATACCAATACTGAACATGCACTATCTTATTTTTCTTCAATATGAGAGTCAATGGCTCTTCGCAAAGCATCTCTGTCACAGTAGGTATTACTGGCAATTTGGAGATGACTTAAAGTATGCAGAAGGACTGTGTGGATTCTGTGAAAATACTATGCTACTTTACAAAAAGATTCAAGCATATATAGATTCCAGAGTCAACTGAGGATCCTAGTAGGGATTCTGAGGGTTGACTGTGTTTACAACCATTCAAGGCATCCTTAAAGAAATGTTGATGGTCAAAAGATCTGCCCTTTTTCCTCTTAAAGCTCCAGCTCTAGGCCATCTGCCCCCACCCTCGAACCAATTGCTTTTGAAATTCAGATTCCAGTAAACACCATGATACAGGATTATTTCTCCCTCCATGAGGTATTTTATAATCTGGAGACACTTTTGGTTGTCACAACTAAAGAGTGAGGGCTACAGGCACCAGGGGCAAGGGCAACTGCCAAATGCCCCACAGTGCACATGGCAGACTCTCCTCTCTACATCAAATCATTTGTTTCCAAAATGCCAGTAATGGCAACTGTGTCTTCAAGCTTGGACTCTATTTTAGACTTTAGGTTATACAAATGGAAGAAAGGAACCACTTAACTTTAATGAAATCATTCTCAATTCACAGATAAAGAAACTAGGACCCCAAAAAAATTCTTTTAAATCACATTTTCTCTGATAATAAATCATAATCCTGATATGAGGTAAAGGGGTGGCAGCCTCCCTTACACTATGAGCCTTGCAAGGCCCACTGCACAGGGCAAAGGACAGCCACATCCTTAATGCCCCATTTCCATCAAACAGATGCCATTGATAGCCAGAAAAAAATGGTTTGATCCAACCAAGTACTTTACATAATTGTTAAAAATGCGTCAATTTAGTTTTGGTCTTGGGTTCTTTTTCTCAGCTTTTTAAAGTAATGAAACACTTTCTGTGTCAAATCCAGGCACTATGGTGTGTCTCGAGGAATCTGGGCTGCATCTTCAGCAGAGTAGTCGTGAGGCTCCTGTCTCCTTCCCACCTGGTCATGTGGCTATTCAGCCTGATAAGAAGCCATATTACTCCAGAAGTCAGCACACAAGGTGTCAAGGCCCACACAACAACGGTTTTCTGTGTCCATGATTTTTACTAAGGGCTTTTCTTTTTATCCTACATAGTGCTGCCTGCCAGGTTGCTTCAAAATACCATGAGAAATAAGGAGACTGTATTTGCTTTGTACAATGTTAGTATTATAATCAAGACACTGTTTGCCATAGAAGAAAGCATGCAGGCACAAGCTTTTGCTTCTTCTTTTATTGCTTTACGGCTGCATTTCCCAAACTGGGTTCTATGAAATGCTTTTCAGAAAAAGGTGCCAGAAAGAGGGGAAAGGGTTGCAGTAAAAGTGAAAATTACAAACACGTGTATGAAATTCGCTGAGAGAAATCCAGAAAGCATGACAGCTGATTACAATCTCTAAGAAACCCAAGCATGGGCAGATGGATAATTATGCCTCTTCATCTAGCTCAGGCTTTCCTGGGTGCCTTGATCAGCAATCCCATTTTTTACAAGAATTAGCAACCAGCAGGCTATTGTTTGACAGTACATCACAAATGCTGCTCTGAGACATAGGAAATGCAGGCATTACAATCTTTGTTCTAAAGATGAGAAATTTTGGGCTCAAGCCACAAGACCAAGCTCACTGTCACCTAATAGGTGCAGATTTGCACTGTCTTCCATTCAGCATTTCTAGATCCAAAACTCTCTCACCTACCACAGGATTTTTATTTCCCGTGTCTCACATTTGCGTAGATTCTCCTACATGAGGACTTTCCACAAAGCCACGTACTGTCAGGCCATGACTGGTGCCTGTTTCCTTAAAATTTCCACTCATAAAACCCTGAATCCTTCTGCTTGCAAATCTGGAGCCCAGAGGTAAACTCACCCATACCATAAATAGCAGGCTGATTCTTGTTTTCCTCCTCCGGGCTCACTTTGAAGTAGACACATAGATTGAAGAATCACTTGTCGAAGTTTTAAGTCTCAACCAGTTGCTGGGGCTGTTGGTCAAACCTTACCGTTGTATCCCGACTGAAACCACCGTTTTTCTGTTGTATTCCTAAGTATAGTCACTCTCTTGTTGTCATGTGGTAAGACTTTTCCTAGGGAGATTCAACACACACATCTACTAACTCCAGATAGGGAGCCCATGACATACACGCTAGAGTACAGATTCATGGGCAAATTGGGATCCTGTCACTTCTTCTCCCTTTGTCTGTGACTGCTACGAGATGAACAAACCCTTCCAATACTCATTCATGTCATAATGTCTGACTGCACCACTGTCTCAAAAGCTATGAGCAATTCAAAAATAGGCTGGCATCTCAAAAAGAAAGAAAGAAGCTTGGGATTATCTTGAGGGTTTAGATACAGTAATAGAAATCTGACCAAGCCCAGACCACAGTTTATGCCTTCAATGACTTTCCATGCCAGTTGCTGTTCACCTGAGTTGTCTTGATTCACAGTCTCCTTTTGGATTTATTTTTATTATTTTTAAGTTTCTCTCTCTCTCTCTCTCTCTCTCTCTCTCTCTCTCTCTCTCTCTCTCTCTTCTCTCTCCCTCTTTCTCTCTCTGGAAAGGGGGGTGAACATGAGTGTGAGTGCACACAAAGGCTAGAAGCATTGGATCCCCCTAGGTCTGGACTTACAGGTAGTTGTGAGCAACCCAATGTAAGTTCTGAGATCACTTTGGGTCCTCTGCAAGAACAGTACTTGCTTTTAACCACTGAGCTGTCTCTCCAGCCCTTACTCATGGTCTCTTGTCCACTGAATCTACCACCATAGACACAAAGACTTGAAAGACCAATGGATTACCTGATAGACCAAAGCATTCTTTACTACAATCTTCAACTATTTTTTTCCTGACTAAACATTCTTTCCACTTCCTATGGAATCACATCTTATTCCTTAACTTTTGCTATTAAAAAAAAAAAAACCCAGGGAACAGAAGAGATAGCTCAGTAGTTAAGAGTGCTCTTGTGGAGGATCTGACTTCAGTTCCCAGCACCCCCATGGGGCTCACAACCATCTATAATTCCAATTCCAGAATCTGATGCTCTCTTCTGACATCTACAGGCACCAGGCAAACACATAGTCCACATGCATACATACAGGCAAACATTCATAGAAACAAAATACTAATAATAAATATAAAGGAAACCTCAGTGCTCTGCTCCCTGCCTCGATTTTACTCAGAGGTAAAGGGACTACTTGGCTGAGCCCTGGAACAAAGAGTCTCATGTTATATTTTTGAAAAGCTGTGCATATACTTGGAATGGATAAATGCCCTAATAAGGTGACTCAGATGTCTGATATGAAATGAGTCCTGAGGGGAAGATGAGAAGTGGTCAGATGGAGGGAAATCATACAGATACTGACATGAGAACTCACTGATGGAAACAATGAGTGAGTGTATTGAGGCTGCCATGATTTACTTGACACGCTACTGTCCACTTGAGGAAAGCAGAGCTCAGGCATAAAAAGGCTTAATGGGAAAGGCTTGCAGGGAAAAAGAAATACCTTTCTCCACTGTTATTGGTTTTTTTTTTTTTTTAAAAAAAAAAAAAAGATCTACTTTGTTATGTATTATGCATGTGTAGTTGAATGCCTGTGTAAAGTTACATGAACCACATGCATGCAGTTGCCCACAGAGGTGAGAGGGTGTTGGGTTCTCTGAAACTGGAGTTACAGGTGGCCATTTCTCTAGTACCTATCGTTTTTTATTAAATGTATTATATTATTTATCACATGTGTGTGCATGTGCACACATATTCATGCATGCACAAGTGTGTGCACCTGTGGGAGTTTATGTGTACCATGGGCATGTCGGTACCTGAAGAAGCCCAAAAAAAGGGGGGGGGGCATCAGATCCCCTGGAGCTGGAGGTACAAATGGCTGTGAGCCTCCCAGTATGGGTGCTGGGAACTGAATTCAGGTTCTCTGTAAGAGTAATACAGGCTGGAAACTGCTGAGTCATCTGTCTACCTCCTCACTACTCTGTCTGAGACTTGAAACGCCCTCCCAAGACCCATGAGTTTAAGTCTAAGTCTTTGCCTTAAGAAAGCCATTTCTCATCATGGATTTTGCAGGCAAATGGATGGAACTAGAAAATATCGTCCTGAGTGAGGTAACCCAGACTCAGAAGGACAAACATAGTATGTACTCACTCATGAGTGTGTCATAGATGTAAAGCAAAGGATAACCAGACTACAACCCACAGCTCCAGAGAAACTAGCTAAGAAGGAGACCCAAAGAGGAATGCATGGATCCCCCTGGGAAGGGCAAATAGATGAGACCTCCTAGAGTAAACCGGGCATGAGGGGTGGGCAATGGAGGGTAGGGGATGGAGGATGAGAACATAAGGGAATGGGATGGTCAAGCTGGAACAGGGATGGAGTGGGAGAGCAATGAAAGAGATACCGTGATTGAGGGAGACATCACGGGGATAGGGAGAAACCGGGTGCTAGGGAAGTTCCCAGGAATCCCCAAGGATGACCCCAGTTTAGACTACTAGCAATAGTGGAGAGGGTGCCTGAGCTGACTTACCCCAGTAATCAGATTGGTGAATACCCTAACTGTCATCATAGAGCCTTTCTCCAGCAACTGATGAAAGCAGATGCAGAGATCCACAGCCAAGCACCAGGCCAAGCTCCAGGAGTCCAGTCAAGGAGAGGGAAGAGGGATTCTATGAGCAAGGGGCATCAAGATCATGATGGGGAAACGTACAGAGACAACCAAACCAAACTAGTGGGAACTCATGAAATTTAGATCAACACCTGTGGAGCCTCCATGGGACTGGACTAGGCCCTCTGCATAAGGGAGACAGTTTTATAGCTTGATCTGCTTAAGGGGCCCCCACGCAGTATGATCAGGATCCATCCCTGGTGATGAGTAGGCTTTTTGTAACCCACTACCTATGGTGGGACACCTCGTGCAGCCTTGAGTCAGTAGGAGGGGCTTGGACCTGCCTCTACTGAATGTACCAGGCTCTGCTGACTCCTCATGGAAAGCCTTACCTTCTTGTAGGAGGGAATGGGGGAATGGGTTGGGAGGGGGAGGCTGAAGGGGCAGGATAGGGGAAGAGGGGGATCTGTGATTGGTATGTAAAATGAATAAAATATTTTTTAATTAAAAAAAAAGAAAGTCATTTCTTCTCTCTTTTGCTGGGGCTCTTGCATATCAGAACTCCAAGCTTCCTGACTGTGGGACTCCAGGACTCATGCTGGCAGCCCCTTGGTTCTCATGCCTTAGGCCTTGGACAGAGTTATACTATGAGATCTCTCAGTTCTGAGACCATCAGTTCTGATTAGGACACATCGTTAGGATCCCAGGTCCTCCAACTACAGATAGCCTATTGCAGGACTTCCCCTTCCCCAAGATAACACATGCAATTCCCCAATAAATCCCAAATATACACAGATTATATCCTATTGGTTCTATGTCTCTTGAAAACTCTCCCACAGGCATAAAACAATCTCCAGAGTGTGGAATAGGGGGTAGGCCTCCTCCTGAGGGTGGGCCTGGGCACACTGATCAACTTATAAGAAGCAGAATGAGGTCTCTGTGATTTGCAAGCATTTTCCTTTAAAGAAAAAAAATTGCCTTAGGACCAAAATATAGGATTCTGTGGAAATGAATATAAACTTTGTGTGGGTATATTTCAAATGGGTGCCAGTAGAGAAAACAGAAAGAAAAAAATAAGAACAGCATGTATTTGACGTAGCAAAGGACAATCTAATCCTCCTTTTTAATAACCCCCATCTATTCTGCATTCTTTTGGAAGAACGCAATAGAAGAAAAAAAAAACAAGGCCTTATTACATTATGACTATGACTAGCACAATTCAAAGTGATCAGGGCAGAATGCTTGCCAGGCATTACAAACATTTAAAACTATGCGTTTGTGCCAAGTGAAAGAGGCTCATTCTATTCTTTCCCAGCCTCATAAGAAAATATGCACTTGCTTAAAGGGGTCATTCAGCTGCCAAGGAAATAATAACCTCAGGTTTTCAGAATAAATAACACTTTAGTCCGTGTTCCAATTCACAATATCAAGATCAGCTATGTGTGCCCTGTGTCTGCAGAAGAACTCATAGCTAGCGCTTGCACACAAGGTCTAATTTACCGATGTAATAAAGCAGGAGTGGGCACTTCAAAGTCTGCTTTGCAGGTGGTAAAGACATGAGGCAGAAGGGTGTCAGTATTGTTCAAGGTCACACAGACCCTCCCACTCCTAGTGCACATAGTTGTCTGCTCTAGCAGGAATCCAAACAATAAAATAAAATAGCTCTTTAGTCTGGAACCAATCACTTGCCGGCCCTTCACAACATATTTCTGTTTTCTTTCTGCTGGAGTAATTATTTGTATTTATAAGGTAATTTTATTTCCTTATCAATCACGGTTCTCACACACATTTAAGAATTTCCTTGAAATGATATTCCACTGCCATAGAGAAAAAAATTGATTGTGATATGTTTGAAAGAATTAGGTGCCCAATTTAAAAAGCAATTATTCTCATTGACATCTTATTTGGCAGGAAGCTGGGAGACAGGGCCCTGGGCTGTAGGAACACAGTCCTAGTAAAGACAGGCAAGGGAAGAGCTTCAAGCCAGGAGTCGGCTGCGATACTAAGGCAGGTCCTACCTGTGCTGGGGAGTCCTGAGTTCCTGTCTAAGTCCCAAGCTCCTCATTGCCTACCTGTGCTGGAAAGTCCTGAGTTCCTAAGTCCCAAGCTCCTTACTGCCTACCTGTGCTGGAAAGTCCTGAGTTCCTAAGTCCCAAGCTCCTCACTGCCTACCTGTACTGGAAAGTCCTGAGTTTCTAAGTCCCAAGCTCCTCACTACCTACCTGTGCTGGAAAGTCCTGAGTTCCTAAGTCCCAAGCTCCTCAATGCCTACCTGTGCTGGCAAGTCCTGAGTTCCTAAGTCCCAAGCTCCTCACTGCTTACCTGTGCTGGAGAGTCCTGAGTTTATGCATGTTCCTGTCTGAGTCCCAAGCTCCTCAGGATACAAGTGCCTGGGCCTTCAGATCAGGGTGATTAGTTCTGCTGAATTTTCAGGAGAAAGAGTAAATAAAGTTGTCTATAAGGGGTGTCCAAATTTTTTAGTGCTAATACCATTTTTTAATTCATTTTCAGGTCATCCTGGGCTAAACCCAACCCAAATGCAGGTCAAACCTACAGGCCATCAGTATGCATAACTTTTGCATAACATCAAGTCCTTGATTCCCACTGTGGTTGGCGCTTTTGTTTCCAGGCTGGGAAAACAAGCTATTGGCTTCTCCCTACGGGATGTCTGCTGGGTGGATAACCCTTGAACAGTGACAGAACTGGAGAGTCTCTGTTGGAACTCCACAGGGTAGGTGACTGCTTTGTCTCCTGTGACCTTAATGCCTTAATCCACTGGTCCTAACGCGGTTCCACTCCTTAATATGGGGCGTGGATGAAGCACTCTAAGGAGGCCCTGACATTCTCATCATCGAGGTGTCTTTTAAGCCTGTGGTTTTAGGATGACCTCTTTCAGCATGGTACCATCAGACTCCTGTTCAGCTGGTTGCAGCAAGCTTCAGATGACCTCCTCTTACCCTCTTGTCACCTCAGTGACAGAAGTGCCAAAGATAAGGCATGCAAACCAGAAACACAAGGGTCTAGAGCCAGCAGTGAGAAGAGTGGCCAAGCAAGTGACAGGGCCATAAACTAACTCACTCTTTCAACTTAGACTTAAGTGAACAAACCTCTTCCGTTGGGCTTGATCAGCCACCCGATGACTCCACCCACGGCCACTGCTGCCTCCTTCATCCACTAGTGGGCCAGTTTCACAGGCCCACGCTCTGTCTTCAATTTCTTAATTCTCTCTTGAGCCTATCTTTCCTCTAAGTGAAGTCTGCTGGGAAAACTGAATATGCACATAAGCAGAAAAGTCATGTGGAAAAAAAGAGAAAACTCTGCATTTTTGTACCTTTAAGAGGGGAGAGAAATACTTTCTGTTATATATGCAAGCTAGGGAGACCCATTAGGTAAGAAGTTATTCAAGATGGTTTTCCTTGTTAGCCTAGGCTAGCCTTCAACTCCCTATGTAGCTGATGATTACCTAGAATTTCCGATCGACCTGCCTTTACCACCCAAGTGTTGTTATTACAGGCATGGGCCATGTCACCCAGTTTTGTTCATGGCAATTCTCCAGTTTTTCTACAGACATCAATTTGCTGTCTTACAATTTAATCCAGCTCTGGCAGAGTTGGAGCCTTGGTGCCAACCCTACAGGGGAAGGCCAGACTTGCCAGACTGCCCCTGTTTCAGGTCCCCAACACAACAAGGTGGACTTCCCTTTTGACTTACGACTGAGGGAAGCCAGGGCAAGAACTCAAGGCAGCAACCTGAAAAAAAAAAAAAAAAAAAAAAGAACTCGAAGCAGAAGCCATGGAGGACCACAGCTTGCTGACTTCCTTCCCCTAGCTTTTCCTGCTTGCTTTCTTACACAGCTCAGGCCCGCCTGCCTAGGGATGGCACTGTTTACAATGGGCTGGGCCCTTCTGCATCAATTAGCAATTAAGAAAATGCCTCACAGACATGGCCACAGCCCAATCTGATGGAGGCAGTTTTTCAGTCGAGGTTCCTCTTCCCAGGTGACTGTAGGGTTGTGCCAACTTGACAGCTGAAGCTAATTATGACACTTACTATCACCGGTTTATGATAAAGGGCACAGCTCCAAAGCAAACACACAGAGGAGATTATGGGGCAGAGTCAGGGAGGGTGTTTTTCAGGTGCTCGCAGAGGTTTCTAGTGCACCACCACTTAGGTTAAGCCCTCCTGGAGTTGTCTGCTATGCTTTGGAAGTGTCCCTCAAAGGCCCATGTGTTGAAACTCGATCACTAACTGCTGGCACTATTGGCAGGTGACAGACCCTATCGCAAGTGAGGCCTAGTAGAGGAAGTGTGACCTAGGCCAACCTCTGTTTTCTCTCTTTGCTTCTTGGCTTTTGTGAGGCAAGTGTCTTTGTTCCACAATGTGCTGCACACCATGGCATGCGACAGGACCAGGAGCAATGAGCCCGACTAAGCAAAGACCGAAACCTCTGTGTCGATAGCCCAAAGTAAACTCTCTTTTTCACTTATCTCAGGTACTCATTCATGTGTAGAAAGCCAAGATCAATTACACACGCTATGTCAGCAGAGCTCAGGGCAACCAGCTCCCAGGACCCAAGATTTTCCCACTCGCATCAACCCTGGTAGGGTCAAGAGGGGTTTGTTACACATAAGGAAAGATGTTCCTCTCAACTCTGCCTCCTCGGGGAATCTCAGGGGTCTTCGAAGCTGCGTGCCAAGAACCAGGAGCTATTTTTTGCGGCTGTTACAGCTCTAACAGTTTTCTTGTCCCCGTCAGCAGGAGGCCCAGCATTTTCATTTCACAGTGAACCTTACAAATTAGAAATCATATGTAACCTACAGAAATTGTGGCTTTGGTGGGCCACAGGAGAGGTGTCCAGCCTTCCTAAACCCAAACCACAACCCTTCGACTGTACTATGATGGATACCATCCTCACTCAGTAGGTAAGCTTGCTCCAACGCCTTTTGAAACCCGGGGTCCTGTGCAATGCTCTAACCTTACCAAGTGTCGGGGGACTCTGAGGGCAGTATGCCTTCGTCTTTGCCTCCTCTTCTTCCACTTGTGATCTCTCTCTGCCCTGAGCAGCAACATTACAAGTAAAATGAGGAGCAGAGGAAGGCAGAGGTTTGTGGCAGAGAGAGAAAGGCTGTGCAGTGAGAAACTCCGCCCTTCAGGATTCAGGTTCCTCACGTTGGCTGTTGCCCAACGACAGTCATAGCAAAAGTTTACTCTGCATGAAACCCTCAGCCTGCTAATGACACATTCATATGGGTGTGGTGTGTATTTTAAGGACTTACAGGGAGACTAAATTTACTTTCCTCGAATTCTCATACTCTCTGTGTGGGAAAGCACCTGTTTTATTTTGATTACATTTTTTGTCTGTTGCTAAACTCTGCCTCTGAGCCACAGATGAGTAAGCAGCATTTCTGGGCTACTGCCTAGGTAGCATCTACCCAACTGGTTGTCTTTATTTTCACCAACCATGATGGAAACATGCCATTTTTGAAAATCCTAATTCAATTATTGCCCCCTCCCCAGTCCCTCAAATACTCTGATCACTGCAGATCTAGCCTTTGAAATAAGCAATTCTCCTGCAGGACCCAAACTACAGGCTGATCCACTAAAAAGCCTTGGGGATTTTGACACCTACCTGAAATGTGTTTGTACAGTTCCCCGTGTGTGTGTGTGTGTGTGTGTGTGTGTGTGTGTGTGTGTGTATGCCCATTCATGCATTGTTCTAGAAACAAATATTACTCGAATGCAAAAAAAAGAAAAAAAAAGTGCCAGGTACTAGCCAGTGCATTCTCCATTCCTGAAACAATTATAATCTATTCTGCCACCGGGTCGAGAGAGTCAGGGGCAAAAGGCTGTTACAACTTTCAATGCTAAATTGTCCTCATGAATGTTCCAGTTCTCAAAACGCTTAGGAAGAGACTCCCATCTGCTGCCCTGTGGTAGCGGGGAAAGTTAGATTAGCTTTCTCAGCCTATTTGCCCATCAGTAAAGTGAAGCTATTAACACGTTGCAGGGACTGCTGTGAAAATGTAATGAGATAACATTGTATGTGAGTCACCCTCATCCCCAGGTCAGGGCCACCATGGGCTTGATACATGGAAGTCCTTGGCCCTCCCAAGGGAGGTGCTTTCCTGATTACCGGTCCTCACCACCTGTGTTCTCCTGTGATGCTGTGCTCTGCAATTCCCAGCAGTTTTAGCAGCATGACCCTCCAGCCCAGAGATAAGATGCTGTGGAATTGCCTCTGCTACTCGGATCCGTGGTCCCAATTTGATATATTACTAATGCAGCCAGCTGCAATGCCAATGTTAGCAATTCCATCCCCTGCACACCTCCATTCTGTCCCACAGCTGTGAATACAAGTGCCATCCTCTCTGGCCTGGCTGTGAGTCTAGAGTACAAAGCAGCTGAGGATACTGAGGTGAGCCAGCTCTGCAGTTAGGCAGCTCCTGCTGGTCCTTCTCCTGTTTGCCTACAGCCCTACAAGAGTGTTTTCATCCTAGATGGCAGACCCTCCGCTCCAGAGAGAATGGCTGCCTTGCCATGGACCAGGCCTGGCTAAAGCTATTCTGGGAAGGTACATTTCTGGTCTTCCAGGTAGAGGTCTTGGGAAAGCCATGGGGAAATGGATTCTTACATGGCCCAATCTCTTCTTAGCAGACAGCCTCATACTCAATCCCCTTTAAGTGATGCTGCAGGACAAAAACATGCGCAGAGCCCTCCCTCTGTGAGAGGGATTTCAACTTGTAGGTACCCAACCCTAATATCAACATCACATTATCTGAAAACTCGAAGCCTTGGGTTCTGCCCAGGCTTCCTGATTCAGAAATGCTGGTCTGCTCTGAGGGTCAGAACCAAGGACAATGGTTCTATGGTAGCTTCTAACATGCCATCCTGGTCTGCTTGCTCTCTCTCTCTCTCTCTCTCTCTCTCTCTCTCTCTCTCTCTCCCTCCCTCCCTCCCTCCCTCCCTCCATCTCTGATTCTAATATTCATCTTCCTTAGGAGTCTCTCCAGCTGTTGTCTAGTTTCATCTGTTTCGTTCTGTGACATGGCCCAACTATGTAGCCCAAGCTGGCTTTGAACTCACACTCATCCTGCCTCAGCCTCCTCAGTGCTAGGATTCAAAGGTTAGAGTACCATGTTCATCTGCTATGTGGTTGAGGCTTTCCAAATGTCCTGATAACTAGAGAATCTCTACTCTAATAAGAAAATCATCCTCTCTCTCTTTGGGAATCAGTAACATATTCTCAAATCTACTTTGTATCCCTTTTCACAGATGCAGGACATTCACTTGCCAAATTCCACCAGGAGCTGGGAACCCACTGAGATTTTCCCAGGAGGCAACTGGTGCCATTCTCTCTGTGGCTCTGGGAAGGTGATTCTATGTTGACTCAGTTCACACACACACAAAAAAAACCTAGACACTCAAAGAGTACTCGGGCAGGACCAGCTTAATAAAAGTAGGTGGTAGAATGAGATCAGATGTGCCATCGTCAATTGGCATGCCTCAGAGCATATGTATATTTCCAGTGCTGCTGCAAACCTGTCATTACAAGTGTGGTGTTAAGCGGGATTGGTTTATACCACGTATCCAATCGCAAATGTATCTACAAAGCACATTAGTGTCTCCAAGTCACTGAGAATTATTCTTACCCATCACTGACCATTTCGGATTCCAGTCTTAACAAGTGTAGGCCTGGCCACCTCTTACGCCTGGCACAGCCTGGTACCCCTGTTTGCTTCACTTTCTCGCTGTTGCTTTACTTCACTGTTGCCTTCCTGCCAAATATGCGTAAGCTGGTACATATTCTCAATAGCATGCTTACATCCTCTCTGTGTGTTTCTCTCTGTCCCTGTGTGTGTGTGTGTGTGTGTGTGTGTGTGTGTGTGTGTGTGTGTGTGTGTGTATCTGTCTATCTGTCTCTCTGTTTCCCCTACACACACCCCCAATCATACTCTACTGCTCCAGAAGACAGAGGATCTTATAAGTACTGCTCATTCCTATTCCTCCAAACTGAGCTCATGATTCCTTTCAATAGATAGTGACTCTTTGGAGTCCACAGCTTCTCTAACTAGAGGGGAACCCTCAGAACCAGGCCCAGGGCAGATGGCACATATCATCCTCAGGAGCAGTGGCCCCCACAGGCCTCACCTGAATGGAGCCTCACACAGCATTTCTCCCAGTGCTGCTGCATGGTGTTGCTGATCGTAAGTACCAGCTTTATTCACTCAGTAGTTCATGCGCTGACTCTTGGGTACTTCCTGCATTTCAGGGATACAACAGTGCAATTCAGACCTCCCACATTAATGTCTTCTGTGTGTTTTGGGGTTTTGACAGGGACTTGCTCTGTAGCCCAGACTGGCTTTGAACTTGTGATCCTCCTGCCTCTACCCTCCGGAGTGCTAGGATTACAGACATGCATTAGCTGCAGTTAGCATTTTCAATAATCATATATAATTTTTCAGTTCAGATTTAACTAGGGGTTACTAGACCTCCAAGGAATGACTATATATAGACACAGAGTCACAGTATTGTCTCATATTCTTAGTGTGGTCTACTGATTCCTACTGTGTTACCCTTTGTATTTATTGTAGATTGTTTTATGATTAATGTCTCATGCAATGGGCTTATGAAACCCTTCTGATTTCCCTTAATGTGCAATCCTGATTTAACAAGTGTTTTGCCACTGTAATTGCATAATTATCACTTGAGACATTTTTGAGTCTTTTCAGCCTGAGTTCTCTATCTTTTGTTCTATTCTTATTCCAGCATTCCGGGCCACTTTGGATGCCTGTCCTCTTTTTCTACATCCATTCTGCCCCCTTGCTTTGTTCTCAGCAGCACCTGACACAGTGCAGAGCAAAGAGCCTAATGTCTGACTATCTCAGGCCAGAACATTTGCCACTGTGGAATAGCTGGCTGGTCCTGTTCAGCTTACAAAACCTCCCTGAGCCAGGGAAGGGTCTGTTGAGACGTGCAACATGGCCGCTACCTTCATAACTGGCCACAGGCTTTCTACAGACAGGTCCGAGTCCTGCAGAAGCACACAACTGATTGACTGGGAAGGGGGAGTGCAGGCACTTGCCAGGTGCTGGCTACATTTCTTCTACAGTGGCCTCCTGCACAGTGACTACCCAGCAGACAGACACAACAGTCTTCTATTATGTTCTGCTTGCTTGCCAGGGCCATGTGCAAAAGGGCACATACCACTTCTAAAAAGCTGTACTTTGCTTGACCCGAGACCTAAGTATGGGCATTTCCAAGTTATATTATGACGAAGTCTATAGCTCCATCTGCATCTATCTCATCTCTTTTATGTTCATGCTTTCTATTTATATGTATCATAGATACAAAAATAAAAAGACATATACAGGAATTCATGAGCACTGTTTGTAACAATTTCTCCAGTAAATAAAATAAAGACATGTTAAAACTGGGTGAAATGTTTAAGTTGGTAGTCCACACCTGTAATCCCAACACTGAGTCCAGATGATCAAGAGCCCATGCAGCCTGAGTCATACAGAAAGATCCTTTCACAAGTAAACAAACACAGGAAGGTCGGGTTTGCCCAGTCAGAAAGAAACAATGGAACATCCAGGGAGCTACTTGCTTTACTTTGACAGTTTTCCACAGATACATGGCTCTCATCTTCCAACACGTAACTGCTGTTTCTCCTTTGGTACAAGGATAGAAACAATCCATTATAAGATTCCAGGGTCTGCAAGACAAGGAACATGACTGATGCTGACATTTAGACCTGGGAGAATTCCTCCTTTGGGCCTTTATGAATGGATGCTGTGCAAAAGAATAGATGCCTCTAGCCTGCATTCATGGATTCATTACAGATTTATTGATTTACAGTCTTTCATTCCTTATCTGAAAATATTAAAAATGAAAATAATAACACAGGATTTTCTTTCCTCTAGTCTCTGCATAATCCTCAGCATCTCCCTTTATGCAGTGAAAGGTTTTAACCTGAAAGCATATTTTCCAAATGAACTTGACGAGTCATTTTTTTCAGGTCATGACTTCTTTTTGTGCCTCTGTTAATACTGTCCACATCCATGCCCAGACAGCAAATGTGCTGGCTTGTGATTAGAAGGTTTTGGGGAATAATGCTGGATGAATAAAATAGTCTTTTATTTTGAATGCATATGGACATCTTTTCATATGTCATTTTAGTAAAATATAAAGTGTATGAATCTTTATATTCATTTTGCATTTGTATACTTTTTGATCTTCATTTAAGTGGATTCTCTCAAGGAACTGCCATTTTCCAAAACATCAGTGCCTCCTGCTATTTCCAATCCCCTTTCTCATTTCTTTTGAATTAATTCAACCCCAGATGTGTGACACACACACACATACACACACACACACACACCACACATGCACTCACACACCTATGTGTACACACATACACACACACACACACACACACCACACATGCACTCACACACCTATGTGTACACACACACACACACACACACACACACACACACACACACACACAGAATGTCTAGAGTGGGACCTAGTGCCTCACTGTGAGTCAGAAAAAAAATGAAGAATATAAGGGATTTGCTCTTAACGATTGTTAGTGGCTACCATTTAGAGCCGTTAGTGGTTCTTAGCCCCGACAATAAGTAAGGCTGGATCTGATGACCAGAAAATAATCACTGTCCTCTCAGTGTTTACTCTTTCCAAAGCACCTCCAGGACAACACTACTGGTTTTCAACCTTCTGTCTCCTTAGCAGCCTCCTGTGAAGATGCACAGACCTCAGAGTCGGGAGCATACAAGCGCTGGAGCTTCATTTCATGATGGGACTTCCTATCCCATGGCTTAGGAAGGGCTATTTCTGTTGAACAAGTGATTAAGTATTTCCAAATGAAACATTTTTGAAAACGTAAGAGTGATGTTTTTCATCTTGGGCCTCCTTCGCTCAGTTTCCGTGGTTCAGCAGCGCCACCCAGTGTTAAAACCATTTCCATGAGAAAATTCTCCCCTTTGCCTTGTGAAAGTGAACCTGGGAGTGTCTTTGAGCATCACATGAGAAGAAAATGGGCATCCACAGAATGGATAACAATACGCCTGGGCAGTTCAGAAAAGTTCTGACCTAGAATGCCACCAAGATCACCCAGGAAACAAAAGGACTTTCCAGTCCCACCCAATTAATAACAGGGGGCAAGCCAGGACTAGCCCAGTACCAAGTAGTCAGTAGCATCCCGACAGTGAGGGCCATAAAGACAAGATCATGTGGATGACGGGTCAGTCATGGCTGGACCAGATCTCAGAGATGACATCTTTCACTTTATACATGAACTAAGACTAAGCAAAACTTCACAATATGCACAAGTCCACAGCCAATGACTTTGTAGCTCAGATAAAAGTGTGTACCATTCACCTCCTGGGTCATCATTCTCCTCCAAAATGTCAAAACTCAAGATGACCTAGTGTGACAGTCCATAAAGAAGTATATGGGGAAAGGTAAGAATAAAAACAGCTGGGAGGCAGAGGCAGGAAGATCTCAAGGAGCCAGCCTGGGCTACAGAATCAGATATTGTCACCAAAAAAAAATGAACAAGAAAAAAAAGGAAGAATATATTTCTCATCTCTATGTCTTTTTTGAAACTCTAATGTTAAAATTCTTAATGTTTGGAAATAACAGAGCTCTATATATAAAATTAATTAGAGATAAAAACCAAGTGCTAGAAATAGCTTGTTATGCTAAAATGAAAGTAGAGGCCGTGGATATGAAGCAAATCAAGAGATGTGCTGGAGACTCTCACAGGCTGGGTCCTTGTTCTGTGATAATCTGTTCTTTGTATAGGAAAGGCCGTCCTTGATCAGGGCCAGAGCTGCTTTCCCAACAGCAGTTACATTTATCCCACCACAGTTACCCCACGATGCTTAGAATGTGTTTTGTTTCCTAATGAGTGAAAAGCAAGTGTTGTGATGGAACCTAGCAACATGGACATGGATGGAAGCCCTATTGTTCATCACCTGCACAGTTGGTCCACTTCCTTAGCCATCATGGTTCCTGATGGCTTTAATCTTTAACAGTGTGTGTGTGTGTGTGTGTGTGTGTGTGTGTGTGTGTGTGTGTGTGTGTGTAGGTAAAGGAGTCAAATCTCTTTCCACCCTGTGAGTTCTAGGTATAGAACTCAAGCTTGGTAGCAAGTGTCTTTACAAGCTGAGTCAATTAACAGGCACCTCCTCCTGACATATCTTTAAATATAGCAATTAATGAAAATAAGATCAAGTTCACGGTACCCAGTATTCAACTGAGAATTATTTTCTGACATTATACTGCAAGATTCTCTAACATGCAGAAAAATTGGAAACATTTTCCTATATGCATATACCATCTCACTTCTGCAATTCTTTTTCACTACACTGGATTTATAACAATACATGTATCTACTATGCCCATTCACTGGTGAACCTGTTATTTGTAAGTACACCTCACAAGCTCAAACATGAGTAATTTTCTCCATGACATTTTATTTTGGAAGTAAAACTCACATGTAATGAAACACATTCTCTCTCTCTCTCTCTCTCTCTCTCTCTCTCTCTCTCTCTCTCTCTCTCTCTCTCTCTCATTCTTACTCTCTTGCTCTTGTTCCGTGTGTGTGTGCATGCATGCATATGAATGAATGTGTGCATGTGCACATGTGTGTGCAGGTGGAGGCCAGAGGTCATTCCTCAGAAGCTGTCCGCCTTGGTTTTTGAGACAAAGTCTCTTACTGGGCCTCACCAATTAAGCTAAGTCGACTGATCAGCAAGTACAAAGGATCCACCTGTCTCTGCTCCCCCAGCACTGTGACTGCTTGCTCACACCGCTGTGTCCAGTGTCTTCTTATGTGGGTTCTGGTGAGAGAATTCAGGTCCTCCTATTTGTGCAGCAGTGCTTGATGACTGAGCTGGGACCCCACCACACAAATAAATCAAGTGTACCATCTGGAGAGTTCTGAACAGTGCTCACACTCTACAACCCAAGCCTCTCTCGTGGCACCTGGAGCATTGATGCCACCCCCTAGAATGTTTCCACATGACCCCTTCCGGTAAACTCCTGAGCCAACAACCAAAGTGCAACCGCCACCCAGACTCCTCTCACCACGCATTAGTTTTGCTCCCATCAAAAGCTGGCCCGATGGGACCCAGAGCCTGTGTTCTGTTAAGTGGAGGCTCTCACTCATTAACCAACAAGATTACACCCAGACAGGTACAGTCTCCATTAGTGGTTGCTGCTGGCTTCCTAAGAAGTGTCACATCTATAAGATGACAAACGCAACCCCACATACAAATCAAGACTCTTGTGGGATAGTGCATCAGTCTGTCTTTTTCTTTCCTTAAGATTTATATATATTAATTATACGCAATAACGGGTTTCATTGTGCATTGTAATATAGGCATCTAAAGTATTTTAATAATATTCACGCTCATTACCCTCCCTCATTCCTCTCCACTCTTGGTGATTCTCTTACCAGTCTGTCCCTTTTGTATTTTCATCTGTTCTTTTAACCTATCGTTTTTGCCTTGGCAATGAAGAGTTTGACCGCTAGATGGCAGGAGGAACTCATTGTATCATATCCACTTCAGTGCATAGCTCACTCCCTGTTCGCCTATCTTGACATTTGATTAAAAACATAGGTGCAAACAACAATCAAGAGTGGCCATATTGATGACTAGAATTTATGCACGGGAAAACTAATAAGCAACTGAAGAAATCCACAGAGGAGGCTAATTACTAGATGAGAGATTCTTGAGTGTCTGTGCACCTGTTCGAGGGCTCTGGGCAGCTTCGGATGGAGGTATAGGGTGTGCTAGATGATGTGCCTCTGAGGACTGATTGTGGAGTGCTGACTGCAGTCACATAGTGATAGCTAACAGCGTTCAGAGGAAGGACTTTCACATCTGCTTTAAATAAAATACTGTGAAAAGCCAGCGTATTGACTCCATCTCCACTGTCAAATTATGATTTAAATTCACAAGAAAGTAGACAAAGTGTGGAAGGCTTGCATCTGGACCATCATAAATAGCATTAGCCACATATAAAAATGATTGAAGAATTCAGAACACCCAGAGAGAAGTTAAGGGAAGGTGCCAGGGGCCAACTCATAATTTGTGGCATTGATAATAAGGTGTGCAATATAGGAAAGGTTACACTAATGTTAGCCACCAAGGAAAGCACTAATATGGAGGTTCTCAACCTTCCTGATGCTGGGGCTCCTTCACACAGTTCTTCATGTGATGGTGACCACCAAAAATAGTTAGTTTCGTTGCTACTTCGTAACTGTAATTTTGCTACTGTTATGAATCACAGTGTATACATCAGATACGCAGATAGTCTTAGGTGACCCCTGTAAAAGGGTCATTCGTGATCCACAGGTTGAGAACCACTACTAAACAGAGCAAGAACAGATTTAGGAGGCAAAACATCTTCCCAGGAGAAGAAACATGTGTTCTGGTTTGTTTTCTGTTGTGTGATAGACACTATGACCAAAAGCAACTTGGCAATAAGAACTCTCTTTCATCTACAGGACATCATCAATGGAGGAAACTCAAGGCCAGAGCTTAAAGCAGAAACCATAAAGGACCTCTGCTTATTGGGTTGCTCACAGGCTACCTTTATTATTTAGCTCAGACCCAACTGCCTGGGGATAGGACCACCCACAGTGGACTGAACCCTTCTTCATCAATTAGCGATCAGGAAAATGCTCCCACAGATGTTCCTGAAGCCCGAACTGGTGGAGACAATTCTTCAATTGAAGTTCTTTCCCCCCAGATGTGTCAAATTGGCAACCAAGATTAACCATGCAAACGTGTGACAAACTGATTTTCCTTTATTGCATATCCTTTCACTGAATCATTCACATTGAAGGGTCAGAGGACAGTGAGATCAAGCCAGTGGCTTGTTAGTCAGACTTTGAAACTTGCACCATCTGTAGGTGCTCCAGGATTTCCATGTGAAAAGTTTATTTGGGGAAGTGCTTAGATAAACATTAAATAACAATAGCTCATGGTAGCCAAGTGCATCCTGAAACACCAGCTGATCTCTGTGAGGTTTTGAATCACGTACTGCAATTAGCTGCTCACAACTCCAGTAAAACCAAGAGATTCTTAAAGTTACAGCATTTCTTGGGGGCTCCCCTATTGAGCCCTTCCTCACCTCACAGCCCACACAAAGCCTGTACCTACCCTAACACCCTCACATAGCCACTCCTGGATTCCCAGGTAGATATCCACATTTATTTTTCTTAACAAATAAATGTACTTAAGTAAAAAAGTGTGAAACAGTTTAATTGATTATTTGAGAATCTCACAGCATGCAACCCAATTGTGTTCACTTCCCATGTGGCCTCCCCCCTCAAAAAAAAAAGTCCATTTTGTGTTGTCCTATATTCACTGGAGCGTGGAGCATGATCAAATTCCTAGTACCCAGCCCACCAAAGGAGGGTGAGTCTTTATCCATCAGCTGAGGAGAGCTGTGTGGTTGGTGTCCAAGGGTTTTAGCTCTCCTGCACCCCTACACCCACACCACCACCTGCACCACAGTGCTGAGGGCTGGTGAAGGGTGGGGCCAGCTCTGCTGTGAGGGGCAGGACCAGCTCTCCTGCCGCCCACACACATTAGCATGGCTTCAGGTAGCAGCCCTAACCACAGGCATGGCCTTTGGTGGTAACACTGGCCACAGACATCAACACGGCTCTTGGCCATATCAGGACCACTGTCCCACTCACGGCCCTCAGCGGCTGATGACCATGAGCCTCAACACTGCCTTAGGTGGCGACACATGCCACTTACATCAGCATGGCTCCCCAAGGCAGCAAAGCCAAGGCATGGGGCAGCGACACAGACTGCAAACATCCACATGGATCTCAGGCTTCGTGGCGGTCCAGGCAGCAACATGGACCTCCGACACCAACATGCCCTCTGGTGGTATTGAGGACCATGGTGGTCCTTTGAGGAGGTCCAATCCAGGAAGTGAAACTTTCCCATCTCCGGCCTCCAACATTGCCCAGAGCCAGGGGAATCCCGCAGCCAGGTGGCAGGTTCAGGGCTGAGTCTGTGTCTGCATAAGTTCCCGGCTGTTGTGCACCATCCCACCAACCCTACCGGACAATGACAGCATGTCGACCTCAGCCTTCTCTCTCACCTGTCACCACCATCATGTCTCCAGGTCCACCTCTCCCTAGCAAGGGCACCACTCAGTTTTTCTGTCTTTGCTCTTCTCCATCAAGTATTTATTGTAGTGGTGCCTGCCTACCCCAGGCAGCAGGGGCCCCAGGCAGCACTCAGGTGTGTCCATCCACCTAGGCCACCTTTAAAACATTTTTAAAGTGGTAACACAATTAGCATAAATTATAGAAATGGCAGAAACATGAGGGGAATACACTAATGACAGAAAGTTTAAAAAAAATTACCTCCCAAAAGGAGCTCTTCTTAAAATCATATGGTCAATATTTTAAAGAAACTAATAGGTAATTACAATGCAAACTCTGGTCAAAGTTTTAAGTCCATGTATTTATTTCATATTCTCTCTCTCTCTCTCTCTCTCTCTCTCTCTCTCTCTCTCTCTCTCTCTCTCTCTCTCTCTCTCTCTCTCTCCTCTCTCTCTCTCTCTCTCTCTCTCTCTCTCTCTCTCTCTCTCTCTCTCTCACACACACACACACACACACACACACACACACACACACACACACACACACACCTCTCTTTTTAGGAGGACAAATGCAGACATAATGTTTCACCAAGTCCATCATATTGAAGCATTCCATATTGGTGTCCTCTTTTCCAAGCTCTAACTAAAAATTAAGTGCATTATAACTAGGCCGGGGGCGGGGGGATGTAGCTCAGTTGTCTAGCACACAGTAAGTCTTGGGTTTGATCCCTGGTACCTCATAAACCAACCAGACCTGGTGGCACATGTTTGTCATCTCAGCACCTGGAAGGTGGAGGCAGGGGGATTGCATCCTCCACTATATAACGAAGTGAAGGCCAAGTCGGGAGACATGAGATTTTGTCAAATAAATAAACAAACAAACAAATGTTCTCCATTAAATGTTCTCTTTAACCCCAAGTGGTGACTGTGGGTCTTGGTGTATTGGTCATCTCAGGATGAAAGTCCCTTGTCAATGATCTACAAATCTATCAATCACTTGCAACAAGAGTTAAGATCACCTTAACATATGATAGTACAATGTCATTGACTTTGATTCCTTATGGGGACAATAAGCCCATATTGAAAGGCCAATGTGAGTGAATAACTGTTAAGTACTTAAATGAATATATGGGTGTATTAAGAACAGTCATAGTGTGGCAGGTGACTGAAGGTTGAAACATCAAGATTAACATATGATTTGTGTATTTTAATTTCAATTTTAAAATTAAAATATAATTACACCTTTTCCCCCTCCCTCTCTTCCCTCCAACCCCTCCCATCACACCTCTTATCCTGCGTCCTCTCAAATTCATGGCTTCTTTTTCTTTATTGCCACATATATAAACAGATAAATATATAAATACAATTTACTGAGTATGTTTAGTGTTACTTGAATGTATAGGATTTCAGCACTGACCATTTGATATTAGATAACCAATTAGGGGGCTCATTCCCGAGGAAGACTAATTCTTCTCTCATCAGTTGTTAAATGCCTGATGATCTATAGCTCTTTGTCTAGAGCTGGGAACCAGTGAGATTTCCCCCTTCCATGTTATCATATCTATGGTGTTATCGTTGTTCAGATCCTTTATGCAGACATATTGCTGAGGTATCATGGGTGTCGTTTCCCTGTCTTTCTAGGAGACATGATCTTGCAGCAGACTTTATAGTAATTTTTTTTTAAAGAATCACATGACATAAGCCAGGTTGCAGAAGACTGGAAGTCTTTTCTCACCTGGGCTTCATGTAATGAATAGAGCCAGCTCACAAAGAGCCTGCAAAACACGAAAGGGATGGACAGGCATTATGTAAGTGTTCAATAAAGGACTGCAAGCCTCTTGATCTGGTGTGTGAGGCTCCTTCCTTGGTTCACTAGCCCACTCCCATTGGATGCTTTTCCTTTCATGATACACCATCTGTTTCTATATCTAATCACATCTCCTCAATGCAGTCCTTTGTCCTTGGACACCATAGCCTGGAATTGGGTGCCCCTGAACTCAGATCTGGAGCTCAGCACTAAGCAGGTTTTTCCTTCTCCTTTTCTTTGTCTCTGTTTTGGATACTGGCCTAAAACCTAAGCATGCTTCCCAGACACCCTTTGTCAATGTTTTCGTGACTCTGCACCTGACTTAAAAAGCATAGTTTTGTTTGGTTTCATCTCCTCTCCTCCTGGCAGCTGCCAGGATTTGCAGCTTGCCTATCCTGTTGTTTTTCTCTCAAAATTGGCTGTGCTTGGGCTTCTTCAAATCTTTTTTAAAATTCTTTTATTAAAGAGACTGAGAATCCAGAAGGACATCTCAGTTCCCCATAACCAAAGGACCATTGAGCCTTCAGAAGATGTCTTTATCTCAGATATATCATTCTCCAGAGCAGTGAAAATAGTTAACTCAAGTGCAGATAGGCCAGCATGGCCAATCCAGATCAGAAAAGTTAGTAAATGTGTGCATGTGTGTGTTCTTTTGTGTGAAGGAAAATATCGAGGGCAGTAACTCTCAGTGTAACTTTGGTTGCATGAACAATGAGTCCATGAGGTGCTCATTGCTCAGGAAGGATGACTGACTGGCCTGTCTTCTTAAGCAAAGAGGTCCAACATGAAGGAAGTCAGCTGTGTGACCACCTCTCTCTTTTGTTAAATTTTTTAAAATTCATTTTACATACCAACCACAGATCCGCCTCTCATCCCTCCTCCTGCTCCCTCTCAGTCTTCCCTCCAGACCCCCCCATCCCCTCCTCCAAAGGGGTAAGGCCTCCTATGGGGAGTCAGCAAAGCCTAGTACATTTAGTTGAGGCAGGACCAAGCTCCTCCCCACTGCATCAAGGGTGAGCAAAGCATCCCACCATAGGTAGTGGACTCCAGAGAGCCAGTTCATGCACCAGGGATAGACCCTGATCCCACTGCCAGGGGCCCTTCAAACAGACCAAGCTACACAATTGTCTCCTGTATGCAGAGGGCTTAGTCCAGTCCCATGCAGGTTCCACAGTTGTCAGTCTAAAGTTCGTGAGTTCCTATGAGCTTGGTTTACTGTCTCTGTATATTTCTCCATCATGATCTTGACACCACCACCCCCCCCCACTGCTCATAGAATCCCTCTTCCCTCTCTTCCACTGGACTCCTGGAGCTGGGCCTGGTGTTTGGCTGTGGATCTCTGCATCTGTTTCCATCAGTTCCTGAATGAAGGCTCTATGATGACAGTTAGGGTATTCACCAATCTGCTTACCAGAGTAAGCCAGCTCAGGCACCCTCTCCACTATTGCTAGTAGTCTAGTCTGGGGTCATCCTTATGGGTTCCTGGGATTTTCCCTAGCACCAGAGTTCTCCCTTACCCCCATAATGTCTCCCTCTATCAAGATATCTTTTTCATTGCTCTTCCACTCTGTCCCTGCCCAACTCAATCATCCCATTCCCTCATGGTCTCAACCCCTATCCATGCCCTCTATTGCCCCCACCTCATCCCCAGTTTACTCATGGAGATTTCATCTGTTTCCCCTTCTCAAAGTGATCCATGTGTGTGACCACCTCTTTTCGAAATGCCTTCATAGACAAGAACGTGAACAATGGAACTATCAATAGACATACTAACATGGAAGGAAGAAAGTCTCATAGGATCCCACACACAGACAAAGAGCTATAGGCAACTAGTGAATGCTGAGAGAGAATTAGCCTCACCCAGGGATGAGTCGCCTGCTTGGTTATCCAATAGGGGGAGGTCAGCTCTGAAACCATACATACACAGCTCTGAAACCAAACAAGAAAAATAGATTTAGCAGGCTATATTTATGCATATAACGCAACAATAATGATCAAATAAAAAAGCTATCAAATTGAGAGTGATGAGGGCATTGGAAGAAGAAAGAGAGGGGGAAGTAATATAGTTATATTTTTATTCATTTTAGTTGAATAGAATTATATCAATTTCCTCTCCTCCTCCCTCCAGCCATTTCATGCCCCCACTGTCAGGTTGATAGCCTCTTTTTCTTCGATTGTTATTGTTACAGATGTGTGTATGTATGTGCATACACAACACACACACACACACACACACACACACACACACACACACACAACCTGCAGTCTGTTTTTGTTTGTGTGCATGTTTGTGTGCATGTTTGTGTTTTCAAGGCTGACTATTCTGCATTGGACAATCAATAATGGGGCTCATCCCTGAAATGGGCTAATTCTCCTTTTCACAGCAGTCATTAGCTGCCTGTGGTTCTTTGACTAGGAGACGGACCCCATGAAATTTTCCCCCTTTCTCCATTAACTTGTGCATTGATATTACCTCTGTTCCAGTCTTGGTTTTGCAGCCATTCCTTGGAGACACTACTTCAAGCAGAATTCTTGCTGTTCGCGCTCTTACAATCCTTCTGCCCCTCTTCTTCTATGTTCCCCGAGCCATAGATGTAGGAGCTGTGATGGAGATGTATCCATTGGGGCTGTGCTCCCCACAATCCATTGATATTTGCCTTATATTCAGTTGTGATTTTTCTGTCACGGTCTCAGCTTGCTGCAGAGAGAAGCTTCTTTGATGAGGAATAATAGCTACACTTAGCTGTGGGTATAAGGATAAGAGTTAGAATTTAGATAAGGAATAATCCCATCTCTCTCATCTGCAGTTCCTAGCTCCAAATCTTCAGATGTGAGTATATGAGTAACCACAGAAACCAGGAAAGTATAAAGGAACTCCATGTGTGTGTGTGTGTGTGTGTGTGTGTGTGTGTGTGTGTGTGTGTGTGTGTGTGTAGGGGAGTCAGGGGTTGAGGGGGAATAACAGAATATAGGTGATATGAAAGGGGAAAATCAGAGCGGAGGCTCTAATTGAGAAGACGAAGAAAGGACAAATAACACTGAGGTCATTTGATAACTGTGGGGGGGCAGCTCCCACAGTTATTTACCCCAAGTACTCTTGAGGAGTGAGGGATAAAAGAGTTAGATAGAAATATGGAGGAGAGAGACAGACAGAAAGAAACACAGGATAGCCTCGGGAGGGCCTGGGTCAAAACCCACCAGCCCCTTCTGTCTCTACTAAAGGGCTTTTAAAAGAATGCCAAGGGGTGGAGAAAAAGACCTCCCCCCAGCACAGCCAAGTGCAGAATAATCCCAAACACCTGGTGACCATGCGTGTGGTCAAGCCATCCCCTAATGCAGCCCTGCTGCGTGAAGCAAGCTCAGATCTCACCAGAAAACCTTGGTGGGCCTCTACAGATAATGCATCACAGTTTTAATGGTACTTCCTTGCTTGACTTCTGCTAGACACTATTTCATATTTTGTAATTAATTATGAAAACTTTTTAAATTTCAGTTCTGTTAATCTTAGAGATCTTCCCAGGAAACGTATTTGTAAAAAGTTTGCCTTTGTTGGTTCTTTCCTTTTCCTTTGACAGGATTTACTGGATCTGCCTCCTTGATCTCTTCCTGACCATCTTAGAGTTATTGTCACCACCACCTTAGCACCCTGGATGGCCTTCTCCCATCACTTACCTAAGCCCAGACCTTCCCCTCAATGCAGCCAAACAACACACTGAGTAACCCTTGCCTGACTGGGCTCTTTGCTTAAATATCCTCAATGATTTCTCTTTGCCACAGGGTGGCACCAATAAAAAGACATCTATCGTCGCAAAACAGAAATAACAAGTCATGAAGTTAAATGACATGCATGTGACTTTACCAATTAAGATGTTTTAAAATGGTTGAGGTTGAAGACATGTGATCTTTCAAGTTCAGCCTGTTGAACAATGTATGTTCAATCAGGTATGTGTGGGGGCTATGAAAGGTACGGCAAGGCAATAAAGGTGAAGGTGAAGGCAATGAGCCTACATCTTGCCTGTGATGACAAGTTAAAGTGAAGCCTGGGTATCCTTAAAAACTCAGCTTGGTGCACCTGGGGATAGGTAAGGCCCTCCTGTGGCTCCCTCCCCTAACAACATTATATGAGGACAAAAAAAAAAAAAATACCGTGTAGATAAAACAAAGAGCAATTTGGGCAATAAGACACGCTTCTGCCTCAGGGTTTGAAAAAGCTGAGAGCAAAGACAAGGTTATGGTAAAGGGCTTGGGCCTTGGCTATCAAATGGAGCAAGTTCACACCCCACAGGCGTAAACCAAGAAGGCCAACTCCCTGTGCTCTGCCTCTCTGCCAAGGACATGGCCGTGCCTAGGGTGCTGTCCTGGTGATGTCCTAAAGTGGCTTGAGCTGCTGTTGATGTCAGCAGTTTGCTGCCTGGCCACTCCACTTGTTCTTCAATAGTGCTACCACAGTTTGCCCTCTGGGAGCTGCCAAACTGGAGATGTACCTCTGTCTTTAGAGCAGTCTATAATCTTAATTATAGCCTGTTCCTTCCTCCACTTTCCCCAGGACCCATTGCTGTCCCCTCATCTCCCCTCTCTCTGTCATGCTCCACCTCCAGAAGTCCTGACCCTCTCAACGAATCTCCTGCCCTCAGAATCCTTGCATGTGCACCTTAGGGAGCCAGAAATGGCCATTTTCTTTTCCCTCTTCTTCGACTGACTCAGCGTGAATAATTTGGAATTTTAGCTTTAACATTATCATCACCCTAGGAAGGAAGAATGGCGCAAATTACCTCAAACATTATTTGGGTACCGCACTTTTTCCTAATAACTATCACCTTTATAATATTTACAGTATTTAAATTCATATTTAAAACTGTACTTGATTACAGATACCTTGAGTTGTCATAACTTGGAGAATGAAAAAAATAGACCTTGTTTTCAGACAAAGAATGTATTTATAAAAGGTTTGGGTACAAAACAATGTTTGAAAATAATGAAAAAAACATAATTGTAGTCTATATCATAATTAAATATAGATTTCAAAGACCAGCCAGAAAAACAGTTTGTCCATAGAAGGAAAAAAGTATTGAGAATTTTTAAAACATAAACAAAGCTGAGGAGAAGGAAGTCCATCCTCTAGATGTGCTCAGCAGGGGAGGTGGAAAGAGCAAGCTCCAAATTAAGTCAACTGTCACCTCTTGCTACATCTTAACATCATAAATGAAGTGTCCAAAAATTTCTCAGTGTCTGTTGTTCAAGGAAAATCCAGGCACAAGGATGACACTCTTATCTGCCCCGCTTCTGGTGAAGAGAGGCCACAGCAGTAGCCTGGCAGGTGGCGTTGACAGTCCTCCAAGGCTACAGCTTCACTACCACATGATGACTGTCTCCCTCCAGTGTGTGAACACAGAGAACCCCACCCCACCCCTCCGGCTACCAGGGTCCCCTCTAGCAGCACAAGGCATATGGTCCATGTTCTCTAGTCACTCAGCCAGTGGCAAGTGGCCAGCTTCTTGAGACTGGAACCCAACAGAGACCAGAGTGTGACTTCCAGCAGGATCACATGAAGAGAAGACACTTGCTTGGAGAGTTGGACTTGCTTCTCCTTGTAATAAATTTTAACCCCTGTAAAGCCTTAACTCAAGGAATTTATCACATACATTGTGGCAACTTAATCAGATAAATGAAGTAATTGGACTTAAGTGGAAGGAAGAACTTAGTCATAAAGTTCCTGTGAAAATTTGTAAGCTAAGTATTCTACTACCTTGCATCCATTTTAAAGAAAAATGAAATAAAATAATATACATAGGCAAGGATGTAGACAAATTAGAACTTTTGTTTACTGTTGGAGGTACTGAAAAATGGCATAGCTCCTAACCATATGATATCATAATGTTACTTCTGTTTGTATTTCTAAAATAATTAAAAGCAAGAACTTCCAAAGATCTTAATACATACACACAACAACAGCAACTTTATTCACAATAACCAAAAGATGTAAGCACTGAGTGTTTATTAAAGGATAAATGGAAAAGGAAATTATACAATTTACAGTTTTGAATGTTGCTTAACCTACAAAGGAAGAAAATGTTGGCATCCTGACAATGATGCTACAATGTGGAGCAATATGGAGGACAAAAGGCTCATCAAAATAAGCCAACAACAGAGCAAAAATTATATCATCTCATTTATTACAAGTGTCTTGATTAGTTAAATGTCTAGAGACAGAAGGCAGACGATAAGGACCAGCAGCTGAGTGACGGGGGGAAGGAGAGTTATTGTTTAAGGATAATGGGTTAATTACTTTTCTGTGGCTGTGATAAGACACCATTATCAAAGGCAACTTACGGAAGAAAGAGTATATTTTGATTTATGGTTCCAGGAAGACAAAAGTCCATTATGGGAGGAAGTCATGGCAGCAATTACGGAGGCAGGAACAGAAAGCTGAATACTTATATCTTTTTAAAAAAATTTTTATTAATATATTTTTCCTTTATTTTACATATCAACCAGTTTTCTGTCTCTCCTTTCCTCGTGTTCCCTACACACACACACACACACACACACACACACACACACACACACACACACTGACTCCCATCTACTCCCCTCCCCATCTATCCACTCCTCCTCCATCTCCATTCAGAAAGGAGCAGGCCTCCTATGGACTTGAACATAGCATGGCACATCAAGTTGAGGTGGGACTGAGCTCCTCCCCCTGGGGAAGGTAATCCAGCATGGGGAACAGGTTCCCAAAAGCCAGCCAAGCACCAGGGATAGGTCTTGACCTCACTGCTTACAAACAGACCAAGCCACACACTGTCACACACATGTAGAGGACCTAGGTCGGTCCCATGCAAGCTCCCTAACTGTTGGTCCAGAGTCCATGTGTTCCCAGGAGCTCAGGTCAGAATGCTTATATCTCAACCATAAGTACAAAACACAAAAGAGAAAACAGGAATGTCACCAGACTTTTAATCTCAAAGCCCTCCCACAGTGATTTACTTCCTGCAGCAAGTCTGCACCACCTAAGCCTTACCAAATCGTGTTACCAATTGGGTACCAAGTGTCCAAATGCCCAAGACTATTGGAAACATTTTTCCTTTAAAGCATCACAGATATAGAATTTCATTTTTGCAAGGTGAAAAGTTTGGTGTACAAATAGTGTTGTCAGTAAATGTATGTTTCAGAATGGGTAAAATGTTGTGTTAGTTGGAGTTCTCTGAAGAAACAGTCAATTGTGTGTATGTGTGAGCAGGGAGATTAGATGATGGAGGCCAAGTCCTAAGATCTGAGGTTGGCAAGTTGGAAGGCTAATAGTGTAAATTTCAACCCAAAGGCTACAGACTTCAGACCCAAGAAAAGCCAATGTTTCCATTCATACTGAGAAGACCAAGCAGATGCCGTAACAGGCTGCTCAGTCTTCTCTCAGAGATCAGGCCTCAATTTCAGTTTCCTAAGATTGAGCAAGCAGTTTCTGGGAGGGCCATGAACAAAAGAAAATTAATAACTGATGCTCCTGTCAACAGGGACAGGGAGATAAGACACACCAAGCCTGGCCACTGAGTCAGTCCCACAGTCAATAAGTGCTAGACCAGCCGGCCTCCACAGCAGCTCAAGGACAAAGCCTGGGACTTGTCCAGGCCTGCCTCAAAATGGCTAAGTGTAGCCTTGACAAACCCCCAACTAACCCTAGCCAATTAAAAGTTATTAACATGATTGTCACTCACGTAAACCAATCCTGAGTCGGTTCCTATGTAATCTGTAGACCCCAAGACTCCCCCAACCTTGCTTTACCTACTATTAAAACCCTGCCCTGTTGCTACTCAGGGTCTCTCCTGCTCTGCTGCGTCGTCAGTCAGACAGAGAGGCCTGAGCTAACTCTCAATAAAAGACTCTTTGCTTTTGCATCGGTTTAGCCCTCGGCATATTATCACTCAGCTGAAAGAATGCCAAGCACGATTCTTGTTCATTTCCCTCCATTCTCAGCTGGCCTTTAGTAGTCTCATCTCTCAACCTCTAACATCCTCTCCTCCTTGTTCTTGTCTCTGCCAACCATGGCTACTCATCCCCAAGGTCACATGGTGTTCTGTGCTATTGTTAATGATAACCTTCCCAAATCATGAACCCATCATTTCCAGCCTCTCCTGCTCCTTCTCTCTAGCACACTTTTCCTGCCTACCTTCCAGGTTAACTAACATCCTGCCACAAGTGGAAGTAAGTGTGTTTTCAGAATCAGACACCAGATGGCAACCAAGGACACCTAATCCAGGAACAGACCTGGCCATTCACTCTATGGAGGTTGAGAGCATGCACCAGAGACCAGAGAGGGGCCTTAAAAGAAGGCATCGAGCCAGCACATTCCCATGTTTACTGCGGTGCCCAAAGCTCACAGCACTAGCTGGCCTCTTCACCAGCTCTTCCACCTAGTGCCTGATTTCAGAGTGCGGAAGCACAACTTTCCATCCCTTTGTTAGCGGGACATGGCTGCATGTTTTCCACAGCTGTTTCTGATGTTAATCTACTCCTTCTCCCAGAGAGTCTATGAGATGAGGGATTTCAGCTTTAACTCCCAATCTAGAAAGTCAGTTTGCTTATAGAAATGGTACAATGAATACTATATGGGGAATTAGTGGGAAGGGGGGCTTTCAAAAGGATGGAGAATAATAAGAATTCATGTCTCACTCTTCAGAATTTCAGGAGACGTTTCTATCGTCTTTCCATTACAGAATCAGAGATTGGAAGACATTTTAGCATAAATTATGTTGGCCATGCCATCTGCTCTCTACCCACTCCCTGTTCCAACCATTGCTCTCTGGGGACATAGTCACTGTTATTTTTATGCATCAGTCACTTATATTTTTACTTTGTTGATTAAGCTATTAAGAAATGAGTTCTGCAGATAACCATGCACACGTGGAAGAGAACCCAATGCCTCAGAGGAGATGCCAGCCTGAGCCAGTATCTAAATTGTAGCGTTCAGACATCCTAAGCTTAGGAGAGAGCTAAGCCCTTCTCCCTTTTCTGACCCACAGACACTATGAGATAACAAATGTACATTGTTTAAACTGCTAAATTATAGCAATTTGTCACACAGCAATAGAAAACAAATATAAGCAATGAGCAACACTGTAGCATTATGGTGGGGACACTACTTTCATTCCATGAAACTCTTAGGTACAAAGTGTATCTTTACTAACTTAATCTCTATTTAATGTACCATTTCCTCTGCCAGAACAAAATGATAAATTGTTCAAATTAAATCTGAATCACTTGAGAGTTCTGTTTTTTCCCTAAATTTTCATTTAATTTTCAGGCACATTTTAGTCTGATGGTTAACATTATGTTTAAAGTTTAAACTTACTGTGGTGATATATTGTGTCCCCCAATATATTGTGCACCCTAATAAAGCTTAGTGCACCCTAATAAAGTTTATCTGGAGATCAGAGAAAAAAAGCCAGCCACTATATTAAACATAGAGGTAAGGCAGTGATAGCACACACCCTTAATCCTAGCATTCAGGAGGCAGAGATTCATCTGGATCTCTGTGAGTTCAAGGCCACACTGGAAACAGAGTGGACCAGGATTTATCCCTAGTGCATGAAATGACTTTTTGGAGCCCATTTCCTATGGAGGGATACCTTGCTCAGCCTTGATGCAGAGGGGAGGAGCTTGGTAGTGCCTTCACTTGGTCTGCTAGACTTTGTTGACTCCCCAGGGGAAGCCTTACCCTCTCTGAGGAGTGGTTGGAGGCGGGATGGTGATGGGGAGTAGGGGGTGATTGAAGGGGAAGTGGGGGGGACACAGGAAGTGGGGAGGGAGGGGAAACTGGTTAGTATGTAAAATGAAAAACAAGGCTTTTAAATTAAAAAAAGGAAAATAAATGGTTCATTAGCCCTTATATGAAACCAAAAATCAAAAACAAAAACAAAACAAACAAACAAACAAAAACCTGTGACTCTCTCCAGAGCCTGGGGTCAAGCACAATCTTTCAGGCCTGTGCCTTCCAAGCATACCATCGAGGGCTTTATTCTTTGAGGGAACCAACCCTTCTTTCTTCCTCAAGTCTTCTGCCCCCTTCATCAGTCCCAAGAACAATTGCAAGTATGGAGGGGATGAGGGAGAGAATCTCTCTCTCTTCTCTCTCTCTCTCTCTCTCTCTCTCTCTCTCTCTCTCTCTCTCTCTCTGTGTGTGTGTGTGTGTGTGTGTGTGTGTGTGCATGTGCGTCTGTGTCTGTGTCTGTTTCTTACTGGAAATTAAACCTAAGAGCATGTGCTCTACCACTGAGCACACTCCTAGACCATGACGTATTTTTTTCAGTGTTTGTTTTATACCAGACCAAAACACTTCTAGAACAAGGATTTGATGATATGGTCCCTAGTCTTTTAGAACTAGAAATCTCAAATCTTGTGCCAAATATTGAGGTCATAATCAATAAGCCCTGTTTGACCTTCAGCAAGAAACACAATCCCTGAGAGTTAGTACATAAAAATTTTCTTTCACACATATAGCATCTGCTCTTAGCAAGACAACTCTCATGGTTGCTCCCTGCTGTAACTCTGTATCCAGGTAACTTTGATTTGATGGCTCTGTGTCCAATGTTGGCTCATGCTGGCTAGCCACAACCAGGTCTTGGTATCTCCTCCTACCTTCACACTGGATGATAATACACACTAACATAATGTTGGGAGATACCAACATGTTGATTTACATTTATCAGCACACTACTAATGATTTATTTTAGCACATTGTCACCAAGGTAACCAACACAAAGGAGTATATATCTTGAGAGTACATTGCTAGGTATTATATGACTCAATCTACATAAAACACATATTAACTCCAATATCAGCCCATTGACCAGAGCATGCTCACCACCTATGTCTGAGTACAGAAAAGCTAAGAAATGTGACCTAGTACATGAGTATTCCATGGGAAGTAAAGGCCCATGTGACACTGCAGGAAAGGCATTATCAACAACTAACATCAAATTCCCTACTACCTCCCTACAGAAGAAATCTGGATGGGCTTACCTGGAAACACAGATAAAGAGACATCTTACACAGAGACATCAGAGGAATAGCAGCTATTTCAATTACAGAATAAAATGTATAGAAGTCGCATATGACAATTGCTTCAGATTTTGAAAGAAGTTCCATCTGTGTGAAGATGCTAATGGTTTTGATACACGTCTCTCCAAAACATATATGCTGAAATCTACTCACAGAGGCAATCGTATTAGAAGGTGGGGTCTTTAGGAAAGAGATGAGGCTAAGGGCTCTTCTTCCATGGACTGGAGTGGTGCTCTTATAAAATAGGCTTCAGAAAGCTGTCGTGTCTGTCCATCCTTTCTGCCATGTGAGCACACACCATGTTCTCCTCCAGAGGATGCCACATCATGGTGCCATCCTGAAAAGAGAGAGATTAGATACTGATCAGACTCCAAATCTGCAGGTGCCTCGGGATTGGACTTCAAAAACACTGCATACCTTTGAAGAATAATTTCTATTTTCTGTAAATTATCTAGTGCTGTGGGATGGTCTGTATGTCAAATGTGTTGCTGATTGGTCAATAAATAAATCACTGATTGGTCAGCGGCCAGGCAGGAAGTATTGGCGGGACAAGGAGGAGAAAAAACTGGGAAGTGGAAGGCTGAGTGAGGGAGACACTGCCAGCCGCCATGATGACAAGCCGCATGTGAAGATGCCGGTAAGCCACGAGCCATGTGGCAAGGTATAGATTAATGAAAATGGATTAATTTAAGCTGTAAGAACAGTTAGCAAGAAGCCTGCCATGGCCATACAGTTTGTAACCAATATAAGTCTCTGTGTTTACTTGGTTGGGTCTGAGTGGCTGTGGGACTGGCGGGTGAGAGAGATTTGCCCTGACCGTGGGCCAGGCAGGAAAACTCTAGCTACAATCTAGTCTCAGGCATTTTGCTACAGCAGCAGAAACAGAGTGGGGTAGAGTGATTTTTACTTCATAGAGTTTGGTTTAAAGAATGAATAAAATGGATCATCAAAGCTAAATTAAGTAACTAGACATAACTAAGCACTAAAATGAAATCAAACAAAAATAAAGAATTGTAAGAGAGTGTGAACAGAAGCATTCTTTCCATTTAGATTGGGTAAAGAAGAATATGTCCTGATGATATTGAGCAGCAATGGCTAATCACAAGAAGAAATAGGAGTATGAGCAAGCCAGTGGGTGAATAGTCTAAGATACTCATGACTCCATAAAATAATGTTATAACAATCAAAACCAATTAGCCAGTGAGGGTGCATCTTGTCCAAAAGTCTCAAAGATGACTCATTGTTGTGTTGAGATAGTGACTTAAATAGATGTCCTTTGGGCTCCAAATTTCAGTGACTTGCAGGTGGGTGTTCGGTGTTTGGAAGAAGGATGATGATTGTTGTCAACTGGGAAATAAATAATCTAAGAAAAAACAGGGGGAAATGAAGAGCACAGAATGTCTTCCTTTGGAGAGAGAGGAAACACGAAGCTCAGAGCAGCAGGCATGCTTTGCCAAGAATCTGAAGAATGCTTGCTCAATGAGCTCCATGCCTCTGCCTCCGCGACCCAGTCTTGGTTAGAACTACTGCTACCTGGGGATAGAATAGGAAGCACAGCCGGGCGGTGGTGACGCACGCCTTTAATCCCAGCACTCGGGAGGCAGAACCAGGCGGATCTCTGTGAGTTCGAGGCCAGCCTGGGCTACCAAGTGAGTTCCAGGAAAGGCGCAAAGCTACACAGAGAAACCCTGTCTCGAAAAACCAAAAAAAAAAAAAAAAAAAAAGAATAGGAAGCACAGAAGTTCCCCTGGCTGCCCTTACAGAATTTCCCTTTAGGGAAACGAACATAAGTGAATTAACATAAAACATTATTCTGATGTCCTCTTGGCCAAACAATCATGAAATACTGGTTTTCCCAAAGCAACGAAAAGGCTGAAAAATGAAAACGAAGCATTGTGTACCGAACAGATTTGGTTGTATTATTTAGGCCTCACTTACTGTTTAGTTCTAAATGGTTGCCTGTCCGCGGTCAATTTGTCCATTTGTTTGTCTTTTTCTTCTCTATCTATCTAGACACTCTTTGCATAGCTTCATGTTTCTAGGGAAACATTTGAGTATACACTTTGCCTCTCCTTAGGTGCAGGAAGTGGCTACTTTGAGAAGCCAGCTAGCCCCAGAAGCTGTAAGTCCCCCAAGTTTTTCACACTTTCTGTAAAGATGACAGACAGCTTTCATTTCAGGGCCAGACTGCTGATCTGGAAGGTGATTTTGCCCTTGGGTCGGGGTGTGTGTGTGTGTGTGTGTGTGTGTGTGTGTGTGTGTGTGTGTGTGTGTGTGTGTGAAGGTGGACAATAAAGCTTGCCACTGGGTTTGTGGCTTCTTCCTTGGGTCGGGGTGTGTGTGTGTGTGTGTGTGTGTGTGTGTGAAGGTGGACAATAAAGCTTGCCACTGGGTTTGTGGCTTCTTCCTTAGGCAATCATTGCAATTTGTGGGCTGTATTTTATCACAGTTACCACTAGATGGAAGTAGTTTCCGCAGATTTGTTTCCAAGGGTTCTGAATCAAGCCTTTTTTTTTTTTTTTTTTTTTTTTTTTTTTTTTTTTTTTTTTTTTTTTTAAGTCAGAGCATCATTTTATTTTTAAATCTTTTGGCAGTGCTAGGGACTAAACCTAAGGCCTCATATATTAGTCAAATGCTCTACCACTGAGTTACACTCACAGATCCACATGTTATTTTTAAGTTAGATTTTATTTTAGAATACTCTATTACATGCTAATTAGATTGTTCCTATCATTCCTTGCTTGTGTTAATCTTGGGTTTCTGATTTGTGATTATGGACTCATCTTTATTTCTGTTTTGTTATTTCTTTTCCCTCTTGCAGTCTTGGCCTCTCTGGGTTTAGAAAGTATCTGAAGTTGAGCTATATCACTGTTTGGAACATTTCTTTGTTGGAGTTTCAAAACTCTAGAAGAACATCGTTATTTTTTTTTTTTTTTTTTTTTTTTTTTTTTTTTTTTTTTTTTTATTATGTACTCACTCATAGCAGGATACTAGACATGAAACAAGGATGACTTGTCTGCTACTCACATCACCAGGGAGGCTACCTGGAAAACAGGACCCCAAGAAAGACACAGGGATCACCCAATGACAGAGAAATGGAATGAGATCTACATGAACAGCCTGGACATGAGTGGGGGTAATGAAAGGCGAGGGTTGAGGGAAAGAGAGCTTGGGGGAGCGGGAGATCCCAGCTGGATCAACAACAGAGAGGGAGAACAAGGAATAGGAGACCATGGTAAATAAAGACCACATGAGAATAGGAAGAAGCAAAGTGCTAGAGAGGCCCACAGAAATCCACAAAGATACCCACACAACAGACTGCTGGCAGAGGTCGAGAGACAGCCTGAACTGACCTACTCTGGTGATGGGATGGCCAAACACCCTAATTGTTGTGCTAGAAACCCCATCCAACTACTGAGGGATCTGGATGCAGAGATCCATGACTAGGCCCCGGGTGGATCTCTGGGAGTCCAATTAGCGAGAATGAGGAGGGTTTATATGAGCGAGAGTTGTTGAGACCAAGGTTGGATAAAGCACAGGGACAAATGGCCAAATGAATGGAAACACATGAACTATGAACCAATGGCTGAGGGGTCCCCACTGGATCAGGCCCTCTGAATGGATGAGACAGTTGATTGGCTTGATCTGTTTGGGAGGCACCCAGGCAGTGGGACCAGATCTTGTGCTCATTGCATGAGTTGGCTGTTTGAAACCTGGGGCCTATGCAGGATTGTTTGGCTCGGCCTGGGAGGAGGGGACTAGACCTACCTGGACTGAGTCTACCAGGTTGACCTCAGTCTGTGGGGAAGGCTTTGCCCTGGAGGAGATGGGAATGGGGGGGGGGTGTTGAGGGGAAGGTGAGGGGGACGGGAGGGGGGAGAACAAGGGAATCCGTGGCTGATATGTAGAACTGAATTGTATTGCAAAATAAATTAATGAATCAAGCCTTTTTACTGGCTGAAGCTCAGGCAGTCTGGCGAGCTGCCTAGGAAACCCTGCTGGCTTCTCTCAGAGGATTGGATGCAGCCTTGCAGAACAACCACTCTGTGGCTCACACTTTTCCTCTGCCCCGCCCCCGCCGAAGAGAGCTGTCCTGGTAACCAAGCTCAGAAGCAAACATCACACATTCATCCCCCACCTTCATGAACCATGCTGTTCCCATGGTGCTGCTCATACAGGATAGCATGCTGCCCTTCAGAAACCCTCTGAGGTTCGTGCAGATCCTGATGGCTTGGGCATGACTGTAGGCAGCACTTAATGGGACACGGCCTACCTGAGCCAGTGCAGGCACAATTTGTCCACGAACATGGCCTTCCACATAAATCTCGGCAAAATCTCTGCTCCAGCTTCAGGCTCTCTTTAAACTACATAGACTTCATGTCTTTCCCTCTAGCTGCCAACTCCCAGCATCCCTTTGGGCTACATAGTCGCCTTTCTTCCCCTGTTCATTGTCTGTCTGACTGTTCATCATCTCCAACTCTCTGACCTTGGCCAGGGTTCACATCCCTGAGCCTGGTTCGAAGTTGCTTCTGGAGGGGACAACTCCCGAAGCCTGGTTGACTATGTATAGTTGGTAAAGGACATAGCTGAGATTTTAAGGCTAATTTCTCTCTCTCTCTCTCTCTCTCTCTCTCTCTCTCTCTCTCTCTCTCTCTCTCTCTCTCTCTCTCTCTCTGTGTGTGTGTGTGTGTGTGTGTGTGTGTGTGTGTGTGTGTGTGTGTCTGTATGTGTTGTGTATTACTGGGTATTGAACCCAGGGCCTTGCACATACTAGACAAATGCTTTACCACTCAGTTATATGTGCAGATCTTCTCCAATGTTTACACTGTCACGGACCAACTATACCTCTCCTATTGAGTCCACACTTGAAAATGCTGTTCTAGGCAACTGGACATTTATTTGATGCATGTTGAAAACAGGGGCTGCAATGTTCTGTGCCCATATCAGATATTAGTAGCAGTTCTTCACTCAGCCCAGGGGAGGCTTCACCCAGCCAAAGTGGCCTCATTAATACATCAGATAGTACTTGATATGAGTGACTAGGTACCCCAACCTAAGAGCACTTCTCCGCTAAAGCAAAACTCCTATTTCTGTGATCTGAAAGTGGTTTAATTACCTCTGCTTTTATAAATGTGTTTTTGATGATGGCTTCATCATAAAACACAGGCAAGTATTTCTGCATCAGGAGAGTTTAATCACATTTTCAGTGTGTCCTATTAAGACATTAGTCTATTTTAATTGGCCAATTTAGTAGGTGCACATATTAAGCTCAGAAACAGAGAAGTCAGCAGGGGAAATAAAGGTATACAGTTCCGGGAAGTGACAGCTGCCAGAGTGAGAAGTATGGCGACACCAGTGAAGTTTTTTCGAGAAACTCCAGGGGAGCCATAGAGATGCTGGGTGTCGCTGGTGGAGACGGAGAGGGCACAAGGCAAGTGCTCTCTCTCTCTCACTGGATGTCTTGCACCTAAAGCCCAGATATCACTGGCTTCCAAATTTGTAAAACCATAAATTCTATTATTTATAAGTGCCAAGTCATGTCATTCCTCCCCTGAGTACCAGTCATCAATGTCTGATAGCTCCTCATTTGAATAGCACAAACATTGAGCTTGTGGATTTGTCTTCAGTCTCTGGATTACAGGCCCTGTTCTATTAGGCTGTGGTGTCTTTCCTAGCCACCCTTTTGTTCTTTTTGGCTTGTTCATTTTACTATTACTAGTTGACTTTCCTGTACAGACAATGTCCTCCATTACTATAAATTATGCAGTTGAATCCCCCACATTTGGTGAAGTCACATTGGGGATCAGCAAAAGTGCAGCAGCATGGACCTAACCCTGGGAAAGCTGATGTCTTGGTCCTGGCATCTCTCCTACTGAGTAAACGTTATCATTTTACTTTTAATACAGACACTCTAGAACAGAGAAACTGGGGGAAGGAGAAGTGGTTTCCTTACAGTAGTCACCCACTTCAGCAGCATCTGCCCTTACTTCCATTCAGATTATGATAAAGCAATTCCCCAGCATCAGGTTTCTCATCTCAAAACATTTTACCATATTCTTTTTAAGGGCAAGTATTCTTTTTAAACAGTACACACAGTCATTCCAAAACTAAATTATCAATTGTACCTAATACCATTCAATATCCAGAGGATACTTGGGTATCTCTGAATGTTCTCTTTATTTCTGTGTTTATTTTTTCAAATAAGGTCTCTGTTAAAGCTTGCTGATAATGGTGTCCAATGGTCTCTTTTAATATGAAAGGTTTTTTTTTCTCTCTCCCTCCACCTTTCTTTCCCGTAAATGGATTTGTTAAAGGAACAGAGTCATTCTCCTGTTCCCTGAGTCACTGCACACTGCTGAAGGTCTACATCTACTGAAGATCTCCATCTGCTGAAGATCTCCATCTACTGAAATATACATCTACTGAAGATCTCCATCTACTGAAATCTACATCTACTGAAGATCTCCATCTACTGAAGATCTCCATCAACTGAAATATACATCTACTGAAGATCTCCATCTACTGAAATATACATCTACTGAAGATCTACATCTACTGAAATATACATCTACTGAAGATCTCCATCTACTGAAGATCTACATCTACTGAAGATCTCCATCTACTGAAGATCTCCATCTGCTGAAGATCTCCATCTGCTGAAGATCTACATGTACTGAAATCTACATCTACTGAAGATCTCCATCTACTGAAATCTACATCTACTGAAATCTACATCTACTGAAGATCTACATCTGCTGAAGATCTACATCTACTGAAGATCTACATCTACAGTAGTATTGAACACCATCTTCCAATGGTACATTTTCTGTGACTCAATCATTAAATCTAGGCTTTGTGTGATTCACAATTATTTGGTAAAACTACATAGACAGGACTAGGCTCTAGGTCAGCATGTACTTAGCATGTCTGAAACCTCAATCCTTGTCATAGTTCTTGTCAACTTGCTATAAACTGTACACACTGAGAAGAGGGCACTTCAGCTGAGGGATAGTTTCCATCAGCCTGGACTTTGGGTATGTCTGTGGGGCATTTTCCTAACTTCTGGTTGATGTGGGAGGGCCAGTGTGGGCAGCGCCTCCTCTGTGCAGGTTGACCTGGCCTGAATAAGGAGTGTAGCTGAGCAAACTATACAAAGGAAGAAAATAAGTATACAAAGTAAATAAAGTAAAGTAATAAAGAAAGTAAGCAGAGTTCCTCTGTGGTCTCTGCTTCAGTTCCTGCCTCCAGGTTTCTACTTTTGAGCTCATACCCTGCCTTCCCTCCATGAGTGACTCTAACTGGTAAGCTGAAATAAAGACGTTCTCGAGTTGGTTTGGGCCATGGTATTTATCACAGCAACAGAAAGCTGACTAGAATGATCTCCCACAATAAAAGGAAAACACATTCCAACAAACATGAATGGCTTTGTGTATTTCTATTCTTATATGACTGATTGTATCCTGGGACAGCTGTGGAAATCAAAGATTGATATTCGATCCAGAACAATTTTTCTTGATTTTTCAATATAAAAAATTACAAATACAATTATATTTTTGGTTTATTTGCCTAACCATCTGAGTTCAAAAAATATTTGGGGCCAATATGATACTACATTACTCCTGGGAATTTCATTGGGGTCACTATTTCACCGTTGTTAGCAGAAAGAAATGTCAATCCAGAGTGTGCTGTTTGGGCCTTAATTGATGTTAGTCTTTTATATTTATTCCCAATTGACCTGTAACTCTAGGGTCTGTGCATTGGGCAACAGAGGAGGTAAACACAGCTGGGTGGTGGTAAACACAGCTGGGTACATCTGTGAAGAAGGGTCAAAGGGGAAGACACAGAATGAGACAAAATGAGACCTGGAAAGGGGAAGAAGGGTCAGAACGGGCGAGTACAAAAGCTGACATAAGAAGGATTGACTTTTCACACTGGGTCAACCTACTGAGATGAGCCCAAGGGAAAGGAAGAGTCTGGGATGATGAATACAAGCAATTCTTCCAGGAGGGCCTTAAACAGAGGTGCTGTGGTGGGTCTGCTGGGCTCCATGGTTGTTTGCACAGCCCCATCCCCCTGTTCCTCCCTTGACATAGGCAAGAGGCTCTGCTCACTCAGTGGGAGTTCACAGAGGGATGTGGGTTTCCCTCACTCCTCCTTTTTCCACCCCAGCCACGGCAGGCACTGCTTTCCCAGGGACCACCCTGGAGCTTCAGAGAAGACCTCCTTGTTTCAGTCTCCAACCCCCACTCCCCCACCTGTGGACAGGGCAGGCCACTGAGGCCCATCTAGACTGCAGTGGCCCAGTAGGATCAGATAAGGCACAAGAAAGCAAAAAGGCATGTGTGTTTATAAAGGAAGTAGCCGGCAGTGGTGGTGATGGTGGTGATTGCCAGTAGTGTTAGTGGTGAAGAGGTGGTAATGATAACAGTAATGGTTATGGGGATTATAGTAGTACACTATCTGCCTCAGTCAGGCTAATCTTACAGAGAAATGTGTTTAGCTTACAGCTTTGGAGGATCGAGAGCATAAAACCGGCACAGCTCTGATAAGGGCCTTCTCGGCTGTGTCACATCATGGTGAGACTGTGAATACAAGGAAGAGATGCAAAACAAGAAATCAGAGAGAGTCTGGGACCACAGTATCCCTTCTGAGAGCACATCCCCAATCGAACTCAGGACCTCTTACTATGGCCTACCTCTTTATAGTCCTCTTACCAAAACACCTATGAATCCAACCTCCAGCACATGATTCTTAGAAAACAAACCACAGCAGAGATGGCATCGGTGAAAGCGATGTGGTGATGGTGGTGATGATGACCGTAGAGTTGCTGGTGATGATAGTAATGATGGTGCTGGCGATAGTAAGCATTCTAGTGATGCAGGAGATACTATAACGGTGGTGGTGGTGGTGGGGAAATGATTCTGGTAACAGTGACAGCAGGCAAGTCTTAGTGTCTACTGAGGACTTAACCATAAAGCACCATAAGTGTACTGTATGATTAAATCTAATTAATCCTCATAATTCACATCTAAGCACTCTGTCCCCATAGTGAGTATCCTAAAGGACCACCCATGCATGGCTCATTCATCAGAAAAGTTTCCCAGTCAGTATCAAGAGGCCAAAGGGACACCAAGGCTACCAGCACTATGGATAAGTTGTTACAACTAGTTAGAAAAGAGCTTGGTGGTGCTCAGTAGGGGTGCTCTCATTATGTAATAACAAAGTACAAGGGGAAAAAGAGGTTAGAGGCCTTGAAAGTGCCCAGTGAATGTCCTCCATTTAATATTGTGAGCATTCTTGGTATCTAATGGGCAGACAAATAGATATTCCCAAGCCTCCATCACCAACTAATATGTATATATGAGTTTAATAAAGTGTAGTAAGTTAGAAACCCAAAGTCTGCATCGATTCCTCAGGACAGCGTGAATTTCTGTGAGCGTTGACACCAGTGCAGACATGTTTTCCCAATCTCCACAAGTTTCTGTTGGGAAAGAAGACCTGTCTAAAACACAGGCACACTCAGCAGCACTCTTACGCAGCACCCTCTCATTTCATTAAAAAAAAACAACCCTCATCTCCTATCTGAAACCAGACTGGAATGGATGAGGTGAGAATTGCCACTGAGGTTAAAATAACACAATATGGGATTAAAGGCGTGCGCCACCACCGCATTCGGGAGGCAGAGGCAGGCGGATCTCTGTGAGTTCGAGGCCAGCCTGGACTACCAAGTGAGTCCCAGGAAAGGTGCAAATCTACACAGAGAAACCCTGTCTCGAAAAACCAAAAAAAATAAATAAATAACACAATATGCAGTGAAGGATCCACAACTCACATACTGAGTCTAGGGGAGACTCAAATAATGAGATCCAATGCTAAAATACTGTAGGGAAGTGATCAATATTCAAAGGTTATATATCTGGACACTCTCCCTGACACACACACACACACACACACACACACACACACACACACACACACACACACAATAGCATTGTTCAAGGATGTAATGCCCATGATGTACTAGGGAGACACTAAGTCAATTACAGAACAGTACCCTCTTATGATTGTGTCTATGGTGGGCAGAGGAGGAAAACAGGGTTAGAAGCTGGGTGCAGTCAACATACTGGAACAGGTGCAATATTTCATGGCCCCCACCCTATTATTTACCCAGAATACAAATATCTCAAAGGGGTGTCACCCGGAGTCACACAGTGAAATAAATGAGCAAAGTTCAGTTCTTGAGCATGAGCCTCCAACCAGAGTCACAGCTGATGCTTTCACATAACGTGTCTCTTCCAGGGTCACTCAGCCCAAAGCCCCTAGGTACATTGCCAAGGCTATAAGGGAGGATGTCCCACTGAGTGGAAGGACATCTAGAGAAGGACTGAGCCAGATTTTGTACATTCACAAAATGTACAAAATAAGATTCGAAATGACCTCTGACCTGCCCTGGCCTGATAGGAACAAAATTTCAGGGTTTGTCACTGTGGCTGTGGCTGTCAATAAAATGTGACACTCTGATAGTGACGAATTGCTATTCCCACACAGGTTGTTTGATTTTTTTTTTTATTGTGATGAATGTCTCAAAAAATAAGCTTGGAAGTGGAGGCCCTCACTCAGAGAACAGTGAATACCAGGAAACTGAAGAATCATTCTGTACTGCAGAAGGCACAAGTAATATGTTGTCAGTCAGGTTTTTGTCACTGTGATAAACATCAAAATCAAACAACTTCAGAGAAGAAGGATTTATTTGGTTCAAGACAAGAAGGATTCACCATAGCTCAGTTTCAGAAGCTTTATTCAATAGTCAACTGGTTCCATGTTTCTGGGTCCATGGCCAGTAATGCCACGTTAGGAATTCATCAGGAGATTAATCCATTCAGCAAGTCAGAGCCCTCATGAACCCATCATTTCCCCAAATTCACTCTGAACACTCCTTGTATCAGGGACTAAGCCTTCAAAACTTAAGAGTCTTTGAGGGAACACTTCATATCCAAACTCTAAAACAATATGATTTCACTGGTTAGCTGCCAATATCTTCAGGACCTCCTATAGGACCAAATAAGTATTCTTTCCTCTTGAAGAAGATTGGATTCCAAAGCAATGGTGGAAAGAAGACTAAATGTGGGCAATTTCAGAATGTTCTGGAGTCTCCTGAGTAAAGGACATCTACATGTCTAGTTGGGATAATGTCCAAGTGCATACTGTGTGTGTACTTGCCTAAGGAGATTGTAGAGTTGTTGTCCAGAATACCAAGACAGGCAAACGTAGACCAGGCCTGCCTAGAAGGCATCTCCTGCATTTGCCACTTCTGCTGGCATCATTGGTTTGCAGGAATGTTTAACTTTGTAAGTGCCTGCACGCTGTGGAGGTAGAACAAGAGTTAGAGGCCAGACAAGGCCTGTCTCGGATGGTAAATACACACTGGAGGTTGTAATCATCTAGTAGACAGTCTTCATCAGAAGGCCATCTCTGAGCTAGATAAAGGGGATGTCCAGCTAAGTGGTGGTTAGTGCCTCTGCATCATACCTTGACTTTAATCCCAGGGGCTGTGATAGATACAGAGTTGATCCTCAGTGCCTGTCCATCAACTCCTCCAGCATGCCTTTCTCAGAGTGTTTGGGCTGCTTTTTAAAAAAATAACATAGATTAGATAGTTTATGGACAATAGGCATTTGTTACAATTCTAGTCTGGAGAGTGGAGATCAAAGCATTACCAGTATTGGCTAAGGATCTATTTCCTGGTTTGTAGATGGCCATGTTCTAGCTATGTCCTCACATGTTAAGGTACTTTTGTAAAGGTAATCCCATTCATGTGAGCTTACCTCCGAAAACCATCTCACTGGGTACTAGGTTTCAACATATGAATTTTAGAGGGACACAGACATTTAGACCATAGCCACAACCTTAGGACCAATTTAATTTAGCTAAATTCCTTCTTTACATACCCGGTCAAATGCAACGCTATTGAGACACTAAGAATTAGGACTTTAGCATATTAATCACAGGGAGCACAATCAGTCCATAACATTAATAATAATGCATTAATGATATATCAAGTGATAATAATTACAAGGGAAAATAAAGTAAGGACAAAGAATTAGGAAATGCAATTTTAAATATATTAGTAACAGATCTAATAAGGTAACTACAGGAAATGAATTTTCAGAGAACATGCAAAGTAGGATAGAAAGATGTAAAGCCACGGAGCAGACGCTCCCCACCGTGTCCCACAGGTGGGCAGACGGGTCTCAGATTCTCAAGCTGTTACCTCAGCTTCCCTAGTTCTGGGACTACTTTAAAAGGCTTATCTTAAAGGGAAGGTGCCAGCATGAAGTGGGGGCATATATACAGGCAAGGATAAGTCAAAGGTGACACCAAGGACTAGCCTTGAGCCACTCACAAGAGGGTTAGATGAGGTATCAGCTACAAAACAGGGTCCCAGTCGACAATCCAATCTCGAAACAAGTCCCAGAGACCTTCAGAATAGGCATTTGCATAAAATACACATTGAATTTTAGAAAAGCTGCCCATACTTTCTGTTTCTAACACAAAGTATGCATCACTTGTGTGTAGGATAAAACAATGGGATTTTAAATACAGTTTGATATCAATAAACACTTCAGTGATGAAGTATTTGCCAACATTAACCACCACAGATAAACAAATTAATTTTCTTCTATTTACCAGTCAAATCAGACAAGTCTGATAAAATAATAAAGACTATCACGCTAAAGAGTCAGGGGCTCTTCAAAGAATGGTGTATACGAGAGGCTGAATCTGACAGCATCAGCATTTGTCATTAGGAACATTCACATCATGCCAAGCAAATGGGGATATTAGAAATCTGATGCATCCAAAACGACTGGAAAGGTTGTTCTTTGAGTTTGAGCCACCATTTGCTTACTGTGTTTGCTCAAATGATAGGCAAAGTACATCCTATTGTTTCTGCAGGAGTTCAATGCCTGTCTGTAAATGCTATGAGAACGTGGTCAACTTCTATCCTATGAGAACGTGGTCAAGCATGACCCTTCTGTCTTTGAGAAAAGGCAGAATAAGGTCACAGTATGACGAAGGCCCCCAACATTCTTTGGTGCTTTTCTGCACCCTGTTCCAATCTGTGACAAAGGACATGTGTGCAGAGCAGACAAGAGGAATAAAAATTTCACACATGTATCATCTTAGAGGTCACATGGAGGGAACTAACAAGCAGGCATAATATATGAAATGTCAGGTTAAACTTGAGTGAGAAAAGGGAAAAAATATGTGAGGAAATCTCACCATTGCGCTATAATTGACTATTCATGAGTAAAGGGAAGAAACTGATTTATGCAAGATCCTGTACTATGAGTGCTTTTCTGAGACAGGGATGGCAGGCAGTCAGGCCCCTCTACTCCTGAGCCACAGTTCTGCAGCCTTAGGTAGCTACAGGCTGTGCCCTGCTCATGTGTCTCCATAATGATCCCCATGCAGGAGAAGCCTCCAGACACCAGCACCTGTGTTTATTTTTACAATGACTGGAGAGGGCCAGGCAGTCTCACCCCCAGCTAGATACCCCCACCTTGTTTTAGTGACCTGGGGGCGGGGGGATGTCATCTGCATGAAGAAGATGAAAACCAGGCAAAAGCACACCGTGTATTCCTTCCAGCACATAAGACCTGAGCTCAGAGAGTAATAAAATATACAGAAATCAAAGACTCTAACTGACAAATTAAACCTTGTTTTCTTGAACACTTCAAAGATCCCAGTGAGAACATGAAAACAAACTATTTATATTTGTTTACTTTTCCCTGGAGACTCAAAGACAGGCTTTTCCCTTGTACTCTGGACACTTGACCTTGATCTGCCACCCAGCTCTACTTCCACTCCCCACAGATCCTTCCATGTCCATACCCGATTCAAATCCTATAGCTTGGTGCAGCCTTTCCCAAAATGCCCTTTTGCCAGGTGGAAATTTCCAGCATTCCACAAGGCACAGATTAGCTGTACATGGAGGACAGTTGCCCCTCTTTGTTTGCAGAGGTTGTGTTCAAGCCTCAAGGGAAGGCAGAGGCCTCAGATTTGCTAAAATTTCTATTGGCTGTTTTTTCCTTATATATTATCCCTTGCTTTCTGAGGGCCACTGGTTCTAGGGTACCCTGCAGTTACCAAAGTCAAAAGATGCTTAAATCCCTTTCATAAAACTGCAGAGTGCTTGCTTACAAGCCACCAACATCCTACTATATTTTCTAAGTCGTCTGTAGATTTCTTACAACACTGAGGACAATGTATAAGTAGCTATTAGTCTTACTCTTAGAGAATAAATAATACTGGCAGGAAAAAGTCTGTACATGTTTAGTAATGGATGAGATTTTTTTCAAATATTTTCTATCCATGACTGGCTGAATCTGTGGATACAGAACTTGCAAGTATGAAAGGCTGATTATACCTACATATCTATTAAAAGGTTTAATTTATAAATTTGGCACAGTAAGAGATTTATGGCAACAATAATAAAACAAATAGTATAATGATATGCCAGAAGAAAGTATTTAAAACCTATATGGATTATTTCTATAATGCTTCAAATAATATTTTCATACAATAGGTTACTATGGCTTACTAAAAACCACAGAAAGCAAAACCATGTGTGAGGAGAGTCCAATGTATTTAAATCACATTATATGCCCTTCAAGACTCCATGGGTGGTAGGCAAGTTCTCTGCCACTGGGCTACATCCCTAGAACTGATATTTCTGCTGTTGAAACACATTGAATCTTGGAGAATTAGATAAATGTTTCAGATCCATCTCAGGATTCACATCAGCTCAGTGTTAATAGTTATTATCATAAACATAAAAGGTAGAAATTAAAAGTTGCATTCTTTCATAGTTTGTATACATGAGGAAAATGCAGAAACAAAGCTGAGGCCTGGGAGCTCCATGCAGCAAGATCCAGTGTTGACTCAGATGTTGACAAGGGCTAACTGCAGTGTTAGTGTGGGAAGGTGGGAAAACCTGCTTCCTGTACCATCATTCCTCTATGAGCAGAGCATGGAGTGCTCAAGGCCAAAGACAGATGGTAGTATTGAGAATATAAGCCAAGCACTTGGCCCCATCACATGTGTTTGTTGCATGTTCAAACAGAAAGAGGAGGGTTGAAGAGATAACTCAGTCAAGCACTTGTCACACAAGTTGAGGACCTGAATTTGATCACCAGAAGCCATGAAAAAAAAAAAAAAAAGCCAGGCTCAGGGGCACTCATTTGTAATCCTGGCACTAGATGGGCAAAACAGGTAGATCCTTAAGACTCAACAGCCAGCCAACCTAGAGTGAGCTCCAGGTCAAGGAGAGACCCTGGTTCAAAAAGCAATGTAAATATCCCCAGAGGAACATCTGAGATTGACCTCTTGCTTCCACATGTAAATCCCTGTAATCACACACTACACATACGCAAGCATTTTAAAATAAAATAATAAAAGAGAAAAATGTAGAAGTCATGCATTTAGCAGATGTTCTACAGATACTTTTATAGTTAGATAAAACTTGAACTTTTAAATAAAAACATGTTTCCCTAAAACTGATCACAATAGAAATTTAATGCTTATCATTTAAATGAAGCCTATATGTAACTCAAGGTCACAAAGACTTGCTTTTATATTTTCTTCTCAATGTTTTATAGTTGTAACTCAAATTTTTCTCTCTGATCTGAGGCTCAGTTTTGTGTATTGCATGTGCAAATATCTAAGTTTTGTAGCTTTTACTGTTGAAAAAAATCTATTCAGTCCTCAAAAAAAAAAAAAAAAAAGAAATGGAATGCTTAATCAAGACCAATTACCATAGAAGAGACATGTGTAAAAAATGCTTCTTTATAATAAAAGCCATGATCAGAAACTTCTTTTCTTTGTTAGACACAAATGTGTGTGTGTGTGTGTGTGTGCACGCGCGTGCGCACACACACACACGCACGCAGAGAGACAGAGAGAGAATGAGTAAAGAAAGAAAAGAGTGTTCAATATGGTAGGGCTTTAAGTAGACAAGGATACACATAGCAAACCCACCAGTATCTAGACATTGCCTGCTGAAGAAATTGGTCAACAAAGTGTGTGGGGGAATTAGAATTTGAATGTACAGTTGATCAAATGTATAGTTTTAGTTGGTATAACCTTTGTCTATGACAGAGGTCATAGCCATTTGCATATGCCCTCTCACAGTAGCCTTACTATTATCTGAGCTCAAGGTCTTATTCTCAGCTTGTCAAATGTAGCCTACCACATATTTGATCAAAGACAATGATTTGCATTAGCTGAATTCACAGGTGCTGCATGTAGAAATTAGACTGTGTTCTGCTTTAGTTGGGGTGAGCAGGCACCATCAAGGAAACGGAATGAAATGCACAGTGTGATCTCTGTTCACACATGCCATTAGAATTGCAATAGAAAAGACTGACAATACCAAGTCTTGGTATCTATCTATGCTAGCAGGAAACTCCACTCAATGTTGCCAGCTGTATAGTCTAAGGAACTCTCTTCAGAGACCTACTCTGATGAAGCTGGTATTCTTAACTTACACCACAGGAGAAAAAACCATCAGGGCAAGTCAGTATAAAGCATAGTTGAAGTTTACTAAGAAAATTAAGTTTTAATGTAGATATAAGCATGAGTGCTGCAAAAGATGCTTAATAAAATGCAATATAATGAATAAGACTGAAGTGTGGTTTGTGAGGCACAAGTTCAGAGGCTGATAAAATAGAGCATAGATAAAATAGTAAAAGGTATTCTTACCCTCCAGGGAAGTCAGAGCCTATGTTTTGACTATAGACATGGTTCACTGCTACTTTAGCATTCTTATTTGAAGTATCTCTCAAAGAAAAAGGAAGATTGTCTCTATACAGGCTATCTTCAGTTTGTTATTGTTAGTTGTACTGGAATTTTTGAATCTCAGCCAGCAAGAGACTTAAACCAGGTTCCAGGGTAATGGTTCATTTCCCTTCCCAGGTCTTCTTACTTTTCTCTGTGTTTCTATCCTGCTTCTTCAAGAATAAGCACTAGCTCACAATTCATGGGTGGGACTTTAAATCTGCATGTCCACCTTGGGAACCTATCACCAGCATCTAAAGCTGAGCAGGTCCCTTCCCCATGACTCAACAATCCATTTCCTGGATAAGACAATAAGGGGAGCTGTTATACAATTCCACACAAGCACATGCACTAGAATAGACATAGAATCTTTACTTGTATTAGCAAAAATTTAGGCAATACATCTGTGAATTACTACTATGTTTGACAAATGAAGTAGAATGTTTTCATGCAATGGAATATACAGAGCAAACAGCTGGCCCTGTAACTCCATAGACAAAATTCATGGTCAGAAAAAGCTACACAAGAACACATAGCCTTTTCTTTGGCTGATGTTTCAGAACATCAAGCATTCTGAAAATATCCTTTGTATACTTTGCAAAATTAGGAAACTATACATCTGCAATAGCAGCGTCTTGACAGTAAGCATGGCATATAACAAACACCAAAAGTGAAAGAATTTAATTGGATATTGAATGGAGTTTGGTAAGAAACATTAAAATGTTATCACACAAATAAGACCCATGTACTTTGAAAACAGGATATTAGACCCAAAAGAGATGAATCATGAAAATTTCTTAAAGACTGGAAGCCCTGTCTCTCAAAGAAACTATTTTAAATCTAATGCAGCATGCCCTGGGCTTAGACATATTTTCTGGACAATAGTAGGCACTCAATAAATATGTTGGGAATTAATAAATAGCATTAATAAATCAGCATTGATCCAATTAAATAACACAAAAGATAAGTACTTGAAGATTAAAACATTAGTTTAAACCAGTAGATGAAACAGCAAATTGATACTTTATCAGCTTGCTCTCTCCCTCTCATTACATTTATTTCTTTAATTTTCAATGTGTTTATATTTGAGGTAGGACTGAGACTCCAATTTGTGGCTCCACCACAACTTGTTTCAATTTGTATAAATCTGATACATTTGGGAAGCCTTCTAAACTTGGTATGAATTCAATTAGGAAATTCTGGATTGGGTCCAAAGTTTCAGGAGTCCCCAAAGAAACAACAGTAACCTGAAACTCCCATAGAAGATCATAAACGCTGCCTTTGTCAGGCTTCTCCAGCCGAGTGAAACCTGCCTGGCAGGGAACGTGTAGAAACTGGAGAGTGACCTCACGATCTGCCAGTTTCAATCTATTGTAGAAGAGAGCCACTTAACACAGAACAGGTAGAATGACTCGCAATTAAATTTTCCCATATGCTGCTACTCAGAGAAATGGCATCTCACCCAAGGACACTGTCATCCAATGGACTGAGAAACTTGTCTTTACAGACTATTACAAGTTATAAAACCAAACAAACACATATGTCTGTTTTCTCGGGCTGTAGCAGTCAAATCATAAAACACCAGCAAGCACATCCTTACCATAATCTGAAGACCTTCAGGGTGTCAGGGTGACTGTCATGTGCAGAGATGGAGTGGGGCTGGCAACAGATTTTCAAAACTCTCACTCAGTCCCAAGTTAAGCAAACTCTAAGACCTGTGCCTTCAGGCTGGTCAGCCACCTCTGAGTACATTTTTATGGTTATGATTTGTTTTTCATGCAGACTTCGCAGCCTGGTGGTGTCTGCCTGAGTAGGCAACCCCTAGGCTCAGGGGAACACACAGCAGAAGGGGTTAGTGTTGCCTGAAAGAGAAATGAGAGAAAGGATGTTTAGTGCTACCCCTGGCTCTTCCTTGGAATGCAAAGACAACTGCATTAGGATTTGGTGGCATGGTTCTGACAAAGTTACAGGATGGTGCCTGTGAAAGAGGTACGTGACTGACATCTTATGGGTCTTCGGCATTGCCAAATCATTGAAATTCAAGATCTTAAGAGTCCCTGGCCTTCAAGAGGGAAATTTTCATGTGTATGTGAGCTTGATACCAATTTGTTTGAAAAAAATTCCCATTAACCAAATACACAAGAGGACAATATAGGAATAGGACACCCACTTGATAAATTGTGATGAGACATATCAATCTTAAGAAGTGATAGTAATTACACTCAGTAGGCTTCGTGCTTCTGTGGGAAAGTCTGCACAGAAAACAATTATACAAGACACAGAGTTTTACACCTCTAGACCTGTACATCCTTTGTGGCAGTTTCTATAAGCTCTGAGGCCCATCAATTATGCATGGATGTTACCTGCTGGACTCTCAGGGTATGCTGCCCAAGTTCTTAGGAGTACATCACATGACAATGCCATGTACACTGCCCACAATTGTCTCTTCATTATGACATTAATATCTCTGTATCTTGGACAAAGTAATTCACCTTTTTGGAATGAGCTATATAATCTGTACATTTTAAGCATATTGGGAAGAATAGAAAAGATGGCTTCTTGAGAATTCTTGAAACCTGAAGTTTATGATTTCAAGGAGAAATACACCTAAGATTTATATATTCCCATAAAGCAGAGCTAGGGTGTATACAGACATCACTGAAGACATGGCCCATCTCTTCTTGCATGATTCCTAAGGGTCTTCTGTTGAAGGTCTCTTAGCCATCAGCTAAATTGCATATCATATAATCCACTTGTCATACAGTAGTCTCTTAGATCAATTTGGCTTGAAAACCAGTGGCCTAGGTGTGTTTCATTGTATGAGCCAATGGTCAGAGGCTAGCAAACTGCAATCATGGCCCAGTAATTATGCCTGAAGCAAGAGCATGGATTTTGCCTATTCTTAACAAACATATAAGCATTTAATTATCACTAACAGTAATATCCTTATTTTATAGATTAAAAATCACTTCAGAAATTTTAAGTGATATGCCCGAGCTTTCCATCCCTGATAATTATAAGCTGTGTGTCAAATCATGGAGATTCTAACTTCAAATCTGTTATATTAGTCTTTTCACAAGTATAGGTAATTATAGCCCAATAGGTTCCTATAACATTTTGCTTTGGTTAACACAGTCAGTAAGAACAGCATTCCAGACAAACAAAACAGAACTTTCTATATGCTCCACCCTTATATCCCAGAACTAAGAATGCTCCATACTAGGGAAACCTTGGCTAATGATACAGGGAATTTCGGCACCACCCTGAGTGTCTGAAGTTTCCGGAAGGCAAAGAAGGGAAAGATGCCAGGGCCAACCTGACACCAGGGATCCCATACGCTCTTCCTCCTGGACTGAAACCCAATGCCTGCCTTCACAGCACACAGCCAACCGATCCTCTTCCCTATTTGGAAGGGGCTATCACCACACTAACTTGAAACCCAAGCAGCCCGGCTGCTGGACAGGCTGTATTGTATGTCCTGGGAACATCAGATGCAGACGTGCTAGGTGCTCCTGCACTCATTCTGGGAGGCTCTGCTCAGGAGTCTCTGGCTTGGAAAGCAGTAGACTGAATATGTTTCAATGTACAGGCTGATGGTCTGATACTGGCAAGCTGTAATTATGGCCATAGCTGAAGCAAGTGGGCAACTGTGAAGGCTTTCTCTCCTTTACATTCGATCAATATAAACTGATCAGTCAATCAATAACTGCTTCTACCCAATCAAATCAATTCCTCTTTTCTTTGGAGATGTTCCTGAAAGCACATGAGAAACTGAAATGGAGTTTAATTACTATATCTTGGACCAGAGAAGCCAGAGATCTCATGTCCTCTTATCTGCTCCCGTTTCCTTCAATCCGGGGGAAGAGAATTGGTAATGTGCCCATTCACAAATGCAGATGTAAAATAAAAGCCAAATTTAGAAATGAAGCTATACCAAAGTTTGTAGAGCACTTTGCCTAGCATGTAATCCCCAGCCCCAGGAAGAAGTGAAGAATTTGAATATTTATAATAAAGTATCCTTTTATATTGACATGGCTACCAGGATGTGAATATTGAGAGATTTCTTTATTGCTCTGTATTTGAAATGGGCCTGAATCTTAGTTAATACTTTCAAGTTCTATTTTAAACTAATTTTATACATATTCACATATATGGTATATATGGAATTACACAAGTTTACATAGGTGTAAAATCACAACAAATCCCAACAGGAACAAACATTCTTAATGCTTATGTTACTCTAAGTATTTATGGCCCTACAAATTTGATAGTGTCTGAGCTATAAAAAGAGATAATGAATATCATTCCATTAAAACAAATTCATGAAAGAACTTTATTGCAAAAAAAGCATAGTAAAGATACCTGAGCAGTGATCATATTTTAATATTAAAATCATATTTTATCTAGTGGCATATGCAAGCTCTCTTATGGAAATGTATGACTGGGGTCTTAATATCTTACCACAACCATTTCCGGTCTGCAGGTGTTTGTCAAAATTTGATTAGACATATTAGATATTAAAAGCTCATCAAACAACAATTGTTAAGTTGAAAAGAAATAGCTCAATATTCTTTAAAAATGTCCAAATAAGCATGATTGACTTGTATTCGTGACTTCAAAATACCTGAACTATAGAAAAATAGAATTCTCAAATGGTTATGATGCAACCTAGAGCTTTCTTTTCAGGGCAGAAGGGTGGCCTCTGTATAGGCAGATTGTAGGACATGTCACCAGGGCTCTGAGCCCATTACAGTGAGAGAGGAAGGTGATCAGAAGATACCCATCATCCCTCTGGTTATTAGAGATTGACAGCAGCTCACCTCTCAGTCCACTGGCAAAAGAATGGGTATTTTGCCTTGCACTAGTTTATGCCATCTGGTTTCACTGTGACAGCTGAGGAAAACTCCACTATGGAGCATTGCTGTTCAGTGATGAACAGGAAAGGCTGCAGCTGCTTATTTGGTTATTTTGCACAATCAGAGAAAACATTTACAGTGTACACTAGCCCAAATAGCAAATGGCTGCTTATTTTCCGATTTACAGACTATCTCTAAGTTACACATCTCAACACAACACAGAGAATTAACAGAACCAAGTGACATCCTAGAGTTAACAGAACCAAGTGACATCCATTTCTTCGTCAAAGGGGGACTTTCATGGCTTCTGTTAGGCGGTGTGTTGTTCCAAATCACACCTTCTCTGCAAGGTGCAGAGTCATAGTTTTCCTGCTAAACAAATTGTGTTTATCATCTCAGGTAGTGCACTCCACTCTGCATACACAATGCATACACACACACATACACACACACACACACACACACACACACACACACACACACACACGTACACACGCACACACTAAAGGAAAGACATTGAAGGGGTGAATATTAAGATCTACAAATTATATCTCAACGGACAAGTGCCAAAAGGGAATCCCACTCTAAGTAACCTTACCTATGAAAGGATGTTTGTATGTTTTTGTGTGTTTCTTGCTTGCTAGGTTTTCATAGGAGGCACAATGTATATAGCATAGAGACCAACTCACAGCAAAGCAGAATGTCTGTCGCTCCTCCATCCCCAACTGCAAAACTTTCGGTGTGCTCACAAGTCACAGTTCCTACTGGAAGCTTTTGACACTCACTCGCACACAGTTTGGAATTTTCTTTCTTCCTGATTTATGTTTAAGCCCTATGGACAGGCACTTTGCATGGCCTTAGAGAATCTATCTTTTTTCACAGTTCTTCTTTTGCTGCTTATTCTATGCGGCAGTAATCAAACTGTGGCCTTCTGTGGTGAAGCATCTTCCCACAGATCTCCTTGAGTTCCTATTTCCATTGTCAAGTCCCTCTCCTTGCCCAGTTCCACGGCCCAGCTCAGTCACTTCCTAGATCCCTAACCACCGGGGAGCTAGGAGGAGATACTGTCTGCTGTATACACTCACAGGTCCCTAGCTTTTCGGGTGTGGTGCCTGCCCGTGTCCTAACCTTTATTTCCTCACAGCTGTACCACACTCACTGATGCACTAAATAGCGGGAGCTGTTTTCGCCAAGGTCAATATGAATTGCAACCATCGCTTCCAGAGCCCTATTTGTCCCCGTGTGGCTCCGCATCCGCTGCAAATACAGGAAGTCATGATTCCCATGACATCTCATCAGGTCATTGATAAAGTTGTTAAGCAATGCTGAACCCAGGCTGGGGAAACACCTGCTCTTTAGTCCCAGGTGTCACTGATAGATGATAGCCACTCCCAGTACCGACCTCTGGCCAGTCAGCCGGTCATCTCTGCGGTGCGTTTTCCTCCTGGTGATTTTAGTGATATGGAAACAGTGGTCTGTTTCAGGCGGCTCAATGGCCAAGATAGATGCATCGTTATTATTGTAGATTAATATTTAATATGGTGATTAATCATTTGTTGTGTAAAAGAGTATTTATTAATACATATTGTATGTAAAAGAAAAGAAAACATTGAACTGATGCAAAAGGGGGCACTGGTGAATAGGACAGCCTTTGCTCTGTACTTGGGAACAAGCTCCAGGACTGTTGGCAGAATATCCATAAGAAGTACACTCTGATTTACCTTCAGGAATGGCACAGAGTTCATAATTTTTATAACAATCTTGTCTTAGTTTTTTTTTCTTAGAAAGAATGTTCTTTATTTTATTATGATTTATTTTTATTACCTTTGATTATGTGTATTTGTGTATCTGTGTGTAGATATGTGCACATGAATGCAGGTGTCTGAGGAGTCCAGAGGCATCAAATAGTCCTAGGGCTGGAGTCACATGTGGGTGCTGGGAGCTGCACTCAGGTCTTCTGCAAGAGCAGCACATGCTCTCAACAGCTAAGCTGTATCTGCAGTCTTTATTTCCCTATCTAGCAGTTCATGACCCAGTGGAATCGTTCTAGGTCATAACTTGTATCTTAAGATAAAAGAAGAATTCAAGAGAAGCACACCTCAAAGAGAGTTCAAGGACGAGGAAACTTTAGACGATTTCATCTCAAGATTCTTTAAAAATAAGGTATTTTATTTACCCATGATGGTTTACTATATAAGCACAAGATGAATAATAATAATAAATAGAAAATTATAATAATAAATAGAAAATTTTAATAATATATTGAAATAAGTGGTTTAGGTTTAAATTATTTTTCTTAGCACATATTAATTATATATAACAATGTACTTTACCAGTGGTTATACCACTGAAGAAGTCTCTCAGGTTCTAGTCAACCATTAACTGTCTATAATAAACATGAGGGTGGGGCCTCATGTGTTCTTCCCTCCCCTGTGACAGAATATCAACAGGCCTCATCTCATGGAGTTCTTGTGCAGGTCCATGAATTCGTAAGTGCAATGTTTATGTTGTGCGTGAACGACAATAGTCACAGCACTCCACCCCTTCCCCCAGCTCCAACATTCTTTTGCTCTCTTTTCTGCAATGTTCCCTGAGCCTCACACTGGATAATATAGATGCCCCATTTATGGCTGAGTATTCAACTGTCACTGGTTTTTATTATGTCAACTAGTTATCATCTCTGCAGTAACTGCTATACCCTGAAAAAGGAAGCTTCTCTGACAAAAAAAAAAAACTATGTTACCACTCATCTGTGGCTATAAACACAGTTGTTTAAAATGCAATTTGATGGTAAGATCACATCCATGTAGAAACCTAGACTACGGGGTTCCCCACTAGAGCCTGTGACTTCTGGAACCACAGGCTTCTGATTGAGTTTACCATACCAAATGTAAGTTCCCTCCCATGGAGCAGAACTCAAATCCAATCAGAAGGTAGCTGGTTATCCCCATAATAGACTTGAAACTATTGAACCAGTGGGCATATCTTGCTGACAAGTAAGTCATGTTACAGGAAGAGTCCACAGCTGAGCAAGACTATTGACAACACAAAAGCACAACTCTTGCCTCAAAGTGGATAAGAGACAGCTTATTCTGGAGTCAAATATGAATAACGATGGCCTGGGAACAGAGATTCAGGCTGCCCCAAATTCTATGCTCATATATGGAAACAGTTTCATGGAGACTCTACAGTAACAGAATAAAGAAAATCATAAATCATAATACCTTTCACATCCGTTGGTAGAAATGTCAGGTGAGCAAGTTACAGAAAAATAGGGTGGAAACTCAGATATTTAACCTAGATGCTATCTCAAGTCATTTTCAGTCTGTTGGTTGGTTGAAGCTAGTGGTTTATTTCTACATACCAAAGGATTGACTCAATAGTCATAGGGATATTTGGTCAGACATGGAGTTTCTGGCGGACTCCATAGAATGAGAATAGCATCACCTATAATAAAGAAACCGACTTCTTCCTTTCTTATTTGTAACCCTTTAATTTCCTTGTCTTGTTTTATGGCCATTATTGCTCTAGCTGAGACTTTAGGCACCATCGTGGATAGGAGAGTAGAGAGAATAGACACCTTTGTCTTGTTCCTGTTTTTAACTTAAATGTTTTATTTTCTTCCTCAATTTAGCATGATGTTAGCTGTAAGTTTGCCATATACAACCATTATTGTGTTAAGATACGTTCCCCTCACATCTTGTCTCTTCAGGGATTCCATGCCAAATTTTGTCAATGGCCTTTTCTGCATGGAGATGATTGTGTGATTTCTGCCCATCAGTCCTTTTATGTGACATATTGCATTTATTCACTTGTACATGTTGAACCATCCCTGCATCTCTCATATGAAGTCAACTTGATCATGGTGAATGATATTTTAGACTTACTCTTGAATTCAGTTTTTGAGTATTTTATTGAGAAGTTTTGCATCTAGGTTCATCGGAAACCTGTAATTTTGTTTTTTGTTGTGTTTTGATATGATTTGGTATCACAGTGATACTGGCTTCATAAAAAGTTTGTAAGCATCCATTTCCTATTTTATGGAATAATTTGAGAAGTATTGGTGTTAGCTCTTTTTAAATGATCTTGTAGAAGTCTGCAGTGAATCTGTGTGGATCTGAACTTTATTGTGGTGGTATTGTGTTCCCCAAATTATTGTGCACCCTAATAAACTTAATTGGGGTCAGAGACAGAACAGCCACTAGATACAAAGGCTAGAAAATGGTGGCACTCACACCTTTAATTCTAGCATTCCAGAGGTAGAAATCCCTCTGGATCTCGGTGAGTTCAAGGCCACATTGGAAACAGCCAGGCATGGTGACACACGCCTTTAATCCCAAGAAGTGAGCCTTTAATCCCAGGAAGTGATGGCAAAAAACAGAAAGATATATAAGGCATGGAGACCAGAAACTAGAAGCATTTGGCTGGTTAATCTTTCAAGCAGCAGCAGTTCAGCTGAGATTCATTCTGGATGAGGACTCAGAGGCATCCAGTCTGAGGAAACAGGAACAGCTAAGGAATTGGCAAGGTAGGGTAGCTGTGGCTTGTTCTGATTCTCTGATCTTCCGTTATTCACCCCAATGCCTGGCCCAAGGTTTGATTTTATTAATAAAGACTCTTTAAGATTCCTGCTACACTTTATTTGATTAGGAGAGGTATTTTTTGGTTTTGTTTTGTTTTTGTCTTTGTTTTTTCACTGTTTTAATCTCATTGCTTGCTCTAAGTCTGTTAAATTATTTATGTGATTTGGTGTTGACCTGAAATACATCTGTTTCTTTTAGGATTTCCACTTTATTGGAATGTAAGTATTTTTTCAGTTTGTTCTTTAATCTATCTAATGTGATCTTTCTCCCTCTTGATAGTTTGGATTTGACATCTATTTTGTGCAGTCTTAGAACATTGACTACTGCTTGTTTCCTGGTTCCATTTTCCTGGGACATTTTTCCATCCTTCCACCACAGGGCAGTGTATTAGTTGACTGATCACTGATTTGACAAAGCATCTTACAGAAGGAAGGGTGATTCTGTATCTCGTCAAGTTGACAAGACTAACTACTACAGGTAGTGTCTGTCTTTGATGGCAAAGTCTGTTTCTTAGAGGCAGAAAAATACAGGAATTCTGCTTTTAAATGTAACCCCAGTCTGTGTCTTTTAAAAATTACTACATGTGTTTATGTGGTGGAGGGGAAGGAAGGCCCTTGCCACAGCATGTGTGTGGAGATCGGAGGAAGACTTGTTAGAGTTGGTTCTTTCCTTTCACTATGTAGGCCTCAGCAATCAAATTCAGGTTATCAGAATTGGGGGCAGATGCCCTAACCTCCTGAGCCATGTCTCCAGCCATAGACTGTGCCTTTGGATTGGAGAGTTGAGATCACAAATATTCAAAGTTATTTTTGAAAGGGTGGCATTAATTTCTGTCATTTTGTTGATTTTGTAGTGTTTGGCGTTCCCCTCATTTGCATCACTACTATTTTACCATTGTTTATTTTTACCTTGTAGCCCTTTAGATGTGTTTATCTTTCTTTTCAGTCTGAAAAATTCATTTCAGTATCCTCTATGGAACGAGGTTAGTATCTCACATTCCTTTAGCCTGCTTTTCTCATGAATATTTTTTTCCAACAGTGAAAGTTTTAGTAAACATAGCAATCTGTGTTGTAAGTTGTCTAAGTTAGGATTTCTGTTGCTGTGATATAACATCATGACCAAGGCAAATTATAAAAGAAAGCATTTAATTGGGTTATTGGTTCAGAGAGTTGAGGTCCATGATGACAGAGTGAAGGCATGGTAACAGCTGAGAACTCACATCTTGAACCACAAGTAGGAGACAGGCAGGGCACACTGAAATGACATAAGCCTTTTTAAATCTCAAAGCCCACTCCCAGTGACATACCTCTTTCAACAAGGCCACATCTCCTAATCCTTCCCTAATAATTTAACCAACTGGAGTTCCAGTACTCAAAATGAGCCTTTGGGGTCCATTCTCATTCAAACCACAACACTCCACTCTCTGCTCACTATAGGCTCATGCCCGTATCATGATGCAACATGCATTTAGTCCAACTTCAAAAGTCCCCACAGGATTTCACTACCAACACTGTTTAAAAGTCCAAAGTTTGGCCGGGCAGTGGTGGCACACGCCTTTAATCCCAGCACTTGGGAGACAGAGGCAGGTGAATCTCTGCAAGTTCAAGGCCAGCCTGGGCTATAGAGTGAGTTCCAGGAAAGGCACAAAGCTACACAGAGAAATCCTGTCTCAAAAAACCAAAAAAGAAAAAGTCCAAAGTTTAAAGTTTGATTTGAGACTCAAAGAAATCTCTTAATTATAATCCTCTATTTTAAAAAATATATATATACTTCCAACATAAAATGGCACAGAATATAAATTACCATTACAAAAGGGAAGAATTGGGGCATGGAAAAAAAATACTGAACCAAAGCAAGACCAAAATCTAGCAGGTAAAACTCCATATTCTATAGCTCCATATCTGATACCAAAGGAATTAGATGGTTCTGTTCTTCAGTTTTGCTGCCTCCAACAGACATCTCCTGGGCTGGTTCCACCACCTGTGTGTTACTCTCCTTGGCAAATACCTCGTGTCTCTGGCACTTTGAACTTCTTGGGGTTTCCAGTACAATCCTGGCTTCACTTCTATAGCCTCATGCAATGACCATTCAGTGCCTTCATATAAGGACTGCCTTGCCATACATTGCCAGGCTTCAGCAGTTCTCAACCATGGAGGAAGATTCCATAGCTCCTTCAGTCATGTATCTTTCATGACAATAAAGTCAGAACCACATGGACAAGACTGTATGTTATGTAATAATCTTTTTGTACATTGTGAAGATGTGTCTTTGCCAAGGTGTCTTCTGATTGGTTTAATAAAAGGCTAAATGACTGATGATAGCTAGGCAGGAAGAGGTTAGGTGGAGAACCAAACTAAGAGGATGCTGGGAAGAAGAAGAAGGCAAAGTATTGAGGGTGCTCACCAACCAGAAACAGAGAGGGAGCTGGAGATGAACATGACATGCTAGAAAAAAGGTACCACCACGTGATAGAGTGTAGATAAGAAATATAGGTTAATTTAAATTAGAAGAGCTAGTTAGTAGCAAGCCTAAGCTATCAGCCCAGAATTAGGAATATATCTCTGTGTGATTATTTGGGAGCTGGCTGGCAAGACAGAAAACCCAACCTACAACTATAAGTTCAGCTCTCTGCTTGAGATGGAACCTGTTCCCATCCCCAAATCACATTTGTAGCAGCTTTCATTTGTTAGGGTGTTTTAAGAGCATAAAATTCCTTAGGCTTTTTCCTTTCACAAGTTGGAAGATTAGCTGGAGGGGGGGGAGTTTCCAAGGGCACTCCTCCCTTATCTCATTGGGGATCAGACTTCTCTTTAATATCTTTATCATTTAAAGAACAAGCCTTGGCTCCAACATCAAATTTCTTGGTGCTCTTTTTCTCTTCAAATTATACGTTTTGTATTTCTTTTTGTCTCACCTGCACTTTTTTATTGTAGGCCTATACAAGCCTGATTACTAGTAACAATGCAAAAGAATCAATTCTAGGCTGCCCTGAAATCTCCTCTGCCAAAGAAATTAACCCAATACTTTTCAGTTTAGCCTCAAGAAAATTCTTAGGACAAGGGCAGAAGGCAGCCACATTATTTGCCAAAGTTTCACAAGAGGAGTCTCTAGCCCACTTGCTAATAGTGTTTGCATCTAAAATCCCTTGAACTTGGCCTCTACAGTCTTCATGGCTCATTTCAGTGTTTTCCAGGCACACACCAAGATGATTCATCAAGTTTCACTTAACAGCACTCAAGTCAAAAAAAAAAAAAAAAAAAAAAAGTCAGGTCTGTCATAGCAATAGCTGACTTCCTAGTACCCTATGGTCTCTACTGCTGGGATAAAACACCATGATGAATGCAATTTATAAAGAAAAGTATTTAATTGGGCTTACAGTTTCAGAGGGCTAGAGTCCATGATGGCAGAGCAAAGGCATGGTGGCAGGGACAGCTGAGAACTCACATCTTGAACCACAAGTAGAGGCATACAAGGCACACTGGAATGACATGAGTCTTTTTAAACCTCAAAGCTCACCCCTAGTAGCACACCTCCTTCAACAAGGTCACATCTCCTAATAATTTCGAAATAGTTCCACCAAATGGGGACTACATTTTCAAACATATGTTACTATCGGGGGCCTTTCTCATTCAAACCACTACAGAAGCTGTGATCATTCAGAACTGAAATAACATCATCATCCAAAGACCTTTTCTCTTTTGATGTTTGTGCAAGAAATCATCTGCTATTCTGATGGGTTTGCCTTTGTATGTAACGTTGTGTTTCTCTTTTGCAGCTTTCAATGTGTTTTCTTTGTTCTGTGTATCTAGTTTCAACTATAAAATGGCACATGAAATTTTTTGCTCATTCTGTCGGTTTGGTGTTCTATATAGTTGTTATACTTGCATGGGCCTTTCCCTAGATTTTAGAAAGTTACTGTAATGGTTTTAGTGAAAACTATTTTACATGCCTTTGTTAGGAGTTCTCCTTCTATGCCAATAATTCATAGAAACAGTCTTCTTATGGTGTAATCAAGATCCTGCACATTCCACTCTCACATCTGTTGTCCTGGACTGAATCTTTCAACTGGTCTACTTTGTCTTGGTGCTCTGATAGTCCATCCTCCCCATCATCTATCCTGTTGTTGAAGTTCTTCATTCAGTTTTGTATTTACTTATTGAATTTTTCAAATCCCATCATTTCTATTTGGCTCATTTTTCAGTACTTCTACCTCTTTACGGAATACTTTTACATATCCTATGTTGAGTTTCTTATCTCATTTAGCTATTTGTTTTCATATAATTTATTCATGAGTCCATTCATATCCTCTTTTATTTTTTTGAAAATATTATAATCGTTTTTGAATTCTTTGTCCATAATTTCATCAAAGTCATTTGCATTGGCAGCCTTTATGCTGGGATTTGTGGGGTTTTGTTGAGTCCTCTAGTCTTGCTTTTTCATATTACTTGTGTTTTTTTCATTAGGACTTGCACATCAAGAGTTAGACTGTAAGTTGAATTCTTTTCTTTAAGTCATTTTTCTTCTTTCAGTGAAAGTATTTGCAGTGTTCAAGAGGGATTAATTTGTAGTAGGGTTAAAGTGTCATTTTATCTGCTAAGCTGTTATCCAGGGCACCAGGCTCTATCCCTCATCTTTCACTGAGCATAGAATATGCTCTGTAACAGCTGTGACTCTGCAGGGATAGTTTCCCTACAAAACCAGTGTAATAAGCAACTGCAAAACAACTTCTCCTAAAGAATCAACAGTGTGATAGAGTAAAGGGACACTGCTTGTACTGTGAGTGCCAATGTATTAGTTATTACAGATGAGGGGGAGGAAAAGAAGCAAAATGCAGCGAGACTAGTGATTAGTATTGGGATAATAGAAGAGGAAACATAAACAGAATGGGGAACCGGAAGGTCACACACACACACACACACACACACATACACACACACACACACACACACACACACACACACAAGCTGGAGGATATGAAGTCTGACTAAAGGAAAGACTGAGAAAGAAACGTAAAGATATGGTATCATAATGACATCTAGTAATCTCTCTCAGGAGCTAAGCCACCGAGACCCTGTAAACCAGGCCAGAAAAAGAAAGACAGAAGTATAAGGAGGGGGAAAAAAGCCATATAAGACAAGATCAGAGCTGGACTGCTGGATAAACTTTGAGTACTAGACAAAAAAAAAGAACATCTATAGAGAGAAAGAGAGTCAGGTGAGGATATAGGAAATGAAGCTAATTGGCCTGGTGGCTGAATTCCTTCGGGATTCTCTCAGGCTCTCTCCCTGGCTCCTAAAAGCCTGTCTCACTGCTGGGAGCTCCTCTGTGATGGAGTGGTCCCTGTGGCACTTTGAATCTTACTCTGGATGGTAGGTTTCCTGATGCTGTCACAATCTGTGGACAGCATGTCACAGGTGGAGTCTCAGATAGTAGTGCACCTCTGTGAATTCCTTCAGGACACACTGGCTTTGCCCCTCTGTAGCTCTTACCGATAGATCTTACCGATAGCCTGTGCGCTGCTAGTCTGTATGAGTTTCCCTGTAAAGTTTGGCCACCACCAGATTTTTAACTTCACTGAATGCTGTGCAGATCTTCTCTCTCCCTCTCTCTCTCTCTCTCTCTCTCTTCTCTCTCTCTCCTCTCTCTCTCTCTCTCTCCTCTCTCTCTCTCTCTCTCTCCTCTCTCCCCTCTCTCTCTCTCCCTCTCTCTCTCTCTCTCTCTCTCTCTCTCTCTCTCTCTCTCCCTCTCTCCCTCCCTCTCTTCTGCATGTGTGCACACGTGCGCATATGTCTGTCTCTGTCTCTCTCTTCCCTCAGTTGCTCAGTGTTTTCTTGCTCAGGTTTCAGCACACAGTCCTAAAACACTTCATCTGAGTTTCCTGAGGTTCACAGAGGGTCTTGGGCTGTCAAGAGCCACAGCTGCAGAAGTGTTTTTGAAATGGCGTCCTGCCTCTGCTCTGCGGGAGAAGGCTTTCCCTGGTGTCTTTTCTAT